>NC_037357.1:77987124-78302243 GCF_002263795.3 Bos taurus
CAATCAAAGCTTACTGTTCTTTGTCTTTCTTAGCACCCATATTTTTAATTTATTTTTTAATGGAGGAAAAATGCTTTTGCAGTGTTGTGTTGGTTTCTGCCATACAACAATGAAAATCAGCCCTAATTATATCTCCTCTCTCTTGAGCCTCCCTCCCCTCCCCCTATCTCACTCCTAGAACTCATATTTTATGCCAGCAGGGCCTGAACTCCCAGAGCTACTAACATTGCATCTGGCTTTAGGAATATATGGATTTCTCTCACCTTTCCATTCTAACTATAATGTAGGAAATCCCTTTTCTTTTTAAATTAAATATAAGTTTGGAAGGTCCCAAAGAAATTTTATTAGAAAAAAATGGAATACTAAAATATAAACACATAGAAATTATCAGGTTTATTGAATATAGGTCTCAGGTCCTAATTAGGTCTCAGGGCCTAATTAATTTATAAAACCTAGCCACAGATTACCTTGAATATTGCAAATTACTGATCCCTCTATTCCTTCTACATACTCAACCCTATTTGTGGTAAATGACAAGTCAAGACTCTGAAACATCTGTGATTAATTTGCATTGATGCTTTACTAGATGGGATGGGGTACCTCAGTCCTTCCCAGAACCTGCTTTCTGGTTTTTTTTTTTAACCTCCTTGGCCATTCCCTCTAGTCTGAGGCTAGATACCAGTCTCCAGATATCAGTCCACTAGCACTAAATCTTTTGAAATAAGAAAGGTATGTCTCTGTCTAACCCAAATCTTGGTTGTGGTGGTGGGTTAGTTGCTAAGTCATGTCTGACTCTTGAGACCCCATGGAGTGTAGCCTTCCAGGCTCCTCTGTCCATGGGATTTTCCAAGCAAGAATACTGGAGTGGGTTGCCATTTCCTCCTCCAGGATATCTTCCTAACCCAGGAATCAAACCCACATCTCCTGCATAGCAGGCAGATTCTTTACCCCTGAACCACTAGGAAGCCCTAGTGCCCTAACCCAAATCTTACTCCATGAATATAGTTGATCTTGTAGTCACTGTCTTCTTTGTCCTTCTTAGAAGTCTCTGTGGTTTGGAGTTTGTGCAAGTCCTATTGGTGCCTTTAATGTGATTCTCTCTGGCTTTCACTTAGAAGTTGATACCTTTTACCATTTTCTTCACATCTATTGTTCTAAACTCAGCATAATCTTACTAGGATATAGGTAACTTGCAAGTTCTGGGCCTTCATCCTTGAAATCTATCTGCATCACATCAGATCTCTCCAACAAACAAAAACAAACTCCTTACTGATTACTTTTTCAAAGTCTATACACTGTTTTGGGCCTGTTGCTAATTTATTATTTCCTAGTCAAAGGAAATGAGGGCTACTACGTCTCCAGGACTTCAGTTTAATGAATAATCATACATTTCAGGGACTCAAGTAGCAAGTTATATTTATTTTCCAATGTGTTCCTTCATTTGCTTCATTCATTCTTTTTTCATAAGGATCTATTGTTCACATTTCTGTACCAGGCACTGGGCTTGATACTGTGAGAGACGTAGACATATAAGCAAATAATTATAGTACAGTCTTATTAATGCTATTAAAATGGCATTATGTACAGAATATAGGCGAAAGTAAATAGATTTGCCTTATAAAATGAGTGTGTGTATGCTTAGTCACTCAGTTGTGTTCGACTCTGCAACCCCATCGACTGTAGCCCACCAGGCTCCTCTGCCATGGGGATTCTCCAAGCAAGAATACTGGAGTGGGTTGCTATGCCCTCCTCCACTGGATCTTCCCAACCCAGGGATCAAACTCAGGTCTCCCTCATTACAGGCAGATTCTTTACTGTCTGAACCACATGTTTCTTCATAATTCCATTATTTTAATAATTTCACAATAACAAAATTGCTTTAAGGATTCATTGAATGACAGCTGTGATTCCACCAAGGAAAACAGGATATTTTGTCACTAAGTATGTTCATTTATATATGTTAACTAAGTGGGGTTCTATGCCTCACCACAAATACTGTTATTTCAGTTCCATAATGTTTTTTTAATTTTTAAATATTATGTGGTTAATCAACTTTGGGAACATAAGAACGTTATAGGCGAGTGCTGTCAGAAACACAGTGGAGTGAAAAGCTACCTTTGTCTTGCACCTTCAATCTACAACCAGTAAAACATTCACAACACAATGAAGGTGCCTCTGCCTAACATGACAGATGCTGAAAAATTCCACGCCTCTGTACATCTAAAGATGGTGGACTGGAACACATAGAGGAGATGGAACGAGCGAACAGCGGAGTTGATGCCTGCAGTCCCAGTTGTCTGACTGTGGCAGCTGAGCCCACAGCTTCAGAGAGCCCAATAGCAGCAGGGGAAGCAGCACACATGACCCTGACTTTAGGAAGTGACCACACTGGTGCCCACCACCACAGCTAACTTGGTGGCAGCAGCAGCAGTGGGGCCTGGGGCCGTATCTTTCCTGCCACTGAGGCACCTGTGATCCCATACTCTGGCCCCTCCTTATTTGCACTGGTAAATTCAGTGAACCTGATAGCACCAGACACAGTGGAGGCACCTGTGCACCCAGCTTCCCCTCCCACACTGTTCCCCTTTCCCCACAGCAGAGCCTGTGTCTCAGGGGATCTTCCACACCAGAGAAGACCCCACCATCCCAGTAATGACAGCAGCTCTGGCAGAAGCAGTGAAGCAATGACCGTAGAGGAACAGGAAGCAAAAGCAAAGACACAGAGGAAACCTTTGGTAGAGGCTGGAAAGTGCCAACTTTCAAATATAACCAGAGGCAACTCAGGTAAGCAAAACCAAAAACTACCTAATACCGCCACCTACTGGAAGACAAAAGAAAATTGTAACTCCCAACCTGTCATTTAATTTCAAATGTGCCAGCAGAGGAACAATCCATCAAGCAAAATGACAATTCTCCAGAAACCAAACTTAAATTCATGGAATTTTGAGATCTAACTGATAAAGAATTCAAAATAGACATCATGAAGAAGCTCAATGAGATACAAGAAGACTTAGAAAGACAGTTTAATGAGGTCAGGAATAAAATTAGTGAACAAAAGGAATACTTTGCCAATCAGATTGAAACTCTAAAAATGAACCAAACAGAAATTCTTGAGCTGAGGAACACGATAAACAAGATGAATAATGTATTAGAAAGTATTGGAAATGGAGCAGATGATATGAAAGACAGCATTAGTGAGCTCAAAGATAGAAACCTAGAAACGATACAAATACAAGAGCAAAGAAAAGTAAGATACATATAAAAAGAAGAAGTCGTATGGGAGCTACACAACACCTTTAGGAAAGACAGCACTAGAATAATGGGTATCCCAGAAGGAGAAGAGGAGAACAGAGAGATTTGAAGAAACAATAGCTGATATCTTCCCAAACTGGGGGAAGAAGCTGGACAATCAAGTCTATGAAGCAATGAGAACACCTAATTAACCTAATTGCAAAAAAGACCTTCTCCAAGATCACATTATATTAAAATTGTCAGAAGTTAATGACAAAGAATTTTAAAGGCAGCCAGTGGGAAAAAAAGATGGTAACCTACAAAGGAATCCCTATTAAGCTATCAGCAGATTTCTCAGCAGAAACCCTTACATCCAGGGGAGAGTGAAATGACATTCTCAAAATACAGAAAAAAACTGTCACCCCAGAATACTTTTATGTATAAAACTATCATTCAGATATGAAGGAAAAATAAAGGCTTTCCTAGACAAAAGCTGAGGGAATTCATCAACACTAGATCTGCCTTAGAGATATTGAAAGAAACTTCTCTACCAGAAACAAAATATGAAAAACATACAAAACTTTAAGCAAGGTGGTAAATAGAATTATAAAATTGCAACTCTTTGTCAGAATAGATTTATAAATACTTATTAAAAGCTAAAGGGAAAAAAAGCTAAAAGATAATTATACCTATCTTATTTTGGTAACAAGCTGATAACATTAAAAGGGATAATTTGAGATGACACAATCATAAAAGGGGGGAAGGAAAAGAACACTACTTATGTAGGTGACTGAGCATAAGATGTTATAAGCAGAAAAAAGACTATTTTATCTATGAGAAACTTTATACAAACCTCAGGGTAACTGAAAATAAAGTAGACGCACACACACAAAGAATACACTGAGGAAAATATCACAGAAAACCATTAAGCCAAAATGGCAGATAAAAGCAAAAGGAAAAAGAAAGTAGAGATATGGACATGGAAGCAACCTAGATATCCACTGACACAGATGAATGGATAAAGAAGCTGTGGTACATATATACAATGTAATATTACTCAGCCATAAAAAGGAAAGCATTTGAGTCAGTTCTAATGAGGTGGATGAACCTAGAGCCTATTATACAGAGTGAAGTCAGAAATAGAAAAACAAATATCATTTATTAATACATATATATGGAATCTAGAAAGATGGTACTGATGAACCTTTTTGCAGGGCAACAGTGGAGATGCAGACGTAGAGAACAGATTTGCAGACATGAGCGGAGGGTAGGAAAGAGACAGTGGGATGAATGGAGAGAGTAGCATGGAAACATACACACTCAGTTCAGTTCAGTTCAGTCGCTCAGTTGTGTCCGACTCTGTGACCCCATGAATTGCAGCACGCCAGGCCTCCCTGCCCATCACCAACTCCCGGAGTTCACTCAAACTCACGTCCATCGAGTGGGTAATGCCATCCAGCCATCTCATCCTCTGTCATCCCTTTCCCCTCCTGCCCCCAATCCCTCCCAGCATCAGAGTCTTTTCCAATGAGTCAACTCTTCGCATGAGGTGGCCAAAGTACTGGAGTTTCAGCTTTAGCATCAGTCCTTCCAATGAACACCCAGGACTGATCTCCTTTAGAATGGACCGGTTGGATCTCCTTGCAGTCCAAGGGACTCTCAAGAGTCTTCTCCAACACCACAGTTCAAAAGCATCAATTCTTCTGCACTCTGCTTTGCTCACAGTCCAATTCTCACATCCATACATGACCACTGGAAAAACCATAGCCTTGACTAGACGGGCCTTTGTTGGCAAAGTAACGTGTCTGCTTTTTAATATGCTATCTAGGTTGGTCATAACTTTCCTTCCAAGGAGTAAGTGTCTTTTAATTTCATTAAAATTAAAATTTCATTTAATTTCACACACTACCATATGTAAAATAGATAGCCAATGGGAATTTGCTGTGACTCAGGGACTTCAAACTGGGGTTCTAACAACCTAGAGGAGTAGAAAGGGGTGGGAGGTGGGAGGGAGGGTACATATGTATGCTGCTGCTGCTGCTTAGTCACTTCAGTCGTGTCCGATTCTGTGACCCTATAGACTGCAGCCTACCAGGCTCCTCTGTCCATGCAATTCTCTAGGCAAGAGTATTAGAGTGGGTTGCCATGCCCTCCTCCAGGGGATCTTCCCAACCCAGGGATCAAACCTGGGTCTCTTGCATTGGAGGCAGATTCTTTATTGCTGAGCCACCAGCTAAACCCAGACATTTGTATACCTATGGTTAATTCATCTTGATGTATAGCAGAAACCAGCACAATATTATAAAGCAATTATCTTTCAATTTAAAATAAATTAAAAAATAATTATAAAAAAGAAACAGTGGAGATAATAGAGCAACCAGAAAACGAAAGATAAAATGGCAGTATTGTCTTCATCTATCTATAATTAACCTAAATATAAATAAATTGAATTCATCAATCAAAAGACACATGATGGCTAAATGGAATAAAAAATAAGACCCAACTATTGCTGCTTCCAGGAGATACATCTAAACTCTAGAGACAAACATGGGTTAAAAGGAGAGATATATCAAATGATACTCCAAGCAAACAGCATTCAAATGAAAGCAGATGTAGCCATATTCATATCAGATAAAATAGATTTAAAGCCAAAAAAGGTAACAGACAAAAATGGAAAGTATATAATGACAAAAGGGACATAACAGTGATTAGTATTAATATATATACACCTAACATAGGAGCATCAAAATATATAAAACAATTATTAACAGGCCTAAAAGGAGAAACTGACAGCAGCAACACAATAATAGTAGGAGACTTTAAATACCCCACTTATATCAGTGATTAAATCAGACAGAAAGTCAACAAGGAAATAAGTCTTAGTGAAACTTTCAACCAGATAGATTAGATAGATGTGTACAGAACATTCCATCGAAATGCAGCAGAATACACATTCTTCTCAACTGCATGTGGAACTTTCTCCAGAGTAGACCATATTTTGGGACACAAAATAAGTCTCAATAAATTTAAGGAGATTGAAATCGTATCAAGCATCTTTTCCAATCACAGTGGAATGAAACTAGAAATTAACTATGAGAAGAAAACTGGAAGAATCACAGATATGTGGAGACTGAACAACATCCAATTAACAACTATTAGGTCAATGAAGAAATCAAAGGAGAAATAAAAAATTACTTGAAGACAAATGAAAATACAACATACCAAAATCTATGAGATGCAGCAAAACCTGGGAGGGAAGTTTATAACAATACAGGCCTACTTCAAGAAACAAGGAAACTGAGCAGCATCAGAAACCAGATGTTGGTCTGGGCTGGAAGCTGAACCTCCACAGACTCATAGGACCCTTAGGGAGCTGCCCCTGCCAGGGGAGCCACTGGAATTTGGATGTTCCATTCTACCATGACCTGGTCAGGTCTGAGGTGGGGCTTGACACTGGAAACCCCATTCCCTGCCTCCAGGCAGAGAAGAATATTTTTTAAAAAAAGAAACAGGAAAACTCTCAGATAAACAATCTTACCTTACCTTACACCTAAAGGGACTAGAAAAAGAACAAGCAAAACTCAAGTTAATAGAAGGAAGGAAATAATAAAGATTGGAGTTGAAATAAATGAAATAGAGAAAGACAGTAGAAAAGATCAATGAAACTAAGAGCTGAATTTTTAAAAAGATAAACAAAATCAACAAACCATTAGCTAGACTCACTAAGAAAAAGAGAGCCCCCCCAGAAATGAAAGAGGATAAATAACAATGGATACCACAGAAGTACAAAGAGTTATAAGAAAATAAAGAAGAGAGAACGCCCTCATAAACAAATCAGAAGTGAGAGGATAAATAACAATGGATGCCACAGAAGTACAAAGAATTGTAAGAGAATATTATAAATAGCCATACACCAACAAATTTGACAGCCTAGAAGAAATGGACAAATTCTTAGAATTATATAGCCTTCCAAGACCAAATCATGAGGAAATAAAAAACTTGAGTAGACCTATTACTATTACAGAGATTAAAACAGTAATCAACAAAGCTCCCAAATAACAAAAGTCCAGTACTAGACAGTTTCACAGGTGAGTTCTACCAAACATTGAAAGATTTTATACTTTTTCTTCTCAAACTATTCCCCCAAAATTGAATTTCCATTTTAGGAAATTAGGGCAGTTAGGGAACACTTCCTAACTCATTTTACAAGGCCAACATCACTCTAATGTCAAAACCAGATAAAGACACACACAAAAAGAAAATTGCAGACCAGTATCTCTGATAAACATAGAGGCAAAAATTCTGAACAAAATATTAGCAAACTGAATTCAACAATACATCAGGAGGATCATATACCATCCATGATTAAGTGGGATTTATTCCAGGGATGCAAGGATGGCTCAACATCTGCAGACCAATCAATGTGATACACCATATTAAGAAAATGAAGAATTAAAAACCACATACAGAAAAAGCATTTGACAAAATGTAACACTCATTTATGATAAAAACTCAATGAAGTGGAATGGAAGGGACAAAATAAAGGTCAAATATGATAAACCCACATCTAACATTGTATTCAATGGTGAAAAATTGAAAGCTGTTTCTCTAAGATTAGGAACAAGACAAGGATGCTCTCTTGCCACTCCTATTCAACATAGTATTAGAGGTTCTAACCTGAGCGATTAGATGAGAGAAATAAAAGGCATTCAAATTGGAAAAGAAGAAGTAAAACTGTCACTATTTGCAAATGACATTATTTTATATATTAGAATACTCTAAAGACTCCACTGAAAAACTATTAGAAATAATAAACAAATACAGTAAAATTTCAGGATACAAAATCAAAATATAAATGTCTGTTACATTTCTATATGCTAACAGTGAGCTAGCAGAAAGAAAAATTAAGAAACTGTCTAGGGATATGCTCAACATTATAATCATCAGAGGAATGCAAATTAAAATCACAATGAGAAATCACCTCATACCTGTCAGAATGGCTATCATCAAAAAGAACACATATAACATACTGGAGAAAAAAGGACCCTTCTACATTGTTGGTGGGAATGTAATATATTGGTGCAGCCATGTGGAAAACAGTATAGAGATTTCTCAAAAAACTAAAAATAGAACTACCATATGACCCAGCAATTCTACTCCTGGCTATATATGCAAAAATAATGAAAATGCTAATTTGAAAACATACATGTACCACAATGTTCACATCCACAGCAGACTGTTTACAGTAGTCAAGATACAGAAGCAACCTCAGTGTCCATCAACAAATGAATAAAGAAAATGTATACACACAATGAAATACTACTCAGCCATAAAAAGAATGAAATGTTATCATTTACAACAGCATGGATGGTATTGTACTAAGTGAAATAAGTCAGAGAAAGACAAACACTGTATGATGTCACTTATATGAGGAATCTAAAAATTGAACCAACATTTACTGAGTGTAATAAAAAAGAAGCAGACTCAAAGACATAGAGAACTAGCTAGTGATCAATCACCAGTAGGAAGAGGGAAGGGGAAAGGGGCAAGACAGGGGTAGGGGATTAAGGAGTACAAACTACTATCTATAAAATAAATAAACTACAAGCAAATATAGCCAATATTAATAATAGGTATAAATGGAATGTAATCTTTAAAATTGTGAGTTATTGTGTTGTACATCTGAAACATATTAATATTTTACATCAACTATACCTCAATAAAGAAAATTTAGAAACAAGGTTTCTGGTATGATAATATTGACATTTTAAAAACTATCATATCACCATTTAAAATAACCCACTAAAATCTAAATACTGTACTCTGCTAACTAGACATCTACAATCATCCTTTTAGAAAATACATGAGCAAAATATTCAACATCAACAACAAAATAACAATATATAGTAATAAATTTAATCAAGGAGGTTAAAGACCTATATACTGAAAACTATAACACATTGTTGCAAGAAATTGAAAAAGAAACAAATAAATGGAAACAGAGTCCATACTCAGGATTGAAAGAATTAGCATTGTCAGGATGTCCTTATTGCCTAAAGCAATCTGCAGATTCATTGTAATCCTTTAGCAAAATCCCAAGGACATTTTTCACAGAAATAGAAGAGAATATTCTTAAATTTATATGGAACCACAAAAGGCCCCAACCAAAGTAATTCTGAGAAAAAAAAAGAACAAAGCTGGAAGTATCTCACTTCCTGATTTCAAACAGCAAAGCCACAGTAATCAGAACAGCATGGTATTGGCAGAAAAACAGATAGATCAATGAAACAGAATCGGGAGTCCAGAAATACACCCATGCATATATGGGCAAGTAATTTATGACAAAAGAGCAAAGAACATACAAGGGATAAAGGATAGTATCTTCAATAAATAGGAAAACTGGAAAGTCACATGCAAAATAAATATGAACCAGATCCCAATCTCACACTATACAAAAAAATTAACTCAAAATGGATTAAAGACTTGAATATAATACCTGAAATCATAAAGCTCCTTGAAGAAAACATTGGCAGTACACTCTTTGGCATCAGTCTTACTAATTCTTTCTACCTGTTTCCTCAAGCAAGGGAAACAAAAGTAAAAATAAACAAATGGGATTAACATCAAACTAAAATGCTTCTGCACAGCAAAGGAAGCCAACAATAAAATGAGAAGACAGTCTACCAAAAGGGAGAAGATATTTGCAAATCATATATCCAATGAGGGGTTAATATCCAAAATAGATAACTCATACAACTCAACAACAAAAAACAATCTGATTAAAATGAACAGAGGAGCTGAATATACATTTTTCTAAAGAAGACTTACAAATGGCCAACAGGCACATGAAAATATGTTAACATCACTAATTATTAAGGAAATGCAAATCAAAACCACAAAGAGATACCACCTCATGCCTTTAAGATTGGCTGTTGTCAGAAAGACAGAAATAGAATACTGCTTAGCCATAAAAAAGATGAAATCATGCCATTTGCAAAAACATGGATGGGCCTTGAGTGTGTTAGGCCAAGTGAAATAAGTCAGACAAAGATGAACACTGTATGGTTTCAATCACATGTGGAATATAAGAAAACTAATAAACAAAAGAAAACATGTAGATACAGAGAACAGGGTAGAGAAGAAGGAACCAGTGGAGGGGAGGTGAAATCAATGTTTCCTCAATAAAAGGAGCTTTATAAATGTTAAACTCAAATCTTTATGTAATATGAATTCTAATAGTGCACACATGTATTTTCATAGTCATTCAGTGTGTACATGTCAACTTGTGCTGGTTTTTTCACTTATTCTTTCATGTAAGTATTTCTACATGTTGAAAGAGCTATATATTATTCCATCAAATTAAAGTAATTGTATTCTTATTATTGGGTACTTGAATTGTTTTCCAAAATTTTTATCCTTCTATAAATACCTTTTCATAGGCATTCATAAATATACTCCTATTTTACTGGAGTATATTCTCAGAAAAAGGATTCTGGATAAGAGTATGAACAACTTTTTAGCTCTTGTTACATGCTACCAGATTAATTCTTAAGAAAAACAAATCAATTTTTAGTGACATCAATAAACATAAAATATACCTTTTTGATTCTACGGCCCCATCAATGTTGAGTTTTTATCATTTTCTTTTGTTAGATTAATAGCTTTAATGTACATAAAGTTATTCTAGTTTCTTTCTTTAATTCCCAGTGAGAGTATGTATTTTTTCATTTTTGCTTTACTTTTTTTAAAAAATTGTGTCTCTTACTGCTTTCATATCTAGCAGGATCTGTACATTTTCGTATATATTTATCAATTCTTAATACTTTATTTATGCTTTTATCAATTAGATTTTTTAATGTATATATTCCTTATTCTATAACTTTCTTTTAGATAAATATTTTCTTTCCTTTGTTCAACTTTTTCAGGATCAGATACATCCATTTTATAAGATATGTCTTTCATGTGAATTTATCTCCTAACTTCATTTGAATAGATATACTGCTCTTTTCATTCTCTCCAGTTTTCACAAGTAGCAGGTTATCTGATTCAAAATTCCTATATACATGTTGACTGCAGGGAACTGGAAGATAGGGAAAAGTACAAGAGAAAAGATAAAAATTACCTAGAATTCTCCAGTCTCACGAAGCCACTGTTTCAATTTTGCAATATTTGCTTCCAACCATTTTTTTGTAAAATAAATACCCACTTGTTTTCAGAAAAATGATGTCAGAAAAGAACAGTCTGAAATCTGTTCTTTGTAACATAATATATGATGAACTCTATTACATTTTCTTAAATAGCTCCCTAAAACACTATATTAATATCTATGTTAGCTTAATATTTTCAATTATTTTTGATCATATGAATGATAAACTTATTTTCACAAAATAAATAGCCTTTATATATTTACTTTGCAAATTTTCTACTTATATTTTTTTTTTACCATTTTTCTGCTGTAAAATTGTCTACTGCTTATTGGTTTCTACAAGATTTACTGTGTATCGGGATGCTAACACTTTGTCTTCCACATGTTACTGTAATGTGTTGCTATTTTATTATTCACCCTTTAATTTTGGATTTCATTTTGATATATTAGACATTTTATATTTTTATATAGTAAAATTTTCTCCTTATTGATTTATTTTTTGCTGTTATGCTCAGAAAGATAGATCCATCCCTAGATCAATTGTTTACATTTTCATTGCATTTTTTGTTAGTTCTTTATGGTTACCATTTTACATTTAATTCTTGGTCTAGAATTTTAATTTATCTTATGAGGTAAGAATTATAACTTGTTTGCAAAATAGTTAGCCCATCTTTCCAGCACTATTGACTAAATAGTTCATCAGTTTGACTTCCCTGGTGGCTCAGATGGTAAAGGGTCTGCCTACAGTGCGGGAGACCCAGGTTCAATCCCTGGGTCGGGAAGATCCCCTGGAGAAGGAAATGGCAACCCACTCCAATATTCTTGCCTGGAAAATCCCATGGACGGAGGAGCCTGGTTGGCTACTGTCCATGGGGTTGCAAAGAGTTGGACACGACTGAGTGACTTCACTTCAGTTCAGTTCAGTCACTCAGTCGTGTCTGACTCTTTGCAACCCCATGGACTGCAGCACGCCAGTCTTCCCTGTCCATCACCAACTCCCGGAGCCTAGTCAAACTCATGTCCATTGAGTTGGTGATGCCATTCAACCATCTCATCCTCTCTGGTCCCCTTCTCCTCCTGCCTTCAATCACTCCCAGCATCAGGGTCTTTTCCAATGAGTCAGTTCTTCGCATCAGGTAGCCCAAGTATTGGAGTTTCAGCTTCAGCATCAGTCCTTCCAATGAATATTCAGGAATGATTTCCTTTAGGATTGACTGACTTGATCTCCTTGCTGTCCAAGGGACTCTCAAGAGTCTTCTCCAACACCACAGTTCAAACGCATCAATTCTTCAGTGCTCAGCTTTCTTCATAGTTCAACTCTCTCATCCATACATGACTACTGGAAAAACCATAGCCTTGACTAGACGGACCTTTGTTGGTAAAGTAATGTCTCTGCTTTTTAATATGCTGTCTAAGTTGGTCATAGCTTTTCTTCCAAAGAAAGTGTCTTTAAATGTCATGGCTGCAATCACCATCTGCAGTGATTTTGGAGCCCCAAAAAATAAAGTCTGTCACTGTTTCCATTGTTTCCCCATCTATTTGCCATGATCTTAGTTTTCTGAATGTTGAGTTTTAAGCCAACTTTTTCACTTTCATAAGAGGCTCTTTCACTTTTTTTTCAACTCTTTTACTTTCATCAAGAGGCTCTTTAGTTCTTTGCTTTCTACCATGAGGGTGGTGTCATCTGCATATCTGAGGTTATTGATATTTCTCCCAGCAATCTTGATTCCAGCTTGTGCTTCATCCAGCCCAGGATTTCACATGATGTACTCTGCATGTAAGTTAAATAAGCGGGTGACTACAGCCTTGACATACATATATAGAATCACACATGTATGTGTATGTATTCTGGTCTTACTTTGTGGTGCTATTGATCAGTTTCTTCTTTTCTAGTACCGCACTTTTTAAGTTATCTTAGCTTCAACTCACCAGTGATTGGAGAAATGTAAGATAAAACAACAGTGAAATATAAGATTTTGCCCATCAGTTTTATAAACATTAAGATTAATAATATCCAGTGCTGGTGATTATGTGGATAAATGAACTCTCTCAGCACTCCTGGTGGTAGTGTAAATCACAGGCAGTTTGATCACCTATAAATAGTTTTAATACGCATACCTTTGTCCAACAGCCTTGCTTCTAGAAATCTACCCTATTTAATAACACTCACATGAATACATAAGAATATATATATATAAAGATGTTCATTACAATATAATTTGTTCTATGGCAAAACAACAATTAGAAGCAACCTAATGTGTATGAACAAGAATGGTTGAATTATGATATGTTTTGCCACAGTTTAAAAGAATAAGGTAGATTTTCAGCTTTAAGCTGTGTTGAAATAGCTTTTATCAGACTAACCTTCATAGTAAGAACAACTATCCTGGTTGGATGTTAAAAATAAAAGTGAATGAAGGCACCAGAAAGTAATTAAGACAGCCAAGACACGAGAAGCCAAAACCCTGGAGAGAAGAGGACCTCAGAGAAGTAAGGTCACCATTCTCTGTGCACTTTCCTTTTGAGGCATTTGCTGATTCTTAAGCTATGCTTGCATGGAGTGAGGGGCCAAGAAAGCAAGTATAAAGTCTCACTGCTGGGAAGACAGAAGCTCCATTTCAGGACATTTGTGTGTGTGTGTGAAAGGGACTATGATAAACACCTGAGGCTGTCAGTTGAATCCCTGAAGGATAGGCTGCACACTAAAGTAAAGGCAAATCAAAAACAGGCCATTTCTCAGAAATTCTGAAACACAAAGTCTAAAACACAAATAAATGGAAATATGCCCATGTTCATAGACTGGAAGAGTTAATATTATTAGGACATCAATATTATCTGGAATGATGGAAAGATTCAATACAATCCCTATCAAATCCCCAATGATATTTTTAGCAAAAATAGAAAATATTCTTCTTGAGATTCATGTAGAATCTCAAGGAAATCCAAAACAATCTAGAAAAATAACATAGATGGAAACCTGATATACCCTGATTTCATAACTTAACTATAATAATCTAAGGTGTTGAAATACTGTAGAAACCAGTACTCAACAAACCAAGCACCACACTAGGAGAGTTGGAGAACTCAGGTTTATTATACTGGCGGACCCAGAGGAATTAACACTCCAAGCTCTGAGCCCTGAACAAAGGGATTGCAGAGTTTTTATAGACAGACTGTAGTGGGCAACACTAGCTGCTAATAGGCTGGTTTAAACTGAGGGGTTTCGTGCTTGCGGGAACAGTGGTCAGGATGGGGAGGGGGATGCCTGACCTTTACACCGACAGGCAGGATTAAGCAGGTTTGCAGGGGCTGGGCGATTGCAAAGAGCAGGACAAGGGTGAGTGAGATAAACTCCAGTTCCTAGTATTGTAGGTCCCCACTTTCTGAGACTACAAGACCCACGTGATCCAGACTTTGCAAGAAGCAAGCTGAGTTACAGAGGCAGAACAGGCGGGAGGTTATGTAAAATTTTAACTTTTCCTCTTCAGTATTAGCATAAGGAAATCTCTAGAAAAGTGGAATAAAATAGAAATCCCAGAAATGAACCCTTACAAATATGGTCAAATGATTTTTGACAAAGATGTCAAGTCCATTCAGTAGGGGAAGGGACAGTCTTTTCAGACATGGTGCTAGGAAAACTGGATATCCAGGTGCAAAAGAATGAAGTTGGATCCTTGCTTTATACCATATAAAAAATTAACTCAAAGTGGATCAAAGCCCTAGATCTAAGAGCTAAAATTATAAAAGTCTTAGAAGAGAATAGAGGTGAAAACTTCAGAATATTGGATTTCGCAGTGATTTCCTGGCTATAACACCAAAAGCACAGGCAACAAAATATAAATTAGATTTCATCAAAATCTAAAACTCATGTGCATCAAAGGACACCATCAAAAGAGTAAAAAGACAATCCGTATAATGAGAGAAAATATTTGCAGTCATATATCTGATACGGGTTAGTATCCAAAATGTATAAAGAACTCATACAACTCAACAACAAAAACCTAAGCAACCCCTCAAAACCATCTATAGATACAATGCAACTCTATCAAAATTCCAATAGCATTTTTCACAAAAATAGAAATAACAATTCTGAAGTTCATATGGAAACGTGAAAGATTCTAAATATCCAAAGCAATCCTGATAAAGAACAACAAGGCTGAAGGCTTTACACTTTCTGGTTTCAAACTGTATTATAAAGCTATAATAATCAAAAGAGTATGATTCTGACAAAAAAATAGACACATGCACAAATGGAACAGAATCAAGCCCTGAAATAAACCCACACATATATGGTCAACTGGTATGTGACAAGGGAGCCAAGGATGCTAAATGGGGAAAAGATGATGTCTGACAAATGATGCTGGGAAAAGTGGACATCCACACACAAAAGAATGAATGAAATTGGACCCACAAAAATTAACTCAAAATAGATTAAGCGCTTAAATGTAAAACCCAAAACTGTAAAACTTCTAGAAGGAAAAAGTTCTTTGACATCAGTCTTGGCAATGATTTTTTTTTTTTTAATTTGTCACGAAAAGCACAAGAAACAATGCAGAAGTCAGTAAGTAGGACCACGTTACACTAAAAAGCTTTTGCCCAATCAAATAAACAATAAAGTCTAAAGGCAACCTATGGACTGGGAGAAAAGATTTCCAAATCATATATCTGATAAGGAGTTAATACCCAAAATATACAAAGTACTAATATAATTCAGTAGGAAAAAGGCAAAGGATTTGTAAAGAATGAGGAGAGGACTTGAACAGACATTTCTCCAAAGAAGACATTCAGATAACTAATTAGTACATGAAAAGACACTCAACATCACTATCAGGGAAATGCAAATCAAAACCACAGTGTGATACCACCTCACACCTGTTAGAATAGCTATTATCAAAAAAACAAAAATGAGACAATAAATGCTGGGAAGGAAGGATGTAGAGAAAAGGGAACCCTTGTACACTGTTGGTAGGAATGTATTGGGTTGCTGCAAAAGTAATTGCAGTTTTACATTGTTCAACTTTGCCATTTAATATTGGAATACATTCTTAAATGTTGTTTATATTATACATCATTTTAATGTGCATCTCTCACTTTATGTTTTTCTGCTAATGACTTATTACTTGCTGTTTATCTTGTATTTATTTTAGACTATAAAAATGATGTTAGACAAAAAGCAAATTTGAGCGATTTTTTTATTCAAGTTCAAAATGTGTCATAAAGCAGTGGAGACAACTCACAACATCAACAATGCATTTGGCCTGGAAACTGCTAATAAACATATAGTGCAGCTGTGGTTTAAGAAGTTTTGCAAAGGAGACGAGAGCCTTGAAGGTTAGAAGTGTAGTGGCCAGCCATCAGAAGTTGACAATGACCAACTGAGAGCAATCATCAAAGCTGATCCTCTTACAACTACATGAGAAGTTGCTGAAGAACTCAATGTCGACCATTCTACAGTTGTTTGGCATTTGAAGCAAACTGAAAAGGTGAAAAACCTTGATAAGTGGGTGACTCTTGAGCTGACTGAAAATAAAAAATATCATCATTTTGAAGTGTCATCTTCTCTTATTCTGTGCAACAGTGAACCATTTCTCAATCAGAGTGTGACATGCAATGAAAAGTGGATTTTATATGACACATGGTGATGACCAGCTGAGTGTCTGGACCAAGAAGAAGCTCCAAATCACTTCCCAAAGCCAAACTTACACCAAAAAAAGTCATGGTCACTGTTTGGTGGTCTGCTGCTAATCTGATCCACTACAGCTTTCTGAATCTCTGCAAAACCATTACATCTGAGAAGTATGCTATAAGATGCACTGAAAACCGCAATGCCTGCAGCCAGCGTTGGTCAACATAAAGGGCCCAATTCTTCTCCACCACAACACCCAACTACACATCGCACAACCAAGGCTTCAAAAGTTGGATGAATTGGGCTATGAAGTTTTGCCTCATCCTCCATATTCATCTGACCTCTTGCCACCCAACTACCACTTCTTCAAGCATCTCAACAACTTTTTGCAGGGAAAACACTTCCACAACAAGCAGGAGGCAGAAAATGCTTCCAAGAGTTTGTCAAATCCTAAAGCACAGATTTTATGCTACAAGAATAAACAAACTTATTTCTTGTTGGCAAAAATGTATTGATTGTGGTGGTTCCTATTTTTATTAATAAAGATGTGTTTGAGCCTAGTTATAATGATTTAAGATTCATGGTCCAAAACAGCAATTATGTTTGCACCAACCTAATATATAAGTACAGCTTCTGTGGAAAACAGTATGGAGGTTCCTCAAAAAATGAACATATGATCCAGCAATCCCACATCTGGGTATATATCTGAAGGAGATTAGATATTGGCATTCCCAGGTTTATTGAAGTATTATTCACAATAGCCAAAATATGGAAGCAATCTAAATGTACATCAACAGATAAATGGATAAAGAAAATGTAGTGTGTATGTGTGTAACAATGGAATATTATTCAGCCATGAGAAAATGGAAATCCTACCATATGCACCAATATCCATGAATCTTAAGAGCATTTTACTAAGTTGAAAAAAGTCAGACAGATAAAGACAAATACTGTATGATCTCTCTTATGTATGGAAGTTAAAAACATCAAACTCATAGAAACAGAGTAAAACGATGGTTGCCAGGAGCTGAGGTGAAAATAATGGGGAAGTATTGGTCAAAGGGTACTAACTTTCAGTTTTAAGATGAATAAGTTCCTGAGATGTAACGTACAATGTGATGACTATAGTTAAAAATAACATACTGTATACTTGAAAGTTGCTATGATAGTAGAGCTTAATGTTCTCACCATAACAACAACAAAATTGCAACTATTTGAGGTGAAGGATGTATTAACTAACCTTATTATAGTACACATTCACAATATACCTGCATATCAAATCACATTGTACACCTTAAACTTACACAATGGTATATGTTAATTTTTTTTTTTTTTTCAAAAACTATGAAGACATCATATAGAAAAACTGATTTTAAAGTTCTAGGTGTCCTTCTTCATTTTACCTTTGGAGTTGCTTTTAAGACAGAAATCTGCTTTCCCCAGAGCAAACTATTATATATAAATTTATTTTGAAAATAAAATTTACAATGTAGTACTATGATCCAGAAATATCAGCAGTTCTAAAGCTGGACAGAGAAGAAAAAAGTTTAATCCTTTTTTCCCTCTGCCCCACCCTGTCTCACCATCTATTTGTTGTTGTTTTTTTTTTTTTTAATTATTTTTTTCTAAATTTTTAAAAGAAAATCCATCCTGAACCCTCCTCCCTCCTCCCTCCCCATACCATCCCTCTGGGTCGTCCCAGTGCACCAGTCCCAAGCATCCAGCATCGTGCATTGAACCTGGACTGGCATCTCGTTTCATACATGACATTTCACATGTTTCAATGCCATTCTCCCAAATCTTCCCACCCTCTCCCTCTCCCACAGAGTCCATAAGCCTGTTCTATACATCAGTGTCTCTTTTGCTGTCTCATATACAGGGTTATCGTTACCATCTTTCTAAATTCCATATATATGCGTTAGTATACTGTATTGGTGTTTGTCCTTCTGGCTTACTTCACTCTGTATAATAGGCTCCAGTTTCATCCACCTCATTAGAACTGATTCAAATGTATTCTTTTTAATGGCTGAGTAATACTCCATTGTGTATATGTACCACAGCTTTCTTATCCATTCATCTGCTGATGGACATCTAGGTTGCTTCCATGTCCTGGCTATTATAAACAGTGCTGTGATGAACATTGGGGTACACGTGTCTCTTTCAATTCTGGTTTCCTCAGTGTGTATGCCCAGCAGTGGGATTGCTGGATCATAAGGCAGTTCTATTTCCAGTTTTTTAAGGAATCTCCACACTGTTCTCCATAGTGGCTGTACTAGTTTGCATTCCCACCAACAGTGTAAGAGGGTTCCCTTTTCTCCACATCCTCTCCAGCATTTATTATTTGTAGACTTTTGGATCGCAGCCATTCTGACTGGTGTGAAATGGTATCTCATAGTGGTTTTGATTTGCATTTCTCTGATAATGAGTGATGTTGAGCATCTTTTCATGTGTTTGTTAGCCATCTGTATGTCTTCTTTGGAGAAATGTCTATTTAGATCTTTGGCCCATTTTTTGATTGGGTCATTTATTTTTCTGGAGTTGAGCTGGAGGAGTTGCTTGTATATTTTTGAGATTAGTTGTTTGTCGGTTGCTTCATTTGCTATTATTTTCTCCCATTCTGAAGGCTGTCTTTTCACCTTGCTAATAGTTTCCTTTGATGTGCAGAAGCTTTTAAGTTTAATTAGGTCCCATTTGTTTATTTTTGCTTTTATTTCCAATATTCTGGGAGGTGGGTCATAGAGGATCCTGCTGTGATGTATGTCAGAGAGTGTTTTGCCTATGTTCTCCTCTAGGAGTTTTATAGTTTCTGGTCTTACGTTGAGATCTTTAATCCATTTTGAGTTTATTTTTGTATATGGTGTTAGAAAGTGTTCTAGTTTCATTCTTTTACAAGTGGTTGACCAGATTTCCCAGCACCACTTGTTAAAGAGATTGTCTTTAATCCATTGTATATTCTTGCCTCCTTTGTCAAAGATAAGGTGTCCATATGTGCGTGGATTTATCTCTGGGCTTTCTATTTTGTTCCATTGATCTATATTTCTGTCTTTGTGCCAGTACCATACTGTCTTGATAACTGTGGCTTTGTAGTAGAGCCTGAAGTCAGGTAGGTTGATTCCTCCAGTTCCATTTTTCTTTCTCAAGATCGCTTTGGCTATTCGAGGTTTTTTGTATTTCCATACAAATTGTGAAATTATTTGTTCTAGCTCTGTGAAGAATACTGTTGGTAGCTTGATAGGGATTGCATTGAATCTATAAATTGCTTTGGGTAGTATACTCATTTTCACTATATTGATTCTTCCAATCCATGAACATAGTATATTTCTCCATGGTATATGTTAATTATATCTCAATAAAGCTGGGGGGAGTTTTTAAATTAAAAAAATTTAAAGGCAAAGGACTTGAGTAGACATTTTCCCAAAGAAAATATACAAGTGGTCTATAAACCCATGAAAAGAGGCTCAACAACACTAATCATTAGGGAAATGCCAATCAAAATCCCAGTAATGAGTCACTACACACTCACTGGTATAACTATTATAAAATAAATAAATAAACAAAACCAAAAAGCCACAAGTATTGAGAAAGTAGAGGAGTTGGAACCCTTATTGTCTGTTGGTAGGAATCTGAAATGGTGCAGTCATTGTGGAAAACAGTATGGCAAGTTCCTCATAAAAATTAAACATAGAATTGATCAATCAATTGTACTTCTATATATACTTCTGCATGCTACTGCTACTGCTAAGTCACTTCAGTCATGTCCAACTCTGTGCAGCCCCATAGACGGCAGCTCACCAGGCTCCCCTGTCCCTGGGATCCTCCAGGCAAGAATACTGGAGTGGATTGCCATTTCCTTCTCCAATGCATGAAAGTGAAAAGTGAAAGTGAAGTCACTCAGGCGTGTCCAACTCCTAGTGACCCCATGGACTGCAGCCTACCAGGCTCCTCCATCCATGGAATTCACCAGGCAAGAATACTGGAGTGGATTCCCATAGCCTTCTCCAATACTTCTGCATATACTACCCAAAGGAAGGGAAAACAGGAACTCAAACAGATGTTTGTTCACTAATGTTCAAAGCAGCATTAGGCACAATAGCCAAGATGTAGAAAAAGCTCAAATGTTCATTGACAGGTGAATAGATAAACTTGTGCGTGTGTGTATACATATAATATATATAGGAATATCATTCATCTTTTTATTTAAAGGATGGAAATCCTAACACATGCCACAACATAGAAACTTAAAGATATTATGCTAATGAAGTAAGCAACATAAAAATGGATAAATACGTATGATTCCACCTGTATTAGATACTTAGTGGAGTCAGACAAAATATAGAGACAAAATATAGAATGATGACTGCTAATCAAAGAATCAAAGGGTGGTTGCCAGAAGAGCATAATGAGGAGTTATTATTCAGTGGATAAAAAGTTTCTGTTTGGGATAATGAAAAACTCCTGTAGATGGATGTGGTTATGGTTGCAGAACAATGTGAAGGCACTTAATGCCACCAAACTATATGTTTAAAATGGTAAACTTAATGTTATATGTATATTTTACTACAGTAAAAGTCAATTAAAATTTTAATATATTTTCAAAACATATATAATTCACATTTTGAGAGCTCTCAGACAGGACTCATAAACTATTAATTCATTCCAAAAATAGATTTAGAAGATGAATTTCACTAGAAAACTAGAACCTATTAAAAAAATCAAATAGAATTTCAAAACTAGAAAATACAATAAGTGAAATTAGAAATGTAATAGATGAGATTAATACCATAAGAGACCGTAAACGAGAGGATTAATGAACCAAAAAGTAAATCAGTATAAAATAGCCACATTAAAGCACATAAGAAAAAGGATAGAAAAACGATGGAAAATCAAAAGAGTATTAAGAAACAGTGAAAAGTTCTGGAGTTCAAGAACAAGGAAAAGAATGGAACAGGAACTGTTTGAAGAGATAGAAGTTTTTCAAATATTACTAAAGATATCAAGTTAAACATCCTAAAGGGCTAAAAATCTGTGAACAAGATAAATACAAACCTAAATTTAATAATCAAACTGGAAACCAAGACAAAGAGAAAATCTTACAAGAGCTAGAGTTAAGAAAACATACATTGCTTTCAAAGGAACAATGATCAAGTGTACAGCTGACTGTTCAACAAAACCAATGAACTCCATAGAACTGAAGGTCACTTATAAATTACTGAGAGAAAATAACTTCCATACTATAATTCTATATCCAGTGAAAATATCCTTCATAAATAAAGGTGATGCTAAGGCATGTTCAGTTCAGTACAGTTCAGTTTAATTGCTCAGTCGTGTCCAACTCTTTGCGACCCCATGGACTGCAGCACGCCAGTCTTCCCTGTCCATCACCAACTCCCAGAACCTATTCAAACTCATGTTCATTGAGTCAGTGATGCCATCCAATCATCTCATCCTCTCTGGTCCCCTTCTCCTCCTGCCTTCAATCATTCCCAGCATCAGGGTCTTTTCCAATGAGTCAGTTCTTCACATCAGGTAGCCAAAGTATTGGAGCTTCAGTAACAGCATCAGTCCTTCCAAAGAATATTCAGGAATGATTCCTTTAGGATGGACTGGTTGGATCTCCTTGATGGACTGGTTGGATCTGCTTGCTGTCTAATGGACTCTCAAGAGTCTTCTCCAACACCACAGTTCAAAAGCATCAATTCTTCAGCGCTCAGCTTTCTTTATAGTCCAACTCTCACATCCATACATGACTACTGGAAAAACCATAGCTTTGACTAGATGGACTTTTGTTGGCAAAGTAATGTCTGCTTTTTAATATGCTGTCTAGGTTGATCATAGCTTTTTTCCCAAGAAGCAAGCGTCTTTTAATTTCATGGCTGCAGTCACCATCTGCAGTGATTTTGGAGCCCAAGAAAATAAAGTCTGCCACTGTTGCCACTGTTTCCCCATCTATTTGCCATGAAGTAATGGGAACAGATGCCATGATCTTACTTTTCTGAATGTTGAGTTTTAAGCCAACTTTTTCACTCTCCTCTTTCACTTTCATCAAGAGGCTCTTTAGTTCTTCTTCACTTTCTGCCATAAGTGTGGCATCATCTGCATATCTGAGGTTATTGATATTTCTCCTGGCAATCTTGATTCCAGCTTGTGCTTCATCCAGTCAAGCATTTCTCATGATGTACTCTGCATATAAGTTAAATAAGCAGGATGACATTATACAGCCTTGACATACTCCTTTCCCAATTTGGAACCAGTCTGTTGTTCCATGTCCAGTTATAACTGTTGCTTCTTGACCTGCATACAGATGTCTCAGGAGGTAGGTCAGGTGGTCTGGTATTCCCATCTCTTGAAGAATTTTCCACAGTTTATTGTGATCCACACAGTCAAAGGCTTTGGCATAGTCAATAAAGCAGAAGTAGATGTTTTTCTGGAACTCTCTTGCTTTTTTCAGCGATCCAACATGTTGGCAATTTGATCTCTGGTTCCTTTGCCTTTTCTAAATCCAACTTAAACATCTGGAATTTCACAGTTCACGTACTGTTGAAGCCTGGCTTGGAGAATTTTGAGCATTACTTTGCTAGTGTGTGAGATGAGTGCAATTGTGTTTTGAATATTCTTTGGCATTGCCTTTCTTTGGGATTGGAATGAAAACTGACCTTTTCCAGTCCTGAGGCCACTGCTGAGTTTTCCAAATTTGTTGGCATATTAAGTGTAGCACTTTAACAGCATCATATTTTAGTATTCGAAATAGTTCAGATGCAATTCTATCACCTCCACTAGCTTTGTTTGTAGTGATGCTTCCTAATGCCCACTTGACTTTGCATTCCAGGATGTCTGGCTCTAGGTGAGTGATCACACCATCGTGATTATCTGGGTCATGAAGATCTTTTTTGTATAGTTCTTCTGTGTATTCTTGCTACCTCTTCTTAATATCTTCTGCTTCTGTTAGGTCCGTACCATTTCTGTGCTTTATTGTGCCCATCTTTGCATGAAATGTTCCCTTGGTATCTCTAATTTTCTTGAAGAGATCTCTAGTCTTTCCCATTCTATTATTTTCCTCTATTTCTTTGCATTGATCACTGAGGAAGACTTTCTTATCTCTCCTTGCTATTCTTTGGAACTCTGCAGTCAAATAGGTGTATCTTTCCTTTTCTCCTTTGCCTTTCACTTCTCTTCTTTTCTCAGGTATTTATAAGCCCTCCTCAGACAACCATTTTGCCATTTTGCCTTCTTTTTCTTGGGGATGGTCTTGATCACTGCCTCCTGTACAGTGTTATGAACCTCCATCCATAGTTCTTCAGGCACTGTCTATCAGATCCAATCCCTTGAATCTATTTGTCACTTCCACTGTTAATTGTAAGGGATTTGATTTTTGTCATACCTGAATGGTCTAGTGGTTTTCCCTGCTTTCTTCAATTTGAGTCTGAATTTGGCAGTAAAGGCATGTTCAGATAAGTAAAAACTGAGAATGTATTATTAGCAGACTCACACTGAAAGAAACATTAAAGTTAACTCTGGCAGAAGAACAGTGATCACAGACAGAAGAAAGAGAAATGGAAAGTGTAAATATAAAAGACTGTTGACTGTCTAAAACAACACTAATAACAATACTTTATGGATAAAATAAAAGTAGAAATGAAGTAAATGACAGAAATAGTAATAAATAAATAAAAGGCAGGATGTGAATGAAGTCTGCTGTAAGATTCTTGCATTGGCTTTCCCTGATAGCTCAGCTGGTAAATAATCCACCTGCAATGCAGGAGACCTCAGTTCAATTCCTGGGTTGGGAAGATCCCCTGGAGAAAGGATAGGCTACCCAGTGTTGTATTCTTGGGCTTCCCTTGTGGCTTAGCTGGTAAATAAACCACCGCAATGTGGGAGACCTGGATTCAATCCCTGGGTTGGGAAGGTCCCCTGGAGAAGTGAAAGGCTACCCACTCCAGTATTCTGGTCTGGAGAATTTCATAGACTGTATAGTCCATGGAGTCTCAAAGAGTCGGGCATGACTGAGCAACTTTTTAAAAAATGGACTGTTTGAAGCAACACTAATAATAATACTTTATGGATAAAATTAAAGTAGAGATTAAATAAATGACAGAAATAGTAATAAATAAATAAAAGGCAGAATGTGAATGAAGTCTGTTGTAAGATTCTTGCATCGTTCAAGAAGTGGTAAAAGCACTAATTTAACATAGACTCTAATCAGTCAAGGATGTATGCTTCACTCTCTAGGGCAATTTTACTCAAGCAGGAGTCATGACATAATTAAGCCCTACAGAAAATGTTTTTTTTTTTTTTTCCATTCTCCCAAGGGTGATGGACCCTAGTTTCATTTTAAATACAAGGAAGATAAGTTAATATATTCAATGAATATTTAGAGAATTAAATCTCTGGTGGAATCCAGTTGAGAAGAGCTTCTCTGTAGTAACTATTAAATGAATAGTAAAAGACTTTCTTAACAATTTGATGTAGGGGAAATGATAACAAGAAAATTCTTATTTAATCCAAAGCAAGGCAAAAAAAGAGAAATAAGGAATAATAAATGAGACAAATGGAAATCAAGAAGTAGTATGTAAGATTTAAATCCAAATATCCAGTAAATAAATATAAATGCGGTAAATGTTTCAATTAAAAGACAGAGATTGTCAAGTTGCATAATAAAGCAAAATCCAGCAACATACTACAGAAAGGAGTTTCACCTGAAAAGGACACTGGTTGAAAACAAAAGTATAGAAAACAATATGCCATGCAATAATAAATAAACTGAAGCTCGTGTAACTGTACTAATATCAGACAAAGTATACTAAAGGCAAAAAATATTAATAAAAATAATGAATAGCATTATTGTGGTAAGGTATCAGTTTAACAGGCAGCTATTAAAAAAACTGAGCATACACATTCCCTGTGCCTATCACTTCCACTACTGGGTGTATACTCAACAAAAATGCATGCATATATGCTCTGAAAGAGATGGACAATGTGCAACAAAGAGTTAACATAACAGGAAATGCTATCCTTAGAAAAGCCTGCTTGCAAAGTTGGCCCTTGGCTGGCATCTGAAGACTCAGATTTAGGAAGGGTTTCCACCACCCCCTAACTGATAAGGATAATTTGCTCTAAGTTGAGCAAACAACATGGCTTATGCTGAATACCTGATTTTCTTCTAAGAGTCTAGAATTTTGGTGCAGGCCAGGCAGAGGGTTCTCATGTGACCAGCACTTTAAAAAACACTGGGTACTGAGTCTCTACTGCTGATAGGCAGCACTTCACACATGTTGTCACAACACATGTGTGATGCTGGAAGAATTAAGCATGTGGTGTGTGACTACTGGGACAGGATTTTGAAAGCTTGTTCCTGGTTTCCTTTAGACTTTGCCCCATGCACATTTTTCCCTTTACTGATTTTGCCTTGTGTCTTTTTGCTATAATAAATATTAGCCCCAAGTATGACTATTTGCTGAGTCCCACGAGTCCTCCGCCTATGAGTCACATCATCACCAAATCTGGGGTGATTTTCAAGACTCCCCACATACTGCTGATGGTGGGATTGTCTGGCATGACCTTAACTCACTTAAATATGGCAAAAACATTGTTTGAGAAAAGGATGGTAGAGGATGACAAACCTGTGGTTCTGGGTATCTATGGAATTATCTGTGGTATAAAAAAGTAGTTGAGCTGCTATCTGTTGTAGGAGGTAAAAGTTACCCTATGGAATTTTAAAATGTTAGATCCAACTCCAAGAGAGTTGTCTCGAAGCATCCTCTGGCTACTTTTGGACACAATGGCTAAAGTGAGAGGGAAAAGTGCAACCTGGGTGCCTTTTGTTTTTATTTTCTCCTCCAGGCTGGAGGAAAAGGGTCCAAACATTCCCAAAGGTGAACTTAGAATGGGCCAAAGTCTTGAAAAGTTTGTGTTCTTTTTGCTCATATGTGTGTGGTGGGGGCGCGGGTGGGGGGAGTGCGGGTTGGCGGGGAGGTTAAATCACTTCCCAGTTGTTGTTGTTCAGTCCCTCAGACATGTCCAACTCTTTGTGACCCCATAGACTGCAGCAGGCCAGGCTTCCCTGTCCTTCACCATTTCCTGGAGTTTGCTCAAACTCATGTCCATTGAGTTGGTGATGCCATCCAACCATCTCATCCTCTGTCGTCTCCTTCTCCTGCCTTCAATCTTTCCCAGCATCAGGGTCTTTTCTAATGAGTCGGCTCTTCACATCAGGTGCCAAAGTACTGGAGCTACAGCTTCAGCATCAGTCCTTCCAATGAATATTCAGGATTGATTTTCCTTAGGGTTGACTGGTTTGATTTCCTTGCAGTCTAAGGAACTCTCAAGTATCTTTTCCAAAACCACAGTTCAGAAGCATCAGTTCTTTGGCACTCAGCCTTCTTTATGGTCCAACTCTCATATCCATACATGACTACTGGAAAAACCATAGCTTTGACTATACGGACCTTTGTAGGCAAAGTAATGTCTCTGCTTTTTAATATGCTGTCTAGGTTTGTCATAGCTTTTCTTCCAAGGAGCAAGTGTCTTTAAATTTTGTGGCTGCGGTCAGCATCTGCAGTGATTTTGGAGCACAAGAAAATTAAGTCTGTCACTGTTTCCATTGTTTCCCCCTCTATTGCCCCATCACTTCCCAGAGCTGGAGCAAAATTTTATAAACAAAAAATCAAAGGGAGAAAAACACTCTAGCCACTGCTGCCACAGCCTTCTACCCCCACTCCTACATTTCAACAGGGATCTCCCTGCAACTACAACAGTAAGCCTGTAAATGCTGGATTTTCTGCTCAAAGTTCGAGAAAACTTGAGCAAAGGGTGGAAAGGAGGAACTTTTAAAAATGACTTTGTATTTTGTGGCTATTGCATCTTGGTATATAATAGACACTGATGTAAAATGTTATATTCTTGTAGTCTCGTAAAGCTAGAGGGATCATTTCTATCAGGAAAAGTTGCAAAAAGAAAAAAGAACATCAATGGGATACAACTACTTTGCTTTTTGCTGCCAGTGAGCAGATTGGAATTCAAACTCTGAGTATTGGAAATAAAAACTAGTCTCCATAACTAATGATTTTTGTTATCATTTTTTTTACTATTGGAGTTTCAAGAAAAAGGAAGACAACATGAAAAGAGAGGCAGTCTTCAGATGAAAATACACTTTTTGAGTTTAGAAAGCAGTTTTTAGTTGTGAAATCAAATGTGTAACTCTTAAGAGGCTGATATTTTTTTTTTTCATCATCTTGTGCACATTTTTGACTGTGTTAATTTGGAATGTAAGGCACAATAAGAAGAGCCTGGGAGAGTCTTGTTTGTCACTTGGGCTTGGACTTGGACCTAAACCGTGGTTGACCAGTCCTGTACCATTTCAGCTTTGCTGCTGCCTAAGAAAAGTTCTCTTGGCATCCTAAATTTACAGATTCTAATTCCGTGGATCTGACTCTCAGCTGAAACCTGATAAGGTCTGCTATAGACTATTCCCACATCAGCACCAGATGTGCTGAACTGAAAGCAGGCACAGGCTAAATGAACTCTAAATGAACTATGTGAGATTTAAATGAATTCAGACTTGGATTGTTGCAGATTTGAATCGCCCTTCTTATGATCCTAAGTTGTAAAACCACCCCTGATGCTGGCTGGACCATTTGAGTTAGTTGAGCTGCAGATGGCCAAGGGAAAAGTCTTATTTTCTGATGGGACTATCTGATTGATCCTCTGATTGGCTGTATATTTCTAATACAAAAGCTGGTTACATTCCTGATGTGATTTCTGTGAAAGCTGCAAATTTAGGGAGGGCATATGATAGGGAATGTGACATCCTCCACCATCCCTCTCAGATCAAACTCTTGATCCTTCCTGAGCCTGCATCCCTGCTGTTGATGATCATATTTGACTTCCTAGATTAGTTACAGCTTAAAATAGACTGTTAGCCTGACTCTACTCCTTCTCCTTCCCCCTGATACATAAACCTAAATAAGGCAGTATGTTTATTAAATGTAGCTGTCCGCATAAAAAGAATGATCTTTTCTAGGCTGCTCACTGGATAATTGATCAGGGTGAAAGGAATGGGAAGTATGAAAACCCAATTTTAAAACATTTGGAAATTGAGAATTTCATCTTAACCAATTCCTGGACATGATACATCTTTCCGATTAAGTTATTTTAACATGTTTGCCTTTGAAAATACTTTTAAACTCCTTACATATAACTCTTTTAGACAAAAGGTCTGTATGAGAGAAGAGGATGATTGTACAATTATAACTGCTAAATGGGACACACAGATTTTCTAACAGTGGATAAAAAACACCTGAGGAGGCATGAGTGAAGGATGAGGGCATTAATGATCTTTGATTTTTAGAACTGGAAATTCTGAAATTCCTGGAAGCTTTCCTCTTCTCCTTAATAAAAGCATGTTTTGTCTTCCCTGCTGCCGAGAGTGCTTTGATTTCAAATTGACTGCTAATCCCAGAGTCAGATCTGACAGCTAACTATGAGACAGCAGGGGATGGCTCCAGCTCCTCTACCTTCCACTCAGCACCTCCACATGTCATCCACACTTGCAAGGCAGAAGAACTGGTGCCCTGAAAAAACAGAATTGTTTGGATCCAGCTACCTTCAGAAAACAGTCCCATTGAAACCAAATTCTGAACTGTGTTTTTTGGACTGGATTGGAAACACTAAGGCAGGAGGCCTCACAGTAAGAAGTTAGCCACATTAGGGATTCTGTTAACCTACTCACACTCACTAAGTCACTTCAGTCGTGTCCGACTCTGTGTGACCCCGTAGGCAGCAGCCCACCAGGCTCCCCCGTCCCTGGGATTCTCCAGGCAAGAACACCGGAGTGGGTTGCCATTTCCTTCTCCAATGCATGAAAGTGAAAAGTGAAAGTGAAGTCGCTCAGTCGTGTCCGACCCTCAGTGACCCCATGGACTGCAGCCCACCAGGCTCCTCCGTCCATGGGATTTTCCAGGCAAAAGTACTGGAGTGGGGTGCCATTGCCTTCTCTGCTGTTAACCTAAATTGCCTAATTAATGTATGTCCTACTTGGGATGCCCTAATGATTATAAATTATTTTTGTCCAATGATACTGCATGTGCCCTCTTGCATTGTACTTGTCAGTGAGCCCTGACTATTCTGGCACTGCCTCAGCTCTGGAAGGCATTCAGGTCAGCTTCAGTTTACTGACCAGGCTTGTGTTGTGCCTGGATTGATGCTGCAAGCATTTTTTTTTTTTTTTAATTTTTAATGGAACCTTAAGGAGGAAACCATCTGGCTTTTGAAGGTACTTGTTTATGGTGATGGATTTGTTTTGTCTGCTCAGTATAAGACCCCTGAAGACATAACTGAGAACAATATGGCAGGTTGGTCTCACTCTGCTGTGTCGAGTCCTTATGAAAAAGACACCTTGGCCAAGAGACCAGAAGGTGGAGTTTGGAGTTTTGGTACATGCTAGGCAGAGGGTGCCTATGCTACCAGCCCCTAATAAAAACAAACACTGGATACTGAGTCTCTAATGAGCTTCCTTAGTAGACATTTCATACATTTTGTCAAAATATGATGCTGGAGAAATTAAACATGCACTGCACAACTCCACTAGGAAGAGGACTCTTACAAGCTTGTGCCTGGTTTCCTCTGGACTTTGACCATGCACCTTTTTTCTTTGCTAATTTTGCTTTGTATCCCTTTGCTGTAATAAACCTTACCATTAGTATAGATCTATGCTGAGTTCTTTGCCAACAAAAATCCATCTACTCAAAGCTATGGTTTTTCCAGTAGTCATGTATGGATGTGAGAGTTGGACTATAAAGAAAGCTGAGTGTAGAGGAATTGATGCTTTTGAACTGTGGTGTTGGAGAAGACTCTTGAGAGTTCCTTGGACTGCAAGGAGATCAAACCAGTCGATCCTAAAGTAAATCAGTCCTGAATATTCATTGGAAGGACTGATGTTGAAGCTGAAACCCCAATATTTGGCCACCTGATGCAAAGAACTGATTCAGTGGAAAGACCCTGATGCTGGAAAAGATTGAAGGCAGGTGGAGAAGGGGACAACAGAAGATGAGATGGTTGGATGGCATCCCCAACTCAATGAACATGAGTTTGAGCAAGTTCCAGGAGTTGGTGATGGACAGGGAAGCCTGGTGTGCTGCAGTCCATGGGGTTGCAAAGAGTCAGACACGACTGAGTGACTGAACTGAACTCATGCTGAGTCCTGTGAATCACCAAACCTAGAAGTGATCTTTGGGAATTCCCACACAACAAGAATGTTCATAGGAACTTTAAATGATAACAAAAAACTGGAGGAAAAATTCAAATGTCTGTCAACAAGTGAATGAATCAATAACAATGCATTCATACACTGAATGTATATAGCAATGAAAAAGAATCAACTAATTCTAAGTACAATAATATGGATGAATCTTATAGACACAATGTTGAGTGAAAGAAACTAGATACAAAAACTAGATAATGTATGATGCTATTAGTATAAAGCTCAAAAATGGACAAATCATACTTACTTGTATTTGAAGTTTTAATAGTGGTTAACTTTGAGGCCTCTAGGATATTAATACCCAGGAAGGGGCACAAAAGAGGCTAATGCAGGGCTAGTAATGTTCCATATCCTGATTTGGGTTGTGTGTTTCTGTGTAAAAATTCATCAAATTTTATATTTAAGGTTCATGTGTTTAACTGCATGTATATTATACTATAAGCAATTTTGAATAAAAGAACCTAGCATCCATCGATGGATGAAAAGATAAACAAAATGTGTTATATGCATACAATGGAGTTTTATTCAGCCTTAGAAAAGGATAAAATTCTGACTATAAAATAGATGAACCTCCAGACATTATTCTAAGTGGAATAGGCCAGTCACAAAAGGATATCGTATGACTCTACATATATGAGGTATCTAGAGTAAGCAAATTCATTGAGACAGAAAGAATGGTGATTGCCAGGGACTGGGAGGAAGGGAGCCTGGGGAGTTATTGTTTAATGGTTATAGTTTCAGTTTGGGAAAATGAAAAATTTCTAAAGATGGGTGGAAGTGATAGCTGTATAACATTGCAAATGTATTTAATGTCACTGAACAGTTAAAATGGTAAATTTTATGTATATTTTACTGTGATACAATAAAAAGAAACAAAATGGAAGAAACAGTAGATAAACCTGCTTGTGATATCAATCTCAGGTAAAATGTGTGCTGCATAGAGTGGACCCTGGAATATGGCCAAAGGCATTGATAGCTCTCTGGTTCTGTCCCTAAGAGTGAAGCAACACTAAAAAGGTGGCATATTTGGTAGGTATCATACGTAGGATGAAGACGAGACAAAAATGAAATCCCTAAGAAAAATGGGTTACAGCCCCCCACCCCACAAAAAAAGAGGTACTAATTCTGTTAGTACTGATATGAAAGAATATTTAATATATATTCTGGGAAAAAAGGGTTTGAGAGCTATGTGTATCATGCTGTCCTTTGTTATAAAAGGGGAAAATGTGTGTGAATAAATGAAATATTTCCTCATAAGAGTTATTGATATTATAATTGCCTTTTGAAAGACAAAAAGAAATGCAACTGCATTTAACATAGACATCAATTATCAGATATATTCTAATTTCAGAATGCTAAACTATTAAAAAAACAACATCTTATACTCAAGGAAATAAGGTGGATGTGTGTGTGAATGTGCACAGTGTGTGCACAAACATACATATGTGTACATACACACATACAAGACATTGAGACGCACAATGTGTATATTTATATTTTCATTAAAATTGTGCCTTACTTTTGTAGCTGATAGTTAAAGTCTTCCCCCTTTTTCCAGTTTTCAAAATAGCTCCTCTGCAAAGTAAATTTTACTCTAAGGGTCCACAAAATTTCCTATCAGACATAAGAATATTAAAATATCTTGATTTATTTGGATAAAATGTGTTCTCCCATTGAATAAAATGTATCAGTAGTATGCTATTGAAGGAGATCAAGATGCACTCTTATTTCACTCTTTCCAGTTTAGTTTGCCATCTTTAAACTGATGAGGTTTTTGTTCAGCTTTCTTGAAGCATAGTTTATACTGGTAAGTCTGATAATCAGAATAGCTTTTGTACTTTTCATGACCTTTAAGGAAATACAATGTATGAATGTTGGTAATAGCATTCTATCATTCATAGAACTATTAATTTTTATATGCATTCTTATCTCATGTAGACGATTTGACTTTTTTATAAGAGCATAATTTGTTTTAAGAACACAGATAACTGCCTATTCTTTCTCTTGGAAAGCCCATGGTGCTTAGATGGCCCTGTACATGACATGGACATTAACTTTGAGACACAGAACTTATTTTGTTCAATAAGGAAGCATAAATTAATGCAAAAAATGTTTGCTGGTAAGATTTGTGCACTGAAAATATCTTGACCATTTCTCAATTCTGTATCAGGATGCAACAGTAGAATGAAACTCAGTGGAAGACCCTACAGACACATGGGTGTCCTTGGAACTTCAAAACTCTATGACATTCGGAAAACTATCTTTACCTTCACTCCCCAGGTGGGTGGAATGAGCTTTGATGTGCATTGAGATGAATGAAAATAAAAGAGAAACACTCTAGAAATAAAGCATTTACTCAAGCTGGGAGAAGTGTCAGAGTTCCATGGGACCTTGCACACATTAAGCTGCTTAGTAAATATTTGTTGAGTTGGACTGAATTGATGTTGCAGCAAAGAGCTATGCCAAGTAACTGTGGCTACCGAGAGTAGTCCTTGGTATTGCAGAAGCAGTGAGTACTCTTTATTAAAGATTAAATATAATACTGTATCCTTTATAAACAAAATATAGTCTTTTTTGGTAATATTCAGCTACCAAATTAGATCTTCTATTTCTTTCTGAGATGGGCCATTTTTACATGCTTAGAAATTTTTCATATCCTCTTCTAAACAAAAATGTCAGTACTATTTTAGCCATGAGATACATTGTTTATTAGCATGATGTTTATTACCCATATTACAGTAGCAAGCCTTATTATGTATGTGTATAGGAGTAGAAACTATTTTCTGGAAAGAAACATTAAGTTCCCCATTTGTTATCTTACATCTGAAACAGTGCACTGAAGTACAGATGAAAGAATAATGGACCAGAAATTCTCTCTCTGATTTTGCCATTTGCTAGTCATAAAACTTTGCTAATCTACTCAGTGTCTCTTGGCCTTACTTTTTGTCTATTAAAAAGGAGAAAAGCCCTCACTGGGTTGTTAGAATTAAATAAAATCATGTACTTGAAAACACTTTTTTAACTGTAGCACACTAAAAATGTCCAAGACAACTATATGTACTAATAGGCCACCAGATACTTTGGGAAGAATCAAACATTAAATTTGGAGGTATTGTTGCCTCTGTGGTACCTTATACACCTTTATGAATATATGAGTATTTAAAAATATTATTTGATAGTTATGAGATTAATTATTCTAAACCATTATTTTTCTTTTTCTTAGTTTATAGACCAGCAACAATTCTACCTGGCTCTCGACAACAACATGATAGTGGAAATGCTTAGAACAGACCTCTCCTATCTCTGTAGCCGCTGGAGAATGACAGGCCAGCCCACCATCACCTTCCCCATCTCACACAGCATGCTTGGTAAGGTTATATGAGTCAAGGAATGAATGTATTTTTGGAATAAGTTGTGTGATTAGCCCTTCAAAATCATAGTCACTGGAAAGCTGCTTTTTGTCATTTATTCTTTCAGCAGTTTGTTAAGCTTTTGTTTTGTACCAGGCACTTTTCAAAGCACTAGGCATACATGAGGTGAATATGGTAGATGAGGTTTCTACTCTTATGGAGCTTATGTTTTCGAATAAATATGTAGCAAAAAACCAATTCACAAGAATATTTCAGGTGGTTTGAGAGCTATAATTCAAGATATGTAATAGAATAATTTGGGGCTACTTTAGATAATTGGTTTCTAGGCCAGTTTATAGAAACTTTATTAATAAAACTCATTTTAAAGACAATCTCACTCTAGTGGAGCATCAAGATTTTATAGATAAATTCCCAGACTTTCTTTCCAAGGCTTGTCTAACTGAAGAAATAAATCTAGCAGAGAAAAGTAAAAATGCTTTCAGTTTATCTTTTCTTTATTAGCTGGGCTTCCTGGCATTGCTTACTTGAAACTGAGTGAGAGGTTTATTGTTCTCTAAGTTCCTGAAGGACTAGAGCCAATACTGAAGTACTGTTTCCTTTCTGTATCTCTGCTATTGCTTCCAAAAGCCTGTTTGTACTGCCAAAGTACATAGAATTCCTTTTCATTAGAGAAGAATCCTTTGTCATAAATCATTCAAAGTCCAGGCAGACTTAGGGATTTTGATCACATCTCCAAAGTGCTTCAAAAGCACTGGAGTTGAGGAAGTAGGGTAGTCTTTCTTCTTTATATAAGACAATTATCAAACGGCCAGTTAATAACTACTGTGTTTGCAGAACTATCTTCAGAAAGTATAAAGTCTAATTGGAGAGGCAAAGCTAATTCACAAAAATAATAGAAAACAATTCACGACAGTATATAAAGAATTACTAAACCATTAGATTAGTATTTTATAGTGACAGTGATCCATCACATTGTTAATGAAAATTTATTTACTAGGTGGGACTTGTTCAGGCTTTTTGGGATGCATGATATTCATATGGAAGGAGAAAAGAAGGAAAGGCACTTTAGGTGAGGGAAAAAAAATACCATGAGTGAAGCCGAGAGGCAGGGATGCACTTGACTTGTGAATGGACAGTGAAGAAGCCAAGATGAATAGAAAGGAGCTTGCATGTTGGAATATGTGAAGTGAAGGTCACTCAGTCGTGTCTGACTCTTTACAACCCCATGAACAATACAGTCCATGGAATTCTCCAGGCCAAAATATTGGAATGGGCAGCCTTTCCCTTCTCCAAGGGATCTTCCCAACCCAGTGATTGAGCCCAGGTCTCCCACATTGCAGGTGGAATATTTACCAGCTGAGCCACAAGGGAAGCCCATTTTGCAGTATAAGTATCAACAAAATTGGGCAAGTAAGGTAGGGTCAGATTATGAAGACCTTAAAGAGATGGGAATACCAGACCACTTGACCTGCCTCCTGAGAAATCTGTGTGCAGGTCAAGAAGCAACAGTTAGAACCGGACGTGGAACAACAGACTGGCTCCAAATTGGGAAAGGAGTACAGCAAGGCTGTACATTGTCATGCTGCTTATTTAACTTATATGCAGAGTACATCATGCAAAAAGCCTGCCTGGATGAAGCACAAGCTGGAATCAAGATTGCAGGGAAAAATATCAATAACCTCCCATATGGAGATACACCACCCCTATGGCAGAAAGTGAAGAAGAAATAAAGAGCCTCTTATGAAAGTGAAAGAGGAGAGTGAAAAAGCCAGCTTAAAACTCAACATTCAAAAAGCTAAGATCATGGCGTCAGGTCCTATCATTTCATGGCAAATAGATGTGGAAACAATGGAAACAGTGACAGACTTTATTTTCTTAGGCTCCAAAATCACTGCATATGGTGGCTGAAGCCATGAAATTAAAAGATGCTTTCTCCTTGGAAGAAAAGCTATGACAAACCTAGACAACATATTAAAAAGCAGAGACATTTCTTTACTGACAAAGGTCTGTATAGTCAAGCCCTTGGTTTTTCCAGTAGTCATGTATGGATGTGAGAGTTGGATCATAAGGAAAGCCGAGCACTGAAGAATTGATGGTTTTGAACTGTGCTGTTGGAGAAGACTCTTGAGAGTCGCTTAGACAGCAAGGAGATCCAACCAGTCCATCCTAAAAGAAATTAGTCCTGAAAATTCACTGGAAGAACTGATGTTGAAAATGAACTCCAATACTTTGGCCACCTGATGTAAAGAACTGACTCATTGGAAAAGACCCTGATTCTGGGAAAGATTGAAAGCAGGAGAAGGAGACAACAGAGGATGAGATGGTTGGATGGCATCACCGACTCAGTGGACATGAGTTTGATTAAGCTCTGGAAGTTGGTGATAGACAGGGAAGCCTGGTGTGCTGCAGTCCATGTGGTCGCAAAGAGTCGGACGTGACTGAGCGACTGAACTGACTGAAAATAAGCAGGGAAATTTAAAATAAATAGTCTCAGAAGTCTGTAGTAATTAAAAATTTTTGAGCAAAGAGCAATATGATGAAAGTGATGTTTAAGGAATATTTATTTAGTGACATTTTTCATTGTTGTTAGGAGAATCTGATATCAAGGAAACTAATCCGGGTATGAGGTGATGAGAAGATACACTGGGCTGATGATAATAAAAATTGAATGGGAAAGGTGGAGATGAGTCATTTTATTTTTTATAATGCTGTTTATTTATTTATGGCTGTGTTGGGTCTTTGTTGCTGTGTGGGCTTTTCTCTAGTTGCAGTGAGCAAGAGCTACTCTCTAGTTGGGCTGGGTGGGTTTCTCACTGTGGTGGCTTCTCTTGTTGCAAAGCATGGACTCTAAGGCACATGGGCTTCAGTAGCTGCAACACATGGGCTCAGTACTTGAGGTTTCTGGGCTCTAGAGTACAGGCTTAATAGTTGTGGCACATGGGCTTAGTTGCTCTATGGCATGTGGGAGATTCCCAGACCAGGGATTGAACCTGTGTCTTCTGCATTGGCAGGCAGATTCTTTACCACTGAGCCACCAGGGAAGCCCACAAGAGTCATTTTAATCAACACCTTAAAAGTCAGGTGTTGACTAACTAGATATGAAAGTCACATGTTGGCTGACTAGATGTGAGATATGAATCAAGATAATGCCAACATTTAGAGACTAGCTAAAAATGCTGCACCGATAAAAGCAAAGAAGTTCTAAAGAAAGATGCCAGTTGTAAAGGGACGTGTTGAGTTTTAAGAAATTTCAAAATTGAAATGCCAATAGTTGTGGATGACATAAACAGCTATAGTTTGGGAAGAAGAATATAACTAAAATCTAAATTTAAATCACAAAGTTTTGACACTTGGTATGTGGTCACACAACAAAAACAGAAGTATCAATAGCAATAATAACTGCAATGTTTATTTAGCACTCTCTCTGTATCAGGCACTGATCTAAGTGCTTTCAATGCATCATTTTGAAATCTCTACAACAACCCTATTCAGGTAGGTACTATTAATAGCCTCCATTTTATAGGTGAAGAAGGTGACTCATTGTATAGTCACAAAGCTAGTAAGCAACAGAGTCAGGCCTCAAATCAGGTCTGTCAGTCTCCAAAATATACGTTACTAATACAGTAGCTATGTATTTTTGTCAGGGAAAATTTTGTGCTGGTAAAATGGGAATGAACATATTTAGTGATCACATTAAAATGTGAATTAAATCCTCATATTAAAGACAAAGATTCCTAGGATAGGTAAAAGCAAAATCTAGCTAGATGCTGCTTATGAAAGCTTACAAAAGCTATCCCTAAAATAAAATTTTATGGAAAAACAGAAAATAAAGGAAGGCAAAAATATATCATGTAAATACTAACAAAAAGAAAGCAATGATGGCAATATTAATATAAAAAATAGCAAATAGAATTCAGGGTGCAAATCAGTAAATGCGATAGGAAGAATATTTTATATTGAAAAGAGTTACAGTACGTGAAGACAGTAGAACATTTATAAATTTTTATCTACTGAGGAATATCAGTGAAATGTGTAAAGCTGATATTTAGGAAAACTTAATGACAATATGATAAATCCATTGTACAGTCACAGTGGGAAACTGTAACATATCTCTATCATAATGTCCAGTAGACCATTCAGTGTGACCTAAATCAAATCCCTAATGATTATACAGTGGAAGTGAGAAATAGATTTAAAGGATTAGACCTGATAGACAGAGTGCCTGATGAATTATGGACGGAGGTTCATGACATTGTGCAGGAGACAGGGAGCAAGACCATCCCCAAGAAAAAGAAATGCAAAAAAGCAAAATGACTGTCTGAGGAGGCATTACAAATAGCTGTGTAAAGAAGAGAAGTGAAAAGCAAAGGAGAAAAGGGAAGACATACTCATTTGAATGCAGAGTTCCAAAGAATAGCAAGGAGAGATAAGAAACCTTTCGTCAGTGATGAAAGCAAAGAAATAGAGGAAAACAATAAAATGGGAAAGACTAGAGATATCTTCAAGAAAATTAGAGATACCAAGGGAACATTTCATGTGAAGATAGGCTCAATAAAGGACAGAAATGGTATGGACTTAGCAGAAGGAGAAGATATTAAGAAGAGGTGGCAAAAAAAAAAAAGAAGAGGTGGCAAGAATACACAGAAGAACTGTACAAAAAAGATCTTCATGACCCAGATAATCACAATGCTGTGATCACTCACCTAGAGCCAGACATCCTGGAATGTGAAGTCAAGTGGGCCTTAGGAAGCATCACTACAAACAAAGCTACTGGAGGTGATGGAATTCCAGTTGAGGTATTTCAAATCCTAAAAGATGATGCTGTGAAAGTGCTGCACTCAATATGCCATTAAATTTGGAAGACTCAGCAGTGGCCACAGGACTGGAAAAGGCCAGTTTTCATTCCAATCCCAAAGAAAGGCAATGCCAAAGAATGCTCAAACTGCCTCACAGTTGCACTCATCTCACACGCTAGTAAAGTAATGCTCAAAATTCTCCAAGCCAGGCTTCAACAGTACGTGAACTGTGAACTTTCAGATATTCAAGCTGGTTTTAGAAAAGGCAGAGGAACTAGAGATCAAACTGCCAACATCAGCTGGATCATCACAAAAGCAAAAGAGTTCCAGAAAAACATCTATTTCTGCTTTATGGACTATGTAAAAGCCTTTGACTGTGTGGATCACAATAAACTGTGGAAAACTCTTCAAGAAATGGGAATACCAGACCACCTGACATGCCTCTTGAGAAACCTGTATGCAGGTCAGGAAGCAACAGTTAGAACTGGACATGGAACAACAGACTGATTCCAAATAGGAAAAGGAGTATGTCAAGACTGTATATTGTCACCATGCTTATTTAACTTATATTCAGAGTACATCATGAGAAATGCCTGCCTGGATGAAGCACAAGCTGGAATCAAGATTGCCGGGAGAAATATCAATAACCTCAGATATGCAGATGACACCACCCTTATGGCAGAAAGTGAAGAAGAATGAAAGTGAAAGAGGAGAGTGAAAAAGCTGGCTTAAAGCTCAACATTCAGAAAACAAAGTTCATGGCATCCAGTGCCATCACTTCATGGCAAATAGATGGAGAAACAGTAGCAACAGTGGCAGACTATTTTCTTGGGCTCCAAAATCACTGCAGATGGTGATGGCAGCCATGAAATTAAAAGACGCTTACTCCTTGGAAGAAAAGTTATGACCAACCTAGACAGTGTATTAAAAAGCAGAGACATTACTTTGCCAACAAAGTCCATCTAGTCAAGGCTATGATTTTTCCAGTAGTCATGTATGGATGCAAGAGTTGAACTATAAAGAAAGCTGAGCGCCAAAGAATTGATGCTTTTGAACTGTCATGTCGGAGAAGACTCTTGAGAGTCCCTTGGACTGCAAGGAGATCCAACCAGTCCATCCTAAGGGAAATCAGTCCTGAATATTCATTGGAAGGACTGATGTTGAACCTGAAACTCCAATACATTGGCCACCTGATGGGAAGAACTGACTCATGTGAAAAGACCCCGATGCTGGGAAAGATTGAATGTGGGAGGATAAAAGGACGACAAAGGATAGATGGTTGGATGGCATCACTGACTCAATGGACATGAGTTTGAATAAGCTCCGGGAGTTGGTGATGGACAGGGAGGCCTGGCGTGCTGTGGTCCATGGTGTTGCAAAGAGTCAGACATGACTGCATGACTGGACTGAACTGAACTGAATCATAATGTCACGGATCAATTACACAAAAATAAAGATATAGAAAATTAACAAACTCTGTGTTTATATGAAACAGAAAGAAATCCAGAAATCAGAATATACAAAGAATGTTTATTTTTTAAAGTATAAATAATATAGATGATTTTGCCAGACATAGGCCATAAAGCTAATTAAAACCAAATAATTTCTAAAAAAACCTGACCTTGAAGGAATTAAAATTTTTGCAAATAATTCTTCAATTAAAGAGGAAATCCAAAAAAAGAAAAAAGAAATAAATAAAGAGTAAATCCAAGTTAAAATTATTTAGTGTTTTAAAATGAAAAATGGTACCACTACTTATCAAAACTTGAGATTTGGTCAAAGTAATATATAGAAATTTTCATTTCCTGAATATTTTCACTTTGGAAAAAAAAAGTTCTGTTTCCAGATTAAAAGGAATAAACCCACTTTTCCCTATTCTTCCTGCTAAGTATAGCTAAAATTCAGGACATTACTATAAGAAGACTCAGAAAGTTGGAAAAAAGAAGGAAGACTTTGAACTTAAGAAATGACACAACAGTGAATTTCCTGGGCTTTCCTTCTGCCTCATATATTGTGGATTGGGTGCTGGAGAAGTTATCATCCCAGAAACACAAATGGGTACAAATTTTAAAAGTTCCAGGAAAAACCTTCTCCCTTTAGCCCAAAGAACAGGAAAAGGGCAGCCTAGCCAGACAGAAAGCTTCTAGACAATTAAATGTTCTAATCCATCCAAATGACACGCAAAAAAAACTACAGCCCCATTCCCATCACTGTCAGCAACGCTAGGTGGAGAACCTAGACTATTGCCTTCACACAGCTGTGAAGAGGCACACCTCCCTCCTTAAGCACTGTATCTGAGACATACTCATGGGGAGCTCAGATTATCATCATTACTGAACAGTAGAGGAACCTCTTCCACACCCACCTAGCAGTAACAAGGCAATGCTCCCTTAACGGCTGCACAGTATCAGAGAAGACTTGCTGAATCTGAAGATTCAATAAGATCCAGAGTCTCATAAGATGATACCCCAAACTTCCAGAATACAATAGAAAATCATTCATACCAATGCCCAGGAAAACCTCAACTTCATCAAGAAAAGATGATCAACGACATCAATACGAAGATCACAAAGATGTTAGAATTATGGCAAAGATTTTAAGGCAGTCATCATAAAAAAATTTACCAAGCAATTGGTGGTGGTGGTTAATCACTAAGTCATATCTGACTCTTGCGACCCTATGGACTGTAACCCTCCAGGCTTCTCTGTCCATGGGATTCTCCAAGCAAGAATACTAGAGTGGGTTGCCATTTCCTTCTCCAACCAAGCAATTGCAACCACACTTTAAACCTGAAAGTAGAAAGTCTCAGCAAAGAAACAGAAATGCTCAGTAAAGAAATTGAAGAGATAAAGAAGCAAATGAAGGTTTTATAACTGAAAAGTATAACTGAAATGAAAAGCTCACTGGATAGGCTCAGTAGAAGAATGAATAGATTGAACTTGAAGACAGAAGTGAACAAGAGTAAAAGTAAACTGAAGAAATGTAACAGAGCCTCAGAGACCTTTCATATTATGAAAGATCTAACATTCATGTTACGAGTTTCAGAAGGAGAGGAAAATGAATATAAGGCTGAAAAAAAAGTATCCCAGCTAATATGGCTGAAAAAAATGCAAAAGGCATAACCTGCAAATTCAAAAAGCTGAGAGAGTCCCAAACAGTATAAACTCAAAGAAATCAATGCCAAAACATACTGATCAAACTCCTGAAAATTAAAGAAAAAGAAAAAAACTGGAAAGCAGTAAGAAAAATGATACCTCACCTATATGAAAAAACAATTAGAATGACAGCAGATTTCACCAAAATCCATGGAGAACAGAGGGAACTGACATAATATATTTTCAAGTGCTTAAAGAAAAGAATTATAAACTAAGAATTCTGTATCCAATAAAAATGTACTTGAATAAATGGGAAAAATAGACACTCTCGGGTGAAACAAAACTAAATGAATTTGTTTGAAGGGGATCTGCTTTAAAAGAAAGGCTTAAAGGAAGTTCTTGAAATGAAAAGGAAATAATACAAGATAAAATATTGGAACATCAAGCAAGAAAAAGAACAGTGGAAAGAGTAAGAATACAGATAAATACAATAAAGTTTCTCCCCTTCAGTTTTCTAAATTATGTTTGACATTTGAAGCAAAAAATATAACACTGATGTGGTTCTCAGAGGTGTAGAGGAGATCTTCAATGAAATTATATATTTTTTCTATTTCTTCTTTTCTTTTTATTTATTTTTTGAAGGATAACTGGTTTACAGTGTTGTGGTGCTCTCTGCTGTACATCAATGCAAATCAGTCATAATTATACATATATATATATCCCTGATTTTATATATGTATATTTATATATCAATAAATAAATATATATATATATATATATATATATATATCCCTTCCCTCTTAAACTTCCCTCCCCCCCATTCCACTCCTCTAGATTGTCACAGAGTGCTGGATCTAATGCAATTATATTATAGATTGGGAGACGTAAGGGACTGAAAAGGAAAAAATGTTTTTACACATCATTTTAACTAGTAAAATGTTTACACTAATAGTGAATCTATGTTTGTATATACATATATAATGTATATTTGAATGAAAACCACAATCACAGAAAACTAACCAATATGATCACATGGACCAAAGCCTTGTCTAACTCAATGAACTGTGAACCATGCCATGTAGGGCCACCCAAGACGGACGCATCATCATGGTGGAGAGTTCTGACAAAATGTCGTCCACTGGAGAAGGGAATGGCAAACTACTTCAGTATTCGTGTATTGAGAACCATATAAACAGTATGAAACAGCAAAAAAATAGGACACTGAAAGATGAAGTCCCCAGGTCAGTAGGTGCCCAATATGCTACTGGAGATCAGTGGAGAAAGAATGAAGAGATGGAGCCAAAGCAAAAACAACATCCAGTTGTGGATGTGACTGGTGATGGAAGTAAAGTCAGATGTGGTAAAGAGTAATATTGCATAGGAACCTGGAATGTTAGGTCCATGAATCAAGGCAAATTGGAAGTGGTCAAACAGGAGATGGCAAGAGTAAACATTGACATTTTAGGAGTCAGCAAACTAAAATGGACTGGAATGGGTGAATTTAACTCAGATGACCATTATATCTACTACTGTGGGCAAGAATCCCTTAGAAGAAACAGAGTAGACCTCATAGTCAACAAAAGACTTCAAAATGCAGTACTTGGGTGCAATCTCAAAAACGACAGAATGATCTCTGTTCGTTTCCAAGGCAAACCATTCAATATCACAGTAATCCAAGTCTATGCCCCGACCAGTAATGCTGAAGAAGTTGAAATTAAACAGTTCTATGAAGACCTACAAGACCTTCTAGAATTAACACCCCAAAAAGATGTCCTTTTCAATATAGGGTACTAGAGTGCAAAAGTAGGAAGTCAAGAAATACCTGGAGTAACAGACAGATTTGGCCTTGGAGTGCAGAATGAAGCAGGACAAAGGATAACAGAATTTTGCCAGGAGAACACACTGGTCATAGCAAACATCCTCTTCCAACAACACAAGAGAAGACTGTACACATGGACATCACCAGATGGTCAATACCAAAATCAGATTGATTATATTCTTTGCAGCCAAAGCTGCAGAAGCTCTATACAGTCAGCAAAAATAAGACAGGGAGCTAACTGTGGCTCAGATCATGAAGTCCTTATAGCCAAATTCAGACTTAAATTGAAGAAAGTAGGGAAAACCACTAGATCATTCAGGTATGACCTAAATGAAATCCCTTACGATTATACAGTGAAAGTGACATATAGATTCAAGGGATTAGATCTGATAGACAGAGTACCTGAAGAACTGTGGATGGAGGTTCATGACATTATACAGGAGGCAGTGATCAAGAGCATCCCCAAGAAAAATAAATACAGAAAGGCAAAAATGGTTGTCTGAGGAGGCCTTACAAATAGCTGTGAAAAGAAGAGAAGTGAAAGGCAAAGGAGAAAAAAAAAGATATACCCATTTGAATGCAGAGTTCCAAAGAATAGCAAGGAGAGATAAGAAAGCCTTCCTAAGTAGAAATGCAAAAAAATAGAGGAAAATAATTGAATGGGAAAGACTGTAGGTCTCTTCAAGAAAATTAGAGATACCAAGGGAACATTTCATGCAAAAATGGGCACAATAAAGCACAGAAATGGTATGGACCTAATAGGAGCAGAAGATATTAAGAAGAGGTGGCCAGAATACACAGAAGAACTGTACAAAAAAAGATCTTCATGACCCAGATAATCACAATTGTATGATCACATACCTAGAGCCAGACATCCTGGAATGCAAAGTCAAGTGGGTCTTAGGAAGCATCACTACGAACAAAACTAGTGGATGTGATAGAATTCCAGTTTGAGCTATTTCAAATCCTAAAAGATGATGCTATGAAAGTGCTGCACTCAATATGACAGCAAATTTGGAAAACTCATCAGTGGCCACAGGACTGGAAAAGGTCAGTTTTCTTTCCAATCCCAAAGAATATTCAAAACACAATTGCACTCATCTCACATGCTAGCAAAGTAATGATCAAAATTCTCCAAGCCAGGCTTCAACAGTACGTGAACTGTGAAATTCCAGATGTTCAAGTTGGATTTAGAAAAGGCAAAGGAACCAGAGATCAAATTGCCAACATCTGCTGGATCACTGAAACAGCAAGAGAGTTCCAGAAAAACATCTACTGCTTTATTGACTATGCCAAAGCCTTTGACTGTGTGGATCACAACAAACTGTGGAAAATTCTTCAAGAGAGGGGAATACCAGACCACCTGACCTGCCTCCTGAGAAATCTGTGTGCAGGTCAAGAAGCAACAGTTATAACTGGACATGGAACAACAGACTGGTTCCAAATCGGGAAAGGAGTATGTCAAAGCTGTATATTGTCACCCTGCTTATTTAACTTATATTCAGAGTACATCATGAGAAATGCCTGCCTGGATGAAGCACAAGCTGGAATCAAGATTGCCAGGAGAAATATCAATAACCTTAGATATGCAGATAATACTACCCTTATGGCAGAAAATGAAGAATAACTAAAGAGCCTTCTTTTATGTTTAATTTTTTAATATAAATTTAGTTATTTTAATTGGAGGCTAATTACTTTACAATATTGTAGTGGTTTTGCCATACATTGACATGAATCTGCCACAGGTGTACATGTGTTCCCCATCCTGAATCCCCCTCCCACCTCCCTCCCCATCCCATCCCTCTGGGTCATCCCAGTTCACCACCCCCGAGCACCCTGTCTCTTGCATTGAACCTGGACTGGTGATCCATTTCTCATACGATAATATACATGTTTAAATGCCATTCTCCCATATCATCCCACCTTTGCCCTCTCCCACAGGGTCCAAAAGACTGTTCTATACATCTGTGACTCTAAAGAGCCTCTTGAGGAAAGTGAAAGAGGAGAACAAAAAAGCTGTCTTAAAACTCAACATTCAAAAAACAAAGATCATGGGATCCGGCCCCATCACTTCATGGCAAATAGACGGGGAAACAATGGAAACAGTGAGAGACTTTATATTTTGGGGCTCCAAAATCACAGCAGTTGGTGACTGCAGCCACAAAATTTAAAGACACTTGCTCCTTGGAAGAAAAGTTCTGACCAACCTAGACAGCATATTAAAAAGGAGAGACATTACTTTGCCCACAAAGGTCCATCTAGTCAAAGCATTGGTTTTTCTAGTAGTCATGTATGGATGTGAGTTGGAGTATAAAGAAAGCTGAGTGCCGAAGAATTGATGCTTTGAACTGTGGTGTTGGAGAAGACTCTTGAGAGTCTTTTGGACTGCAAGGAGATCCAACCAGTCCATCCTAAAGGAAATCAGTCCTGAATATTCATTGGAAAGACTGATATTGAAGCTGAAACTCCAATACTTTGGCCACCTGATGGGAAGAACTGACTTATTTGAAAAGACCATTATGCTGGGAATGACTGGAGGTGGGAGGAGAAGGGGACAACAGAGGATGAGATGGTTGAATGGAATCACCGACTCAATGGACATGAGTTTGGGTAGACTCTGGGAGTTGGTGTTGAATAGGGAAGCCTGGTGTGCTGCAGTCCATGGGGTCACAAAGAGTCAGACATGACCGAGCAACTGAACTGAACTCATGTTTTTACATACTATTTAATACCTAGAGTAACCACTAAGAAGTCTATGAAAGTGAAAATGAAAGTTGCTCAGTCATGTCCGACTCTATCGTCCATGGAATTCTCCAGGCCAGAATACTGGACTGTGTAGCCTTTCTCTTATCCCTGGGATCTTCCCAACCCAAGGATTGAACCCAGGTCTCCCACAATGCAGGCGGATTCTTTACCAGCTGAGCCACAATAGAAGTCTATACAAGGTGATAAGGTAAAACCACTATAGATAAATCAAAATGAAGTTCTTTTGTTTTAGAAGGCAGGAAGAAGAAAATAGAACAGAGAAACAAACAAAAAACAATAAGTAAAAATGGCATACTTATTCCTAACATATCAATAATTACATTTACTGTAAATAGCCTAAATACACCCATTAAAAGACTGAGATTGACAGAGTAGATTTTAAAATGACCCACATATATGCTGTCTCCATGAAATTCACTTCATATGTGACAATATAGGTAAACTAGAATAAAAATAATGGAAAATATACCATGTAAAATTAATTATAAAAAATTAGAGGTGGCTATATTAATATGTAATAAAGTAGACTTCAGAATAATGAGAAAAACAAAAATAGTAAAATTATATTAAGAATGAGAAAGGGGGTATAGAAACAAATGGAAGAGGCTTTAAAAATTATAAAAGAATATCAAGTACAATTTTATAAATCTAGAAAAAATTGACAAGTTTTCTGAAAAAGTAAATAATATAAGAATAAGCTTAATAAGAAATATGCATAAAATTATGTTAAAAAATTATAAAGCTAGTGAAAAGCATAAAAGATTTTAATTACTAGTGAGACATACCATGTTGCTAGATGGAAATAGTTAATATTGAAAAGATATCTATTCTTTTTTTAGAAGATGTCAATTCTTATTAAATTAATCCACAACATTGTAAAACAATTATCTTCCAATTAAAAAAATTTTTTTCTAACAGCACCCAAAAAATTAATTAACTAACTACTCTGTCAGTTCAGTGAATTCCAAATTAAAATAAAGAGACAAATTTTTATGAACAGGTTGAATCTATATTGCATGTGGAAGAGAAAGTGTACAAGAATAACTGCATCTTTAAAAAACTAAAAATAATGAGAGAAAATATATCCATTGGCATTACAATAATGATAAAGATAGCAATCCAAATAGAGGCAAAAATATAAATAAATACATTTGAGAAAACCATTCAGTTAGCCTTGTACCTTACATTTTATCCAAAATTGAGTTCTTACTAGATTAAAAAGCTAAGCAACAATAAAAAACTATAAAGGTATTAGGAGAAAGTATGGTAGAATGTTTTTGAGGTTTTGGACTGAAGAAGGCTATGCTTTGCAAAACACAAAAAGGAAAAACTGACAAATTTTAAAACATGAAAATATAAATCTTTTTTTCTAAACATTTTATACAAAACTGAAGTGTGGTTGAGGTTGAAAGACAAATAATAAAGTAGGTGAAGTATTTGCCATTCATATGATGGAGAAAAGGGTAATAATCACAAAGCATAAACAGCCCTTGAACATCAACTGAGAAAAAGGAAAGATTATTTAAAACATAGGAAAAGAGCTTCCCAACCCAAGCCCAGAAGAATGGCTCCTGCAAAGAAGGGTGGTGAGAAGAAGGGACGATCCACCATTAAATGGTGGTGACCAGAGAATACACTATCCGCATTCACTAGCATGTTCATGGAGTGTATTTCAAGAAGCATACTCCTCAGGCATTCAAAGAAACCTGGAAATTTGCCATGAAGGAGATGGGAACTCCAGATGTAGGCATTGACACCAGGCTCAACAAAGCTGTCTCGACCAGAGGAATAAGGAATGTCCAGTATCATATCCATGTGCACTTGTCCAGAAAATGCAATGAAAATTCACCAAATAACTTCTATGCATTGATTACCTATGTATCTGTCACCACTTTCAAAAATCTACAAACAGTTTATATGGACGAGAACTAACCATTGATTGTCAAATAATGTTTTCGAGAGGATAGGGTGAAGATATCAGAAGAGTAAGACATGGACATGGAACAACAGACTGGTTCCAAATAGGAAAAGGAGTATGTCAAGGCTGTATATTGTCACCCTGCTTATTTAACTTATATGCAGAGTACATCATGAGAGATGCTGGGCTGGAAGAAGCATAAGCTGGAATCAAGATTGCCAGGAGAAAGATCGATAACCTCAGATATGCAGATGACACCACCCTTATGGCAGAAAGTGAAGAAGAACTAAAGAGCCTCTTGATGAAAGTGAAAGAGGGCAGTGAAAAAGTTGGCTTAAAACTCAACATTCAGAAAACTAAGATCATGACATCCGGTCCCATCACTTCATGGCAAATAGATGGGGAAACAGTGGAAACAGTGGCTGACTTTATTTTTCTGGGCTCCAAAATCACTGCAGATGGTGACTGCAGCCATGAAATTAAAAGACACTTACTCCTTGGAAGGAAAGTTCTGACCAACCTAGACAGCATATTAAAAAGCAGAGATGTTACTTTGCCAACAAAGGTCCGTCTAGTCAAGGCTATGGTTTTTCCAGTAGTCATGTATGGATGTCAGAGTTGGACTATAAAGAAAGCTGAGCACTGAAGAATTGATGCTTTTTCCAACTTTCTGAGTCTTCTTATGTTTGTATTATAGTAATGTCCTGAATTTTAGCTATACTTAGCAGGAAGAATAGGGAAAAGTGGGTCTATTCCTTTTCGTCTGGAAACAGAACTTTTCCCTGTTCATCCCAATTGTGGTTGCCATACCCCTCTCTCTCCCCAGCCTGACTGAACAAGTGAGCTTTAATAAACTAGGGCCTTTGCCCTATCTTGTCTGGGTAGGAAAGACTCTGGGCGGTGGCCTACAAGCAAAGGCAGGGCCAAAACCAAAGCAGAGCATCAAGGACTATGTGACCAAAGAAGAGGAAGAAATTCATTCCTGCAGCAGCAGGTGCAGTGAATTAAATCTCTGCAATTAAGTTGAGACTGTGGGCTTTTGGGGACTTTGGAAGCAAGAACAAGCTAGAATAAGGCCAGATCTAAGTAGGAGCTGACCCCACAGTGCCCTCTGCAGGTCCAGAGACCTTCCTAGAAATACTGAAGGATTTCCTGAGTAGGCAGATGGACTGGAGGACATTGGGTGATAAGGACAACTGACATCACAGAATAATGTTCTTCTTACTATCTCTCTCTCAACGTGTATGTATGTATATATATTTTTTTCATTAGTTCTATCATTGTTTCTTTTTATTAATCCTTTACTTTCTATTTTTTACTTACTTTTTCCTTTTTTAATGTTTTTTTTAATTCATTTTATTTTATTTTCCTCTTATTTCTACATCTTTTCATTATATTGTGTTTTTTCCATGTTTTTGGTTTTGCATTTTTGCTACTCTAGTTTTTAGTCTTTGTTTTCTTTTATGGATTCATTTATTGGTTTGATTGCTCTCTTATTTTTTGGTTCCTCTCTTTAGTCTTTTGTTTATTTTCTTTTTGTGAGTGTGAGTTTGTGAGTTTATTTTTGTGTTCCTGTCTGATTAATGTTGCTTTTACCATTTGTGTTGGGGTTTTGTCTATCTGTTCTTTTTTGTTTGTAGGTTGGTTTTATTTTTTCTGCTATTTCTTTCTTTCTTTATCCCTTCTGTGTTCTGTGGCTTGTGAAGTCTTGCTGCTCCAGCAAGGGGTCAGGTCTGAATTTCTGAGACAGGAGACCCAAGTCCAGGACGTTCGGCCACCAGAGAACTCCCAACCCCATGGAATACTAATTAGTGAAAGCTCTCCCAAAGGCCTGCATCACGACACTAAGCTCTGGCCCCACCCAAAGGCCAGCAAGCTCCAGCACCAGACATCCCACACCAAACAACTAGCAAAACAAGAATACAACCCTACCCATTAGCAGACAGGTTGCCCAAAGTCATACCAAGTCCCATAACACATCACTGGGCACAAAACTGCCCTTTACAGGGACAACATCAAGCTCTACCCACCAGAACACAGGAACCAGTCCCTCCACTCCAAGAAACCTTCACAAAGCACTGGTCCAAACCCACACAATGGGAGCAGACTCCACAAGTAAGAGGAACTATGATCTTGCAGCCTATATAAAGGAGACCTCAAACACAGAAAATTAAACACAATGAAAAGACAGAGAAACATGCAGCAGATCAAGGAACATCAAATCAAACAAATGAAGAGAAAATAGGCAGTCTACCTGGAAAAGAATTCATAGTAATGATAGTACAGATGACTCAAAACTTCAGAAATAAAATGAAAGCACAGATAAATAGAATGGAGGCATGAATTGAGAAGATACAAGAAACATTTAGCAAAAGTGTAGAAGAAATAAAGAACAGAGAATCAACCATTAACAACATAATAACTGAAATAAAAAATAACTAGAGGGAACCCATAGCAGAATAACTGAAGCAGAAGAAGAATAAATAAGTTGGAATATAGAATCGTGGAAATAACTGAAATAGAACAGAATACAGAAAGAAGAATGAAAAGAAATGGGGGCCATCTCAGAAACCTCTTGGACATTAAGAATACCAACATCCAAATTATAGCAGTCCCTGAAGAAGAAGAGAAAAAGAAAGGATATGAGAAGATATTTGAGGAGATTAGATTATAGTTGGAAACTTCCCTAGCATGAGAAAGGACATAGCCACCCAAGTCCTGGAAACCCAGAGAGTCCCATATAGGATAAACCCAAAAAGGATCATACCAAGACACATATTAACAAACTAATAAAATCAAACACAAAGAAAATATATAAAGGAGCAACAGAAAAGCAACAAGTAACATACAAGGGAATCCCTATAAGGTTAACAATCTTTCAGCAGAAACTCTGCAGGCCAGAGGGAGTGGCAGTATATACTTAAAATGATGAAAGGAAAAAACCTACAACCAAGGTTATCCTACCCAGCAAGAATCTCATTCATATTTGATGAAGAAATGAAAAACTTAACAGATAATCAAAAGTTAAGAGAACTGACCAGCACTAAACCAGCTCTACAACAAATACTTAAAGGAACTTCTCTAGACAGGAAACACAAGAGAAAGAAAAGACCTACAAAATCAAACCCAAAACAATTAATAAAATGGTAATAGGATCATACATATCAATAATTACCTTAAATTTAAATAGATTAAATGCTCCAACAAAAGACACAGGTTGGCTGAATGGATCCAAAAGCAAGACCCCTATGTATGCTGTCTAAAAGAGACCCACTTCAGACCCCAAAGGCACGTACAAACTGAAAGTGAGGGGTTGGAAAAAGATATTCCATGCAAATGGAAATCAAAGCAACAGTAGCATTACTCATATCAGATTAAATAGACTTTAAAATAAAGACCATTACAAGAGATGAGGAAGGATAAGACATAATGATCAAGGGATCAATCCAAGAATAAGATACAACAATTACAAATATATATGAACCCAGCATAGGAGCACCTTGATACATACGGCAAATGCTAACAACTATAAAAGGGGAAATCAACAGTAACACAATAATAGTGGGGGCTTTAACACCCCACTCACACCAATGGACATACCATCAAGACAGAAAATTAATAAAGAAATGCAAGCTTTAAATGACACATTGAACGAAATAGAACTAATTGATATCTATGGACATTCCATCCAAAAACGGCAGAATATACATTTTTCTCAAGTGCATTTGGAATACTCTCTGGGATAGATCACATGTTGGGTCACAAATCAAGCCTTGGTAAATTTAAGAAAATTGTATCATGCATTTTTTCTCACCACAATGCTATAAGATTAGATACCAATTACAAGGGGGAAAATGTAAAAATACAAACACATGAAGGCTAAGCAATATGCTTCTAAATAGCCAAGAGGTCAATGAAGAAACCAAAGAGGAAATCAAAAAATGCCTAGAACTAAAAGACAATGAAAACATGACAACTTAAAACCTGTGGGATGCAGTAAAAGCAGTGCTAAAAGGTAAGTTTATAGCAATACAAGCCTACATCATAAAAACAAAGTAACATCAAATAATCTATCCTTACACCTAGAGCAGTTATGAAAAGAACAAACAAACCCCAAAGTTAGTAGAAGAAAAAAATCATAAAGATCAGAGCAGAAATAAATGAAAAAGAAATGAAAGAAGCAATAGCAAAAACCAATAAAACTAAAAGCTGGTTCTTTGAGAAGATAAACAAAATTTACAAGCTATTAACCTGACTCATCAAGAAAAATGGGGAGAAAACTCAAATCAATAAAATTAGAAATGAAAAAGGAGAAGCTACAACAGGTAACACAGAAATACAAAGGATCATAAGAAACTACTATGAACAACTATATGCAAACAAAATGGGCAACCTGGAAGAAATGAACAAATTCTTAGAGAAGTACAGCCTTTGATGACTGAACCAGGAAGAGTAGAAAATATGAACAGGCCAATCACAAGCATTGAAATTGAAACTGGGATCAAAATCTTCAACAAATAAAAGCCTAGAGCCAGATGTCTTCACAGGAAAATTCTACCAGAGGTTCAGAGAAGAACTAACACCTATCCTGCTCAAACTGTTCCAAAAACCTGCTCAGGGAGGGAAACTCCCAAACTCATTCTACAAGGCCACCCTCACGCTAATACCAAAACCAGACAAAGATTCCACAAAAAAGGAAAATTACAAGCCAATATCACTAATGAACATAGATGCAAAAATCCTCAGTATAGTTCTACAAACAGAATCCAAGAACACATGAAAAGAATCGTACACCATGATCAAGTGGGATTTATCCCAGGGATACAAGGGTTCTTCCATATATGCAAATCAATCAATGTGATATACCATGTTAACAAAGTGAAAGATAAAAACCATATGATCATCTCGGTGCAGAGAATGCTTTCAATAAAATACAACACCCATTTATGATTAAAAAAAAAAAAAACTCTCTAGAAAATTGGCACAGAAGGAGCCTACCTCAGCATGATAAAGTCTGTATATGACAAACACACAGCAAGCACTATTCTCGGTGGCAAAAAAATGAAAGAAGCATTTCCTCTAAAATCAGGAACAAACAAGGGTACCCACTCTTACCATTATTATTCAACATGGTTTTGGAAATCATAGCCACGGCAATCAGAGAAGAAAAAGAAATAAAAGGAATCCAGATTGAAAAAGAGGTAAAACCCTCACTGTTTGCAGATGCACTGTTTGTATACATAGAAAACCCTAAAAACACCACCAAAAAACTACTAGAGTTAATCAATGAATTTAGTAGTTACAAGATATAAAATTAATACACAGAAAGTCCTTGCATTCCTATGCACTAACAATGAAAAATGGGAAAGAGAAATTAAGCAAACAATTGAATTCACCACTGCAACAAAAAGAATAAACTATCTACTACCAATAAACCTACCTAAGCAGACAAAAGACCTGTATGCAGCACACTATAAGACACTGATGAAAGAAATCAAAGATGACACAAACAGATGGAGAGATATATCATGTTCTTGGATTGGAAGAATCAATATTCTCAAAATGACTATACTTCCAAAGCAATCCACAGATTCAATGCAATCCCTATCAAATTACCATGGCATTTTTCACAGAACTAGAACAAAAAAAAATTTCATAGTTTGTATGGAAACACAAAAGACGCTGAAGAGCCTAAGCAATCCTGAGAAAGAAAAATGGACCTGGAGAAATCAACATTCCTGACTTCAGACTATACTACAAAGCTATACTCATCAAGACAATATGTATGTACTTGCATAAAAACAGAACTATAGACAGAACAAGCTAGACAGCCCAGAGATAAACCCAAACACCTATGGACACACCTTATCTTTGACAAAGGAGGCAAGAATATACGATAGAGAAAAGACAGTCTCTTTAATCATTGGTACTGGGGAAACTGGACATCGACAGGTAAAAGAATAAAATTAGAACACTTCCTAACACCATACACAAAAATAAACTCAAAATGGATTAAAGACTTAAATGTAAGGCCAGAAACTATAAAGCTCTCAGAGGAAAACATAGGTAGTACACCCTTTGACATAAATCACAGCAAGATTCTTTTTGACCCACCTCCTAGATTAATGGAAATAAAAACCAAAATGAACAAATGGGACCTAATTAAACTTAAAAGGTTTTGCACAGAAAAGGAGACTATGAACAAGATGAAAGGATAACTCTCAGAATGGGAGAAAATAACTGGAAATGAAGCAATTGACAAAGAGTTAATCTCTAAAATATATAAACAGCACATACAGCTCAATATCAGAAAAACAAACAACACAGTCGAAAAATGATCAGAGGACCTAAACAGACATTTCTCTGAAGAAGACATACAGATGGCTAACAAACACATGAATAGATGCTCAACTTTGCTCATTATTAGAGAAATGCAAATCAAAACTACAATGAGCTATCACCTCACACCAGTAAGAATGGCCATCATCAACAATCTACAAACAATAAATGCTAGAGAGGATGTGGAGAAAAGGGAACCCTCGAATGTAAATGGATACAGTCTTTATGGCAAACAATATAGAGATTCGTTTTTTAAAGTAGGAATAAATCTACCATATGACCCAGCAATCCCACTATTGGCCATATACACCGAGAAAACCACAATTCTAAAAGGCTCATGTACCCACCCCAATGTCCACTGCAGCACACAATAGACAAGACATGGAAGCAACCTAGATGTCCATCGATAGATGAATGGATAAAGAAGTTGTGATACATTTATACTATGGAATATTAATCAGCCATAGAAAGGAACAAATTTGAGTCAGTTGTAGTGAAGTGGATGAACCTTGAGCCTTTTATACAGAGTGAAGTAAGTCAGAAAGAGAAAAACAAGCATCATATATTATCACCTATATATGGAATACAGAAAAATGATACTGAGGAACCTAGTCAAGAACAGACATGTGGACACAGTGGGAGAAGGTGAAGGTGGGACAAATTGAGAAAGTAGCATTGACATATACACACTACCATGTGTAAAACAGATAGCAAGTGGGAAGTTGCTGTATAACACAGGGAGCCCAGCCTGGCACTCTGTGATGACCTAGAGGGGTGGCATGGGGGGAGGGGAAGCAGGCTCAGAAGGGAAGGGATATATATATATATATATATATATATATATATATATATATAACTGATTTGTATTGTTGTATGGCAGAAACCAACACAGAATTGTAAAGCAATTTTCCACAAATTAAAAAAATAAATAATTTTTTTTAAGTTTCCAAATAGCAAAAAAAAGGGAAGAGAACATGCACAGCTATTCATAAAAGAAATACAAATGGCCAGTATATATATGAAAACATGCTCAATCTTACTAGTAATAAAAATGAAACAATGTCATCTTAATGTATCAGATAAGCAAGAATTTAAAAGATTATCAATGCCATTATTGTTATAGATGTGGGGATACTTTATATACTGATGGTGGCAATATTGGCACAACTTTTTATTGTGTAATTTGGCAATCTGTAAAAGTTTTTGTGTTTCCTTTGCTCTAACAGTTCTACTTGTAAGACTTTATCCTAAGGAAATAATAGAAAAATTGCATTACAATGTTGCTTATAATACAACAGTCTAAGTGTCTCTTATGGAATCATTTTTAGCTTTTACAAAGAATAAGTTAGAAAAATTGGATCACAAAAGAATATGTGTAGTATAATCCTCTTCACATAAAATCAGATAATTGTTAGCCTTCTAAATATTTTTTATGCCTACACACATACACGCACATAAAGCAAGGCTCATTGGATGAGATAATATATAAAATGCTCAGCACAGTACTTGGCCCATAACATTCAACAAATTGTTGCTGTTATTCTTGTCAGCGTTCAGTAGTCCTTCCATGCTCTGCAATCAGGCAATGTGCTAAGTACTTATAATAAATTAGATACTATCTTTTTTGAGGAAGTCTCATCTCTTGGTCATCATCCTTTACCATTTCCCATTCTGCAGCTTTATTGGCTCTCAGATGAATTGTTGAAATAGAGAATGGTCAATGAGGATTGTCTCATTTGTACCATTACCACCAGAAAGTTGGTTTGAAATAATTGAAGGATTTCCTTTATTTCAAAGTTAAAACCACAAAGATTGTTTTAAAATTCTCTTTAAGATGAAGATGGAACCAGCTTGAATTCAAGTATCCTGGCAGCACTCCGAAAAATGCAGGATGGATATTTTGGTGGGGCAAGGTATGTGACCTCTATGCACTCTTTAGTGAAATGTAATGAAGTTTGGATGCTGGGTATAGTGTAAGCTGGTGATGCCTTTCTCTGTGTCTTTTAACAACATGTACCCATCATATTCTGAAGGCCTGGTATTTGATACATTGAATCAAGGAATTTAATATTGCAGAGAAGAGTTGGAATTTTTCCTCACCCTGTTCCTTGCCTATACCCCATAAATTCAGCGGGTCAGGAATCTTACTCTGGAAGGAAAGAAGAATGGAAGGAAGGAATGGAAGGAAGGAGGGAGAAAAGAAGCTTGTTGGACTATTCAATTCTGACTGTTTTTCTTTTTTTTTTCCTAACTTTTTATTTTGAAAAATTTTAAGTAGACACAGATGTGCAAGAATCTTATTGAATACTATATACCCTCCCTCGACTCACCTGTTATTAACATCTGTCCCATTTGTGTGTTGTCTCTCTCCCTTCCTTCCTACGCTCCCTCCCTTACTCCCTTGTTCCTTATCCTTCTCCCTGTCTCACACATACATATGTGCACACACACACTTTTTTTGCCAAAGTGTGTGAGAATTAGAGATATCATGACTCTTCAACCCTAAATACTGGTCTCTGTCTTCTAAGAAAGAGGGCATTCTCATAAATGACTACAATATAATCAGCACACTCAGAAATTTTAATATTGATATGAATCTATTATAGAGTTCATATTCAAAATTACCCAGTTGTCTCAATAATGTTTTCCCATAGCTTTGTTCCTGCTCCAGATCCAATAAAAAGTCACTCACTGTATTTTAGTTATTATATCTCTTTGATGTCTTTTAATCTAGAACAATCCCTCAGCCTTTCATTAATATTTCATGACAATTTTCACTGTAGTTTTGAAGAAAGGTCAGTTATTTTGCAGAATGCCTCTCGATTTGGTTAAAATGGTATCTTGAGTCACTTTCCTCTGTCTGGGTTTACTCATTGGTGACCTCACAATTGATGTGTTTATTGTTTGCCAGCCCTTCCATAAGGAGAGTGCTTCTCTCCATATTCTTCATAATCTTCCACTCAAGACTCCATTATCCTTTCTCTAACAGTCTTTGACTAAATGGCTTTAGCTTCCATTGATGAATCAGTTATTATTAATGTGGTTGTAAAATGACTGTGTTTTGTAAAATGTGGTTGTAAAATTCTGTGTTTCTAGCATTCTTTGTACATGTACTAGTTGGAATCTTTCTGTAAAACATAAAATTTTTTAAAAGCTTCCCATACCCCACTTATTTTGTAGCTTTACTGTCAGCATAGTCATAGATTCTTATTTTATTCTTATGTCATGCTCCATTGCATTGTTTATTTCAATGTTCATATTAAGATTTGGTCATTGGGAGCCCCCTCAAGTTGGACTTCTTTTAAAAATCAGTACTATTGGGTTTCCCTTTGGGTTTGAGTTTTGCAATTGGCTTATAAGTAGGGAGGAATATAATTTACAATCTACTTTAATTCTTAAAATTGTCAGATACTGTTTTTTCTTTTCAAAATGGTCTTTTTGAGTATTTTTTGAAATGATATGACAAATTTGAGATGATTTATCTTCATTCTGTCCTAGCTTATCATGCAGCTAATGGAAATTTTTGCCACATGTTTGGCATAGTTAACAGCATAGTGTGTGGCAGTGTAAGACAGAAAAACTGATCTGCTGGTGGATTGTGAACACATAATTGTAGTCTTTATTAACATGGTATCCTAACCTATACTACACGATGTCTAGGAGGGCTGTAAATTTTCACTTTAAAAAATTTGTACTAATGTATAAACGTTAGTAATCCCCCAACAAAACATTTCAGGTATCTTCTTTTTCCCGCTAAACTGTGTTGTTTTAAAAAGAATTTCCTCTGATTTTCTGTGTTTTATTTACCCTCTTTTCAGGATTCAAACAGGTAAATTGTCAGAGTTTTTGACAACATCTTGTTGCACACATTTGAGCTTCATGGACCCTGGACCTGAGGGTAAACTGTACAGTGAAGACTATGATGACTATGATAATGAGCTGGAATCTGGTGACTGGATTAATGGCTATGGTTTATCCCGTAATGGTAAGGAGGCTTCATAAAGTCACTGGCTTTGCTGGACAAGAACACAAAGTATTATTGAGCATCCTCCTTAATATTTCTCACTGCCAGCAGTCTCATTCCCGTTTAATACACCTAGATTTCTACTATTGTTTGGCTTCACTTTTCATACTTCTACTTACCTCTGGTCTCTGGTCTAATATCCCTGTGGTGATTGTGGAGTATAGAGTTGGACTATCCCTTATTAAGGTTAGGAGAGGCTTCTCTCCCAGGTACATAAAATGACTGGTGCTTTAAAAATAGATGGAAGCAGTGGTGAGTGAGAGATATTTAATCAAGTATATAGTAGGAAAACTAGACATGTACATACTGCTTTTTGACATTAAAAAGCACAAAAATATGAAATTCCATTTGGGTTATATAGAATATTACAGGGACACATCAGAAACTCTGGGAAGGTCTCTATAGTTTGAAAAAACTGATTTTGTATGCCTATAGCTTTCATATTACAAACTAGACAAATAAAGCAGAATAAAATATAATTGGCTTCTAGGCATACAAAGATGATATAGTGAGATAGTATCATGAGGGAATAAATTTAAAATGTCTGAAAAACACTCTTTAAGTATTAAAATGCTGACCTAGGCAGGGCAAGCATTACATTATTTGAATCCCAAAGAGAGAAAGGGCTGATGGGAATGAATTATTGTTTTAATTATGTAAAACATGGTCTGCCTACTTTCTTTGTCCGGGTATTTGCCTGTTAACCTGTATGTTAAGGCAGCCAATTTCTTTATCTTAATAGTGGTATGTTGGAAAGAAGAAAAAAATAAATAAATTAGCTTTCCTCAATGAGCTAGCAAGCATAATCTTATATACAATAAACCAGCACACTAGCAGTCAGAAGGACTGTTTTCTCATTGGGTTCAGCATATACTCACCTAAGTACCATTTAATTCACTGTTTTCATAAGATCTAAAATAGTATGAATTTCTTTGTTTGAAGAGTACATTAAATACAAGGTTATTTCATGTTATCTGTAATATCCAAAGTCATGATATCTATCTTGGCATAAGCTGAGATATTTTGAAAACCAAATATTTTGAAAATCATTATTTTGATCATATACTGATGTTGTTTGCTATTCCATAGGTAGTTGTAATTTACATCTGTAACACTCATTCTCTCAGATTACTTTCTTAAATATATCTTTTTAATGATATGTTTTATTAAGTTTGATATTATACAATCTTAGTCACTTTCTTCTGTCTGGGTTTACTCATTGGTGGCCTCACAGTGGACATGTCTATCGCTTGCCATCCCTACCATATTCTTCATAATCCTCCATTCAAATGTCTAGATTGTAATCAAGATTATAATATTTGTCATTAAGATGTCACTGAGTGTGAGGTCGCCTCACAGTGGACATGTCTATTGCTTGCCATCCCTACCATATTCTTTATAATCCTCCATTCAAGTATCTAGATTATAATCAAGGTTATAATATTTGTCATTAAGATGTCACTGAGTGTGAGGTCCACTCTTGCAGTTTTGCTAGTTCCCATTAGTCATGTCAGAAAACAGAAATACAACTGGAGAAATCCCCAAAGATGACCAAAATCCAGGTGATGCATGACTGATATAGCAAACTTTGGTATTGATCCAAACACTGGGCTTTTCCAACTACAAATGTTCATGTAAAATCCGAAATGTTAAACATCCACAGAATATGGTTTTTTTGTTTCTATTATCCATAATCAGAGATAATGTTACAGAAGGTGTAGGGAAGAGGGAGAACCCCAGAGAATAAGGACCATATTTGTCTTCTCCACCACTGAAACCTCAGCACCTAGTACACCACCTGGTCCATTGTGGACAATAAATATTTGATTAATGAATGAAGGCAGTGACTAAAAAGACCAACATGTGGTCAGTAGTTCTTTTGGTACCAGTGCCACATGGAGATTGGTGGGTTTTTTCCTTTTTTTTAGCCATAGTAGCTGCCATTTGTGGAATCTGTTTTCAGCTAGGCTCCATGTTTAGTGGAAGATTTTTGCCCTTCTCCACAAGTTTCCTCATACCAGTGAGATTCAAAGGGCCCTGTTCTATTCCTCCTTCTCCTCCTCCTCACTGCCACCAACATTACCATCACATACACGTACATAGATCATGAAATGCTCCACCTTGCCTATAATAAGCTCATACTACTTTCACAGGACCTAAAAGTAGTATTATCTCAACAAGGTTGAGGAATAGGTGGAGCCTGGTAAATGGCCATGGTTTCTGAATAGTAAAGATTGTGAAATGATTGCAAACTTTTTTTTTTACCCCATGAGCTAAAACAACATGTTTCTGGTGCTATAGTGTGGGCACAGGAGCGAGTCATTCTGTTTGGTGGTGCAGACTGTGAAGTTACTAAAATATTTATTTATTTTTCTCTCCCTCCTTTCCCCACTAACCTTGCAGCTCACTCTGGTGATGAAGTTGCTCGTTATTTAGATCACCTTTTGGCACACACTGCTCCCCATCCTAAACTAGCCCCTACCTCACAGAAGGGAGGGCTAAATCGGTTCCGAACTGCTGTGCAAACAACCTGCGATTTAATGTCCTTGGTGACCAAGGCCAAGGAGCTGCATGTACAGAGTGAGTAACGCCATGACTCACTGGAGTCAGGAACAGGATGACGTCAAGCCCAGGATGGGGGTGGGGTGTTTATTACAGTGTAAGCAGGAACTTTATTTTGTTCACTGCGTTATCCTCAGCATCTCAAACAGGATCTAGAATATATTAGATGCTCAAATATTTGTGAAATTAATAATTGGGTATACTTTTGCTATAGATAGGGCTTCCCTAAGTGGCTCAGATGGTAAAAAATCCACCTGCAACAGAGGTGAGCCCAGTTCAGTCCCTGGGCCAGGAAGATCCCCTGGAGAAGGGAATGGCTACCCACTCCAGTGTTCTTGCCTGGAGAATTCCATGGACAGCAGAGCTTGACAGGCTAGAGTCCATGGGGTTGCAAAGAGTCAGACGTGATTGAGTAACCAACACTCACTTTTTCACTTTTTGCTATAGTATAGTGCTAGGTAGTCTGGTTTATCCAGTTACATAGAAGGAAGAGACAGAACAAGAGGTACGGAGCATATTCAGTTTTAACATCAAAGTATTAAAATGTGAAAAGAATTTTTTAATCCTTTGGAAAATTTACTAATTTTGAAATAATTTTATTTAAAGAGAAAGCATTGTAGACTATTACAAGATAGTCTTGCAATGAAAGGGAAATATTCTGCCTTCAGTAAGCTACATCTGGCTCCTTAGGCCAGCTGTAACTTATACAGTCAGTTGTTTCAGCAGTATAGAGCTGTTTGTCAACTACAGAATCGTTATTTGACAGCTTTGCCATTCTTCTCCCCAGGATCACTACCCTTCCTCAGTAGTATCTGCAGTGGAGGATGTCTTTTCTAGTACACATTGCCAGAAGTAGTCATAGTTCCTAAGAGTGTTCAGTACCTGTATGGTAGCTACATGTGAAGGGACAGAAGGGTTCATTGGCCACACCTAGAGGACCTAAATGTTAACATTTCACAGATGACAAGAATGAGATGCATGCTTTTACTGTCTAAAATTTTATTGACCATTACTAACCAAAAATATTAAACATGATCACTGGAGAATCATTTAACAATTAGAAAAGGGAAAAACTTAGCATATATAGCATTTGTCTATGCTTCCTTGACAAAGGGCTTGTGCAAAGACTTCAGCTTTATTAAGTTGTACTTCTAGACTGTGAATTAGGAAACTTGAGCTTAATTCCCAGCTCTGCTACTTACTTGCTTAAACAGTTATTTGGGCTCTGTATCTCTCTTTCTGTATCTGTAAAATGGCAAAAATGGCAAGAAAATCTCTCCTTAGTGGTTATGGTAAGTATTTCAACAATGAACTGTAAGTAAAAATCTTAAAATATCTCAAAGTTGATCAGCCACTGCATTTTTTTATTTGCTGGATAGGGTCATTCATTTATCTATTCTCAAGGAATTCTAACTGCTAGCTGCCAGATATTCTCCTAGGAGAATCTGGAAAATATAAAATGTAACTGGGTTCTTTCTGTTATATCTGTATTCTTTTAAAGTATCAGTAATAGCTTCATTGTGGTATTGATTACATTCATAGGATTTAACATCTTATACGTCCAGCTGATGCTATAATTCTAGATATTCTATTCAAAATATGTTTATTAATTGATCAAATATCCATTGATTTATCTGACCTTCATGTATCTTTTCTTTGCAATTACCAAGAAAGGGTAAATTTCCCATTCTTGTTCCATAAGGAACTAACCCATATGTAACTTCATTGTTGACATCAACTGTGCATTTTTATTAATCTCTTAATTATCTAAGCTTTTCCATAAATGTCAACCTCTTGCAGATGTCCATATGTATCTTCCTACAAAGATATTTCAGGCTTCCCGGCCTTCATTCAACTTACTTGGTTCACCTCATCCCCAACAAGAGGACCAGGTAAATTTACACAGGAGATATTTCTATCACCTTTTTTGCAAAATTACCATTCTTACAGAAAATGATAGAACTAGCCATTATGGTTTCTGCTAGTAACTAGCAGTAAGGAAAATGCCACCATGGTGAAAATATATGTCCTTTTTAGTTCACTTTTTAAATGAGTAAGTGTTTCTAGTCAGACTTAAGAAAACTAGATTGCTGTAGCATACATTCTGAAGGTGTCATTGTTTTGCTTTACTTTTTGTCAAAATTTAGGGAACTCTTATGGGAATGTTTTAGAGGTGAAAAGATCAACACTCTAGGGCATTATTTAAGGTAAGCACTTGTGGAATTTTTTTTGTTTGTCTTTTCTCAAACTAAAGGTTCCCTCTGTTCGTGTAGAAATACATCTTCCTAGAGACAAGTCTGGGGAAGTGGACTTCAAAGCACTGGTTTTACAGTTAAAAGAGACCTCCAGCTTACAAGAACAAGCTGATATCCTCTACATGCTATATACTATGAAGTAAGTTGTGGAAATTATCAATCTACTTTCATGTTTGTGTAGAAAGGAATTTATAGTATAGTAAATATAGCATAGCTTTGGAGTCGCACTGATACGGATTTGAGTAGTTTTGCAACCTACTTGCTGTATAACTTCAAAGTCTCAATTGTCCTCATTTTTGAAATTTAGATTATACCTACCTCATAGAATTGTTATGAAGATTAAAAAAAATAAAATATCTGCAGTCTCTAATACAATGCCTGGTCCATAGTAAGTCACTAATCATATAAGCCTCCATTATTTAAAAATAATCTACAGGTAAATAAATGTGTAACTCAAAAGAAGTAAGAATATGGAGGCTTACAGGAAAATGAAGCTAGCATTAGTGAGTGTTTGCTATGTGTCAGGCACCCTCTGCGAAGTACATCTTATCTAGGTACATCTAACTCAGTATGCCCAAATTGAACTCCATTCTCCTGTCCTCCCAGAACCCCCAACAAAATAACCTGTTCTTCCTCATTTAGTCATGTTGTTGACACCCTGAAGAGGGAGGATTGAGCCCCGCCCTCCCCTAATTTGGTTTGGATATCGAGACTGACAATGCCACACACATACCAGAAGGGTGTGAAATGTTTATTACCTACATAATGAAACTTTCTGGGAACAGAGGAACAGGCTGTCAAGTTGGCCCTTAAAAAGCAAGAATGAGGCTGGATTTGGAATTTTATATTGATTCGGAGGTGAGGCTTGGATGAGGGTTTGTTCTCAATGGCACCAAAGAGATAACACTCAGACTTTCTTATCAACTTGCCCAGATGGAGGCTGGAAAGGAAAGGGGAGTTGTACAACTTGAAAACAGTCAACAATCAAACATCAAAAATGGAGTCACTTCTATGACTCCATTCTATGAGTCAATTCTCCATCTCTACTGTTGGAACTAACACTTACCTAATCATCAAGCCTTCTCCTCATATCCAGTTAATCATCAAGTCTGTCCAGTTTTATCTCTAAATATTTATCTTTTGCATCTCTACTGTTGTGTCTTCATTCAGGCCTTTGTCTTTCCCTAGGACTGTTGCTACAGTTTTCTAACAACTTTCTGCTTTGATCTAGTTCTCTTCCAACCCATCCTCAACAGAGGACGGAGAGTAACTTTGATGACAGAAATGCTGAAACTTATAAAAAAGTAGAGAGAATAGCGTGATGAATACTTTTAGACCTATCTCCCAGCCTGAACACATGATGAATCTCGTCCCATCTATATTCTCATTCTCTCTTCCTCCTGGATTATTTTGAAGAGGATACCAAACATTTTATCACTTTATCCCTAAGTCAGTTCAGTTCAGTCACTCAGTCATGTCTGACTCTTTGTGACACCATGGACTACAGCACACCAGGATTTCCTGTCCCAGAGCCTACTCAAACTCATGTCCATTGAGTCAATGATACCATCCAACCATCTAATCCTCTGTTGTCCCCTTGAGAGGGTAACAGGCAGGAAGGCCAGGGGTCTCCAAACGGAGGAAATAGCCTGCAAGTGTCAGACATTTTTATCTCTCTTAAGCGGCAGGAGGAAACAAACTAGCGATATTTTTTCCTTCTCTATACAAATTTAAAAGGAGGTTTCTCTTAAAATACTGTGTTGACATAATGACACCTGGTTTCACCTGAAGTTAACTATTCTCAAACCTAGAGATAACCAATGCCTTTTTCTCATGGAAATGTTTGTCTTAAGCTATGCTAATGTACTATGCATTTACCCCAAACTCTGTCTTCAAGTCGGTTCCGCCTCTTGGCTCAGAAGCTACTTGACAAACCAGTATGTTATACTCAGATATTGTTCCCCTAATCTATGTAAATAAAACTATTTGTATGGTGATCTGCCCTTCTTCAAGATTCAAGTTAATCATTTTATGGCCCAGGATGAACCATTTGGTGCCAAGATTATCCCAAAATGCATCTTATGGGTGAGGGGCCTAGTGCCATTCTGAGTTTTAAGACATTCCTTTCTTTTATTAACAGACTGCTAGTGACTATATAACATCCAATTGAAGACTAGCAGGGGGGTACTCTTTCTGCCCCCTTCTGATGCCTATGTCAAAAGCTTTCTCTATCTCCTTTATACTTCAATAAAGCTTTATTACGCAAAAGCTCTGAACGATCAAGCCTTGTCTCTGGCCCCAGATTGAATTCTTCTCTTCTGGGGGCCAAGAATCCCAGCGTCTTTTTTTTTTGGTTCAACAACAACCTTTCACCCTTCTCCTCCCGCTTTCAATCTTTCCCAACATCAGGGTCTTCCCAATGAGTCAGTTCTTCACATCAGGTAGCCAAAGTATTGGAGTTTCAGCTTTAGCATCAGTCCTTCCAATGAATATTCAGGACTGATTTCCTTTAGGATGGACTGGTTGGATCTCCTTGCAATCCAAGGGACTCTCAAGAGTCTTCTCCAACACCACAATTCAAAAGCATCAATTCTTTGGTGCTCAGCTCTCTTTATAGTCCAACTCTCACATCCATACATGACTAGTGGAAAAATCATAGCTTTGACTAGACGGACGTTTGTTGGCAAAGTAATGTCTCTGCTTTTTAATACACTATCTAGGTTGGTCAGAACTTTTTTTCCAAAAAACAAGTGTCTTTTAATTTCATGGCTGCAGTCACCATCTGCAGTGATTTTTGGAGCCCAGAAAAATAAAGTCTCTCACTGTTTTCATTGTTTCCCCATCTATTTGCCATGAAATGATGAGACCAGATGCCATGATCTTGATTTTCTGAATGTTGAGCTTTTAAGCCAACTTTTTCACTGCCCTTTTTCACTTTCATGAAGAGGCTCTTTAGTTCTTCACTTTCTGCCATAAGGGTGGTGTCATCTGCATATCTGAGGTTATTGATATTTCTCCCAGCAATCTTGATTCCAGCTTGTGTTTCTTCCAGTCCAGCATTTCTCATGATGTACTCTGCATATAAGTTAAATAAGCAGGGTGACAAAATACAGCCTTGACGTACTCTGTTCCTGATTTTTTATCCCTAAATATTTCAGTATTATTTCTAAAAAATGTGAAAGTGAAAGTCACTCAGTCGTGTCTGACTGTTTGTGACCCCATGGACTATACAGTCGTTGGAATTCTCCAGGCCAGAATACTGGAGTGGGTAGCCTTTAAGAATCTCTTTAAATGTAACCACAGTGGAATTGCTGGTTTAAATGTAACCACAGTGGAATTGCTGGTTCTAGACAAAATAGAGTAAATCCATTTCTCTCTGTTCCTCCTGCTAAGTACAGGAGGACATTATTTATAAAACAAATGTAACAAGATGTCAAAAGGTAGAGAGAAGAAGGCACATTGGCTAAGGACCTCAGGATTGAAGAGTGACAGGGTGGTAACATCCCCGGGTTTTCTTTGTTTCCTCATTGGGTGCTGGAGAAGCCATCAGCCTAAAAAGGACAATCAGTGAACACAGACAACAAAAACCCTAAGGAAAACCCATTTTTCCCAGACCAGAGAAAAGGCACCCTAGCAAGACCAGAGAAAAGGCACTCTAGCAAGACAGACATCTTTGAGACAATACCACTTTACTCCACCCAAGCCCCAGAGAAAAATTTGTGGTGCTACTCCTGTCAACAAAGGCTGAATGGGAAGCTCAAACTTCTGCTCCACCTTCCTCACTGCCAGGGAGTGTCAAAGAAGGCTAGATAAGGATCTGGGACTTTCAGCCTCTCTAGTTGATAATGAAGTCCCCTTGAACTGTCTGACTCCAGTGCCTGTGTTGTTTCCATCAGATTATAGTGTTTAATGAGTAAACAAGGAAGCTGAAAAGCCCATCAGCACCAAAGTTGAATTTTTACATACCCAATTTTATTAAAAATAGCCCAAACATATTTTAAGCCATTTAGGGCCTATCTGCTTTGCATCCTCCTCAAAATTCATCCTGCATCTGCTAACAAGAGATAAACCCTGGGCCATGAGTATCCCAAACCACTGCTGCATTCAGAGCTTTCTAACCTAGCAACTCCTCATGGTGCTACTAAGGTATATACCTAGACATGTAACCCCCTCCTCCTCTCTTCCCTGGGAGTTTCCTTGCCCTCCTCCTGTTGTGGATGGTAGAACTTATGCCTTACATAAGCCTCCTGACAGTCTGATGCTGTGAGGGACTACCCCTTTCATACAAGCTATCCATGTACCAACTGTTAAAACTTGTTATATGCTACTACCAAAAAAACACATGAGAATTATTACTTTGATACCTTTGTTCCTTTCTTTTTCCTTTAAGGTAAGGTACTCTGTTCACAAAGTATCAGCTGAGTACTTACGTGCCAGGCACAATACTAAATGCAGAGTAATGAAAAGATAGAGACGGTGAAGAGATAAGGCGTAAGGACAGAATGACTGTAGCTTGAATGAAAACTGATGATTCAGCAGGGTAGTTGGGATGGGCAAGCACAGACTTGAAAAACTCCTGCTTTCCTATCAGGTCAGATGATCCATGGTTGACTGTCAACTTTTCTGCTGCCAACACATGAATTTTCTTCATCTAATCCAGTATATACTAACTTTACCATAACATCTGATTGAAACTTGTAATCTCCCTAAAACTAGGTAATATCAGACCTTTTGAGTAGATTGTATATGATGTACTATGTGGCTTTTAATACACTTGGAATTCTGCCCAATATCCCTTTGTAAATTTGAATAGAAACTGGGAGGTGGGGTCTCCTATGGCTATTGACTAGTATTCCTTCTGTGAATTGTCTGTTCATAAACTTTGCTTTCTATTATTATTTATATTTTTCTTATTGATAGCATATATTACTATTTTTTTTGCTATATTTGTTGCAGATATTTTGTCCAAATAATTTGCTTTTTAACTTTGTTCATATGCCTTTCTCTGTGCAAAAATTTCATTTTATATAGTCAAATCTACATCAGTATTTTCTTTTTTGGTTTCTGGATTTCTTGTCATACATGGGGAGAATCTTCTTCCCTCCCAGAATTTAGAAATATTTTAAATGCCTTTAAGAATTTTTAAAAATTTAAGCTCTTGATCTACTTGAAATTTATTTTTATGTATCTTCTTACTCAACATGTCTAAAATCAAATTCACTGTCTTTACCAGAAACATACTGCTGCCTGGCTTTTCATGGTATTATTGTTGTTTCAGTCACCCAGATGTGAAATTGTGTCATCATCTTCAAGTCTTTCTCACCCCCTGCCTCTCCCTACATGACCACAACTATAGTTGGGAATCAGTGATCAAACCTATATCCTCTATACTATAACTTTCAACCTTTATCTACCATTGCTCCCCCATCAGAGTGTGAATTCTCCCACCAAAACAGCCCATTGCTTATCATATCCAAAGCCTGTACATGACTACTTTCAGACCTTGGTTCATGTTTTTTCCTCTGTCTGGCCCACTCTTCTTTACCACATCCCATTTCTCTTTGTTGGAATTCTAGCCATATATCAAGGCCTGAATTATCTGTCACCTCCAAGAAACTTTCTCTGATCTCTAGGAATAAAAAGAATTTTCCCTGATTGTGAGATATCGCAATACTTATTTTCATATTATTTATTTTCATTCTGACCATTACAAACTTAGAGAGAAAACTTGTAAAGATAATACAAAAAAGAATTTCTGGATATCCATCACTCAGATCCCTCAGATGTTCACACTAAGCTTTAATATTTCTCTCTCTCTGTCTTTCTCTCTCTCCCTCCCTCCCTCCTTTCGTCCTTCCCTGTCTTATTCATCATCATCTCATCATTGTCATCACCACACACATATTTTTTCTGAACCATTGACAGTAAGTGCAAACACGATCCCTCTCTACCCCCAAATATTAATACTTCAGTGAGTATTTCCTAAAGACTAGGGATTCACTTATATAAGCACAGTACAATTGCCAAAATCAGAAAATTAATGTTAAGATAATACCACTATCTAATGTACAGCTTTGTTGGTTGTCCAACAAATATCTAAGATTTTTTGGTTGTCCCAATAATGTCTTTATAGCAAAAGAAAATCTAAATGATGAATTTCATTTCGTTCTCATATGTCCCTTGTCTCCTTTAATGTGGAACAGTTCCTAAGTCTTTATCTTTAATGTTATTGACTTTTTAAAATTTAAAACAATGCAGATTTATTATCTTAGTCCCAGATGTCAGAAGACTAATAATTATCCTTCCAGTTAAAATAAATTTTTTCAAAAAGAATCTTGAGTTGGGGGAGATTATCCTGGTTGATCAAGGTGGGCCTGATATAAACATAAGGGTCCTTATAAGAGAGGAGTTGATATCATGGTGGAAGCAGAGAAGAAAGAAAAGATGATATGGCTGTTGTTAACATTTTTAAAGGATACAGACAATTTATTTTGCAGAATATCCCTAAAGTTTGGTTTACCTGGTGTTTCTTCATAATTAAATTTAGGTTATACATTTTAGGCAAGAATACTACTGAAGTGGGGCTTCCTAGGTGGCTCAGTGGTAAAGAATCCGCCTGCCAATGCAGGAGACACAGGAGACGTGGGAATATCATTTACAATTATCTTCTCTTTAGTAGACAGACTTTTTCTTGACAATTTCTGTCTCTGTGCAAAACTTTTACTTTGAGGTAGTCTTATTTGTTTCTTTATCCACACTTGAATAGGAGATGGCAACAGGGGAAGGGATGGTAGGATGAATTGGGAGATTGGGGTTGATACACTACTATGTATAAAAGATATAACTATTGAGAACCTATTGTATAGCTCAGGAAACTCTACTCAGTGCTCTGTGGTGACCTAAATGAGAAGGAAATCCAAAAGACAGGAGATATATATATATATATATATATATATATATATACACATATATATATATACACACACACACACATACACACATATAGCTGATTCACTTTGCTGTACAACAAAAACTAATACAACATTGTAAAGCAACTATTCTCTAATAAAAATTAATTTTTAAAAAAATTGCTAAGACCAGTGTCAAAAGAGCATACTGTCTATGTTTTCTTCTAGAATTTTTATGGTTTCATGTCTTACATTTAAGTCTTTAATCCATTTTGAGTTTATTTTTATATATGGTATAGGAAAATAATACAGTTTGATTCTTTTGCATGTATTAGTAGCTGTCCAGTTTTCCCAACACCATTTGTTTAAAGAGACTGTATTTTCCCATTGTATATTCTTATCTCCTTTGTTGAACATTTATTGATTATATAAGTGTGAATTTATTTCTGGGGTCTCTACTCTGTTCCATTGGTCTGTGTGTCTGCTTTTGTGCCAGTACCATACTTCTTTGAAGAGAATAGCTTTATAGTATAGTCCAAAGACAGGGAGCATGATTCCTCCAGCTTTTTCTTCTTAAAATTATTTTGGCCATTCAGTGTCTTTAGTATTTCCATACAAATTTTAGGATTATTTGTTCTAGTTCTGTGAAAAATGCCATTGGTATTTTGATAAGGATTGCACTGAATCTAAAGATTGCCTTGGGTAGTATGGTGACATTAGCAATATTAATTCTTCCAATCCATGAACACAGTATATCTTTTCATTTGTTTTTGTCACCTTCAATTTCTTTCATCCAGTGTCTTATAGTTTTCCAAGTACAGGTCTTTTATCTCCTTACTTAGATTTATTTTTATTTTATTCTTTTGATATGATTTTAAGTGAGATTGATCTTAATTTCTCTTTCTGATCCTTTATTGTCAGTTTGTAGAAATGCAGTAGATTTATGTATATTAATTTTGTATCCTGCAACTTTACTGAATTCATTGATGAGTTCTAGTAGTTTTTTAGTGGAATTTTTTATATATTAGAGAAATTGGCCTATGAATTGGAAATATTTTTTCTCAGTTTGTAATGTGTTCTATTGGAGAAGGAAATGGCAACCCGCTCCAGTGTTCTTGCCTGGAGAATCCCAGGGACGGGGGGAGCCTGGTGGGCTGCCTCTATGGGATCGCACAGAGTCGGACACGACTGAAGCGACTTAGCAGCAGCAGCAGCAGCAGCAATGTGTTCTATGACTTTTCTTATAGTGGTTTTTGCAATGAGTTTTTGGTATTTATATAAATATATATTTATGTGTGATATATAAATGTATCAACCTTTCTTTTATGGCTTCTGGTATAAAGTACACAGTTTAAAAGTCCTCTTGCTTCTAAAATAATAAAGTAGTTCTCCCCTATCTCTTTTAGTACTTTGACATTTAAATTTGATACATTTGGAATTTTGGTGTACAGTGCGAAGCATGGATTCAACTTTTTCCCCAGTGGCTACTTGTCTTAACATCATTTAATAAATAATCTACCTTTTATCATATACTAAATTCCCAATTTTATAACACTTTATATATCTTTTATGGTATTTTATAGTTGACTTGCATTATATAAATTTTTATAGCAATAATGTATATGATATATATCTTTTAAAAATAAGCAAATTTTTTCTTCTTCATTACTTCCCTAAGTGCACCATACTTTCTGAACTTGCAGTAGTTAAATTAAATCTTTGACTTTAATTTCAGCTACCTTGAAGCCCATTGATAGGGTAAAAGAATGCATTTTGTCAAAACACAACTGAAACTAAGACTTATTCTTGTCTAGATATTTGGCTCTCAGTACTGACTATTAAAATAGTTTTTTTAATAAGAATTCACAGTAAATAACATTCATTTCCTAATGAGAGAGACCTATCAAAAACAGGCACTCTCATTATAACACAAATGAAAGATTGTTGCCTGTAGCTTTATTTATAATTAATGTAGGCCTGCCTTTAACATTTCAGAGGACCTGACTGGGACACTGGATTGTATGATGAAGAGAGCATCACAGTCAGAGAGCTGCTTACTGAGCTATATGGCAAAGTTGGAGAAATTCGTCACTGGGGCCTGATCAGATACATCTCTGGAATCTTAAGGAAGAAGGTGGAAGCACTCGATGAGGTACTATGAATTCTTAAATTTATATCAAATCTAAATGGAGGTGCTTTTTAAAAAAATTTGTTTCTGAAGCTTTTTAAGGAAATCACCACAGCATCTAATCATTTGAACTCTTGTTTTTCCCACATAAAATTTCTGATATCAGTTAACCTTTTTTTTATGAGTGTCAAATATTTAATACCGAAGCATATAAACTGTAGACTTATAGAGGTGTTAAAAACTATAAAAATCATAGATCTTAAGAAGGAATTTACACTAGACTAAAAGATCCTACCTCTTAGGAAATAAAAATACCTTCATAGAAATCTCTCTTTTCTGATGTTTATGGCATTTCCTAAGGAAAAGACTGATGTGTCATTAAATTAAAGGGGGAGCAAAGGTTTCTAGGCTGTAAAGAGGAATTTTCATGGAAATCTGAAGTATTCTGTGAAGGGTAATACTGTTATGCTGTTTATTTGTAGGCCTGCACAGACCTTCTCTCCCATCAGAAACATTTGACAGTGGGACTCCCCCCAGAACCTCGAGAGAAGACCATCTCTGCGTTAGTATGGTTTTGTTTGGGTTTGATCAAGCTTCTCTGAAATTTTAGAGCTGTGAGGACTGGCCACAATTCTGTTGTCCTAATCTACAAATGGATGATAATGTCCTATGTGTGTGACCTTCTATCAGGGACCCTCGATGTGAGAATGTTTGGAGTGATATTTCTGTGCTGTACTTAGTTATATCCAACTCTTTGTGACTCCATGGATTGGAGCCCGCCAGACTCCTCTGTCCATGGGATTCTCCAGGCAAGAATACTGGAGTGGGTTGCCATTTCCTTCTCCAGAGGATCTTCCCCACCCAGGGATCAAACCCAGGTCTCCCACATTGCAAGCAGATTCTTTACCATCTGAGCCACCAGGAAGCAGTGATAGGACATGAGTAAATGAAAGATAAAACTCACAGGGATTACTCAAATGTATTTTGCTCTTTTGGAGGTTTTTTGTTTGTTTGTTTTTACTTATTGACTTTCCCAAACCTTTCCTTCAAAAAAATCAACAAACAAGGCAACTGGAATTATCCCCCACACACACACAAAATGAGCTATTCTATAGACTTCATTCCAGACCTCTCTCCTATGCTTATAGATGGCTATTTTTCCCTTATGTCTCTTCACATTTCTTCTCTCTGTCCAAATTTCTCACTTATAAAAGACACCAGTCATAGTAGATTAGGGCCCACCCAATGACCTCACTTTAGCTTACGTCTTTATAGAGTCACTTTATAGACCCCATCTCCAAACAAGGTTACACTCTGAGGTCCTAGGAGTTAGGATTTCAACATAGGAACTTGGAACACAATTCAGTCCATAACACCATACTCCTGCCAAGCAGAACCTTTTATTACAAATTAGATCAATTCTGTGACTACTGTGGGTAATCCAAAAGAAGATGACATCCCCCACGCTCCCAGAGTGCTTAGTATCAACAGGAGAGTCAGAAGTATGGGAGGGAGCATGTGTGCATATATATATAATCTGATGAATCTATAAAAATCAGTATAAGACTATAAAGTATGATTGTAAAGCAATAAAATGGCTTCCAAAAGGCACAGCTTAAATTTAGTTTGTTACTTTCCAGCCATAATAGTAACTTATCAAATGTTAAGAATTAACCATGAAAACCTGCTCTGGATAGACATTATGGGGTGAGTTTTAAGTACAATTGTAAGGGAGAAAAGCAATCCAGGCTTAGAGAGGAGGGAGCAGAGCTCTCCTGAGTTCATACAGGGCAGAGTGCTTTGGGGAGGCAGTAAACTTTGAAGACTGAAAGAAACAGAATGATACCAGTAATGATGAGATGTTGAGACACTGACTTGGACTTAGGAGGAGCTTTTTCATTTTCTCAATATATTTAGGTTAAGTAGTTGCAGAATTTTGTCTTTGTTCACTGTCTTCTTCCTTAGACCTCTGCCCTATGAAGTACTCACTCAACTGATAGATGAAGCCAGTGAAGGGGATATGAGCATTTCAATTCTTACACAGGTGAGCAGAATTATAAAGCCTAATCTGATGACTGATATTTAAAAGTTTGTTTTCAGTTGATCTGGCAATTTCTGAAGACCGCAAAATAGGCCTTGTGAGATCCATGGTATAATTTTTGTCTGTATTCATTCCATGCACAGGAAATAATGGTATATCTAGCCATGTATATGCGAACTCAACCTGGCCTCTTTGCTGAAATGTTTCGACTTCGAATTGGTCTGATCATACAAGTTATGGCAACAGAACTGGCCCACTCCCTTCGATGCTCAGGTATTCAATTAAGTAATTGAGGCAGAATTCATTTTTATTGGAGGTCTATTAAGTTTTGAATCAGGAGAGAAAGGAAGCTAAAAGATTTCTATCAGTAGCTCAGATGCTGCATATAGCAGTATTGTTCCCATGTTTGTCTCTATACAAGTCAAGGGATTGCTATAACAAGTTTATATATCAGTTTTCAATTTCAAAATTCCATCTTTTGGTGGCTCTGTGCTCCAAATTACCTTCCTACTAACTCCTAGAATGATCCAGGACAGGTGAAAAGTGAAAGTGTTAGCTGCTTAGTCATGTCCAACTCTTGGCAACGCCATGGACTGCAGCTCACTAGGCTCCTCTGTCCATGGAATTCTCCAGGCAAGAATATTGGAGTAGGCTGCCATTTCCTTCTCCAGGGGATCTTCCCAACCCAGTGATTGAACCTGGGTCTTCTGCATACATCAAACTAAGTATGACAGACTGGGTTTGATTCTGATTCAGGCATGCCACCTCTGGCTGTCAGATTGAGTCACCACATCAGTTTGATTATAGTATCAGTATTCTGTCTAGTTACCATCAGGATCAAATAAAGGAAGGCAATATTTCTGTTAATATTTATCTGACAAAACTTTTTGATATTAGCTAAAGGTATATTTGGCAAGGTGATAGTTTTAGAAAAATAAATGGGGCCTTTGGAAGCTGTAGCACAGAAGTATGGGGGGACCCCATGGCATGACCTTTGTATTTGTTTGATTTCAACAAGAATGACAAAATAATAGAGATAGGGATTGCATACAAAAATAAAATCATAGTTGCAAAACTCAATGTTAACCATTGTTTCAATTAAATTTCCCCAAAAGGCTTTTAATTGCACTGTTAGCAAGTGCTAAATTTATTGATTTGAATCCAACCTAAATTACATTATATAATGTATATTTAAATAACCCTTTAGAGAAATAAAGCTAATTATTATTCTGTACCTACCATATGCCAGACACTACTTTTATACATTATCTCATTTAATGCTTACAACAACCCAATGGTGAAGGTATTTTTAATCTCACTTTTACTGAAAAGAAATTGGAACTCAACAAACTATTGGATATAAGATAGGCTCAAGGATGTATTGTGTAACATGGGAACATAGCCTATAATTTTGTAATAACTGTAAATTGAAAGTAACCTTTAAAATAAAATTTTTTATAAAACTCAATGATCAGTTTTTTTAAAAAAAATGAAACTCAGGTTAATTACTTGCCCAAAGTTACATAACTAGTAAATAGCGAAATTTGAGTCCAAGTCTGCCTTATTGTAAATGATTTCCAGTTCAGCACATTATTATAGATTGCATTGTAATGTATTATAATAGATTACATTGGGCTTTTCCAGGTGGCGCTAGTGGTAAAGAACCTGCCTGCCAATGCAGGAGATGTAAGAGACATGGGTTTGAACCCTGGGTCAGGAAGATCCCCTGGGGGAGGGCATGGCAACCTACTCCGGTATTCTTGCCAGAGAATCCCAAAGACAGAGGAACCTGGCAGGCTACAGTCCGTAGGGTGGCAGTCAGTCAGTCTCATACACACACACACACACACACACACACACACACACACACACACACATACATATATATCAAGGGATGTTTTATGAGTCTGATTATTCATTAATTAACCTCAAGAAGGGATAAAATCCTCAAACATTCTTTACTTTTTCTTAATTGCCCATTACAGAATTTTTTTTTTCTTGTGGATTCCCCAAGCCATGGCTATTCATTTCTTCTAGGATAAAGTCAAGGTCCCTGGGTCTGATATCCAAGACTCTCAATAGTTTGACCTCTGCCTACTACTTCAACAGTGCTTCGCATTTTATCAGTCCTCATCCTTGGAGATTGATGTCTCCTCTGATTTCCAAAGCATTTATTGTCTATACCTTTCATTTGACACTTAGTATGGCCATGTCATGTTTTATTGTTGTTTATCTTGTTCACATGTGTGGTCTTTCCCATACATTGCTAGTTGGTCAGCCTCTCAAGGCAAGCATTATATCGTACCTGTTTGTCCTAACATTGCTTAAAATCATGACCTAGATGTAGTAAACTCATAATAGGTGTCTGATGTTGATGAACAAGTTCAAGTTATCTTCTCAATATTCTTCATAATTTCATGGATTCATATCTCTTTTTAAATTGCCATATTTCCAGACTGAGAAGTTTTGATTATTTTAGCCCATCTTCATATACACATCCATTACTTTCTCCAACTGGTTTCCAGTTTGATTTTTCTTATCTTTCATTCGTCCCACTTTCAAATAAAGATTCTACTGAGTATACCCTACTGATGTGGAAGAGGACTGAAGAAGTCAAGAACCTGGTTAATCCATAAACTAGATAATCTGTCCTTAATTGCAGTATGCATGCCTAGGCAATATAGTTCTGGAAATGTATTTCATAATTCTGTTCTTCCAATCAAGTGACTCAGAAATTCTAAGCAAGAAAAGAAACAGAAAAAGTGGGGTGGGAATGGCAGGCCAATTAGAAATACCTCTGTCCTAACATTTCTGCTGACTAGCTGAGGAAGCCACAGATGGCCTGATGAATCTCAGTCCTTCAGCCATGAAGAGCCTCTTGCATCATATACTCAGTGGCAAGGAGTTTGGAGTGGAACGAAGTGGTAAGGTTGAATAACTGCATTTCTATTTCACAGTACTTATTTTAAATGTTTCATTGATTTTAAAATGCTGTTCTTTTATCAGAGAAACTTTTCCTCCAAATAAATAGAACCCCTATATATGGAATAGTTTAAACCAAAGCTCGCTTCTGAAACAAGATTTGGAAACCACTGTGTGTCTTTTTTCCCCCTTAAATTAAGTAGATTACTATTATATTTTGTTTTGGACTGTCTTATATATTCCTTTACATTAAGTCTCTAGCACAAATAGCAATCTATATCATCTAAAACTTTCTTATATCCCAGTTGACAATAATTCAGTAGCATTTATGGTGATGTGTATGTGTGTGTAGCTGTCGGATGTATGCTTTTACCTTTAAATTCAAATACATTTGGGTTCTATCACAAATTAACCTTATATGTGCACTTGGTGGTTTGGCGGTAGTATTTGATATCAAGTCTGGTCCCATCACTTCATGGGAAATAGATGGGGAAACAGTGGAAACAGTGTCAGGCTTTATTTTGGGGGGCTCAAAAATCACTGCAGATGGTGATTGCAGCCATGAAAGTAAAAGGTGCTTACTCCTTGGAAGGAAAGTTATGACCAACCTAGATAGTATATTGAAAAGCAGAGATATTACTTTGCCAACAAAGGTACGTCTAGTCAAGGCATGGTTTTTCCAGTGGTCATGTATGGATGTGAGAGTTGGACTATGAAGAAAGCCAAGCACCGAAGAATTGATGCTTTTGAACTGTGGTGTTGGAGAAGACTCTTGAGAGTCCCTTGGACTTGCAAGCAGATCCAACCAGTCCATTCTGAAGGAGATCAGCCCTGGGATTTCTTTGGAAGGAATGATGCTAAAGCTGAAACTCTAGTACTTTGGCCACCTCATGTGAAGAGTTGACTCATTGGAAAAGACTCTGATGCTGGGAGGGATTGGGGGCAAGAGAAGAAGGGGACAACAGAGGATGAGATGGCTGGATGGCATCACTGACTCGATGGACATGGGTTTGGGTGAACTCTGGGAGTTGGTGATGGACAGGGAAGCCTGGCATGCTACAATTCATGGGGTCACAAAGAGTCGGACACGACTGAGCGACTGAACTGAACTGAACTAAACTAAACCTAAAACATCAGAGCAAATGAAAAGAGTCATCTCCCATGCTTAACTTTCAGAGTTAGAATAAATAAATATATAATATCAGATGGATGGATACCTTAGAGTGGTAAGAGAAAGTTATAAAGCAGTATTCCTCAAGCCTTACTGTTCATAAGAATTACCTAGGCTACAGTCCATTACTTACTTACTTGCTTGCTAAACTGCAGACTTTGATTCAATAGGTCTACAGTTGGGCCTAAAATTCTAGCAAGCTTCTAGGTGATGGCGATGCTGCAGGTCTGTGAACCACACTTTGAATAGAAAGTGTTGAGTTTTATAGCTGTTGAGTTTTTCATTATTATTAACATAAAAGGAGGTCATACATCTGAGTCTTTTAAAAGTGATGGAGAAAAAGTTTGAACCTGATTATCCTCCCTCTTTCTCTTTAATCCATCATGCTATATAGTTCGTCCTACTGATTCAAATATCAGCCCTGCTATTTCAATTCGTGAGGTTGGTGCTGTTGGAGCAACCAAAACAGAACGAACTGGGATCATGCAGTTAAAAAGTGAGATAAAGCAGGTAAGATACTACTTGGGAAATGAACTGGGATATTTCCATGTTTAAGAACATTATTTTGGAATCAGACTTTGTAAGATCATGTATTTTGCTTCGTATCCTAAATTTAATTTGAGCCATTTATTTTTCAGGTGGACTTTCGTAGACTGTCTATCTCAACTGAAAGTCAGGTGAAACAAGTAGGGATCCTTTAACATAAATTAACCTGCCTTTAGCTCTACAAAACATGCATGAGCTCATGACTTTTTTAAAATAAGATAAGCCGCACAGTAGCTTGTTTGATTCTCCTTTCTAGCAATCACGCTTTCATTTTTCTGGACCAAACTCTTTCGCTAATTTTAAGATGAAAGTAATTTGTTTCTGATAGCAAGAAATTAAAACCTTGAATTCCTCTTGTTAAGGTTAAATGTAATTTTGGAATTAATTAATTAATTAACATGTAATTTTAGACTTAAATTTCTTACTTTTAAGAACCAGACTAGGTGAGGGCTTTTTTAAAATCCATTTTCAGATTTTTGTCATCGTCATGATAGAGCTATATGAAACACATTGTGGACACATAGAGGAAAAAACATATAAATCAATCTGGGTGTTGGTGAGAGTCACCAAATATCAGACTGTAGCCTCTTACTCATTTTTCCCCTGGAGATGAGAATAGATGAGTTATTGTGTTATACAAAAAAATAACACAAACTTCCATAGTTTCTCTTAAAACTTTAGAAAATCTTGTGATTTCAAAGTCTTTTAATGAAAAGCTTAAAACTACCCCTCCCGCCTTCAAAATAGACTTACACTAGCTTATGATACTGGAGCACGTCCAAAAAGGAGAGGCAAAATGTAAATTTTGCTTGTTTATATGTTTGTTTGTTTGCTTGCTTTAGGAGTCAGAAACTATTTAGGAAAATAAAGACCGAATGCTTGAAGTTTAATTTGAAGTAAACTTAATTTAGGTATACTTATCAGATACCCTTTCACGTTTATATTATGCAAGTGAAAGAACAGAATGGAATAAGAAAGGGTCTTTTGATAGAAAAGTGTTTACAGGATTTTTTTCTAGACAATTTGGATAATCTGAACATTTTCCTATCTGAAATGTTAAAGAACTACATTTCATACTGAGTTAACTTATGTTCTTGGTAAACAGTCCTTGTTTTGGTTGAGAGTGATTGGCTAAATACTTCATAGTTGTTTATAGTCACACAGTATTACTTACAAGTTCATTATATATTTAGAACTCGAAGTCCATGTTCCCAGCTAGACTAATATGATACTAAGGACTTGACCTATCCACAAAACTATATAATTTAATTCAATTTTATACATTCACTACCTGTAGGACTTCAAGAAAACCAAAATCGTTAGGACTATAATTTAGAAGACTGAGAGCTTTGAATTTTCATTACCTTATTTCTAAATATTGATTTCTACTCTCACCTGCCTATCTGGTATTTTGTACTGTTCTAAGCCTTTGTCTCTGCTCAACAATGTCCTCTTTTCTGATTATGGAAAAAATACATTTAAAGATAGTTTTATTTATTTAACCCTTTACCATGACTTCCTGAGTTAGGCTATTTTATCTACTTTTTTAATGATAACATGCTGGTTAGTTACTTGAATAGTCTGTAATTTTACTCTACTAAAAACTTTTAAAAACACATAATGGTTACCTTGCCTTTTCCCTTTTAAAAGTTTATTTTCTCAAATTTTTTCATAACCCATGGTGGCCATCCCCTGGGTAAGGATTTGATGTCACCATCTTTTCTTGTAATTGCTGATATTTGTATTATATACCATTCATAAATGCTTTGAATATGCTGTTATATAAAGCATGACATATACAGATTGACTGAAAAGAAAAGCAAAGTGAGTCAAAAAGTTAAATTTTTACTTATAAATCAACTTCATATATGTATACTTATAAATCAACTTCATGTACTTATATTTATAAATCAACTTCATTTAGGGTGAAATCTTTCCATTTCTTTTCCAAAAAGGCAGGGGAGAGAGTTCAACTCCAACCTTTTTTTCCATTTCAGAAAACAAAATTCAATTTAATAAGTACTTGTTAAAATCTGTTTAGTCACTTATTCTTTCAACTAATATAGTTAAAATTGCATGCCCACTATGTGCCAGGCACTGTACCAGAAAACATCGGTATCCACTCGGAACTTGTTAGAGATGTAAAATATTGGTTCCTATCCTAGGCCTACTAAATCAGAAAGGCTGGGGTGAGGCCTGGCAGTCTGTGTTTTAATAAGTTTTCCAGGTGATTCAGATGCACTTTTGAGTTTGAAAACCACTGGGTTACTTGTTCTTCTGATTGTTAATTTATTTGTAAGTATTAAGTGAGTACCAACTTTGTGCCAGGCACTGGAAATATTAATGTTGAAAGTGTTAGTTGCTCAGTCACGTCTCACCCTTTGTGGCCCCATGGCCTGTAGCCTGCCAGGCTCCTCTCTCCATGAAATTCTCCAGGCAAGAATACTGGAGTGAGTTGCCATTCCCTTCTCCGGGAGATCTTCCTGACCCAGGGATTGAACCCAGCTATCTTTCATTGCAGGCGGATTCTTTACCACCTGAGCCACCAGGGAAGCACAAAACAGATGTAGTCCTTGCCCTCATGAAGCTTACAGTTTAGGAAAACTGACCTCTGATTTAGTTTCCTTGGTTTAAATCAATGATCCATAATGGCCTATGATTTCAATTCTTAGACTGAAGGCCAGATAGCAACCAAATAAAAAAATGGAAAACTATTGGAAATGATATAACTATTTCTCTTGACCTCAATTAGTATAGTCCATCCTAAAGGAAATCAGTCCTGAATATTCATTGGAAGCTCTGATGCTGAAGCTGAAACTCCAATACTTTGGTCACCTGATGTGAAGAACTGACTCATTTGAAAAGATTCTGATACTGGGAAAGATTGAAGGCAGGAGGAGAAGGGGACGACAGAGGATGAGATGGTTGGATGGCATCACCGACTGAATGAACATGAGTTTGAGTAAACTCTGGGAGTTGACAATGGACAGGGAAGCCTGGCATGCTGCAGTCCGTGGGGTTGTAGAGAGTCGGACACAACTGAGCAACTGAACTAAACTGAATTAGTATAGTATGACTTGGCCAACTTTGTCATATTCACATTAATAAAGGAAGACAGACGCATAGAGAAGTTAATATAAAATCTCAGAACTATTGATATTTGGTTTTGGAAAATAGTCTGAATAACCTTAATGTTTGAATCCACTTAACAGCCTAGGATCTTGATGGTAGAGATGAGGACACTGAAGATAAATCAAATGGAGTTCATCTTCTTGGTACATCACTGTGCCAATAGTGAAAAGCCTTAGGACGCTTTTCTCTTTTACATAGCAATGGTGATATGGGCATTTGACCCAAAATAATATGTAAGAAGCTCTGTTCTCAGGAAATATTTATATTATATTCTTTTCATTTTATATTTATTTCTGAATCTAAGCTAGCAAAGAGCCACTTTCTGCAATGTATTTTATCCTTTACTTATGTAAGTTTTTCAAAGTTCATTATGTTGTAGCATGTATCAATACTTCATTCCTTTATATTGCTAAACAATACTTTATTGTATTGATATGTGGCACATTTTGGTTATCGATTCACCAGGTGACAAACATCTGGGTTATTTCTGCTTTTTTACTGTTAATGAATAATGCTGCTATGAACCTTCATGTACAAGTTTTTATTTGGGCATATGTTTTTTTTCTCTTGGTTATACATCTACAAGAGGAAGTGCTGGGTCATTTGGTAACTATGTTTAGCATTATGAGGAACTACCACATTGTTTCATTGTTTTCCAAAGGGGACTGTACCATTTTACCTTCCCACCAGCAATGTCTGAGGGTTCCAGTTTCTTCGTATCCTTACCAATTCTTGGTTGTTGTTCAGTTGCTCAGTTGTGTCCAACTGTTTGCGACTGTGGACAGCAGCACACCAGGCTTCCCTGTCCATCACCAAGTCCCAGAACTTGCTCAAACTCATGTCCATTGAGTCAGTGATGCCATCCAACCATCTCATCCTCTGTCATCCCCTTCTTTTCCTGCCTTCATTCTTTCCCAGCATCAGGGTCTTTTCCTTACTATTGACCATATTTTTGATTCTAGCCATTTTAGTGGGTATGAAGTGGTATCTCATTGTGGTTTTGATTTCGCATTTCCCTAATGGCTTATGATATTAATCATCATAATTATTAATTATTAATTATCATTGATCATGTGCCGATTGACTGTTTACCTTCTTTTGGAGAAATGTCCATTCAGATCCTTTGCCCATTTGTTAATTAGGTTGTCTTTTTATTGCTGAGTTGTAAAGATTATATATTCTAGATATGTGTGTGTACTAAGTCACTACAGTCATTTGCAACTCTTTGCAATCCTATGGACTGTAGCCTGCCAGACTCCTCTGTCCAATGGGATTCTCCAGGCAAGAATACTGGAGTGGGTTGCCATTTCCTCCTCCAGCATACCTTCCCAACCCAGGGACTGAACCCACATCTCTTATGTCTCCTGCATTGGCAGGCGGGTTCTTTACCACTAGCACCACCAGGATATAGGTCCCTAAAGGTTCTTTATATATTCTGGATACAAACCCCTTTTCAGATATGTGATTAGCAAATAGTTTTTCCCATTCTATGGATTTTCTTTTCACTTTCTTTTTTTTTTTCCTCTGAAGAATATCAACCACTGGATTTACTTTCTTGATAGTGTCATTTGAAGTTTTTAGTTTTGGTTAAGCCAGATGACACCACCCTTATGGCAGAAACTGAAGAGGAACCAAAAAGCCTCTTGATGAAAGTGAAAGAGGAGAGTGAAAAAGTTGGCTTAAAGCTCAACATTCAGAAAAAGAAGATCATGGCATCTGGTCCCATCACTTCATGGGAAATAGATGGGGAAACAGTGGAAACAGAGTCAGGCTTTATTTTGGGGGGCTCAAAAATCACTGCAGATGGTGACTGCAGCCATGAAATTAAAAGACGCTTACTCCTTGGAAGGAAAGTTATGACCTACCTAGGTAGCATATTAAATAGCAGAGACATTACTTTGCCAACAAAGGTCCGTCTAGTCAAGGCTATGGTTTTTCCAGTGGTCATGTATGGATGTGAGAGTTGGACTGTGAAGAAAGCTGAGCGCCAAAGAATTGATGCTTTTGAATTGTGGTGTTGGAGAAGACTCTTGAGAGTCCTTTGGACTGCAAGGAGATCCAACCAGTCCATTCTGAAGATCAGTCCTGGGTGTTCTTTGGAAGGAATGATGCTAAAGCTGAAACTCCAGTACTTTGGCCACCTCATGCGAAGAGTTGACTCATTGGGAAAGACTCTGATGCTGGGAGGGATTGGGGGCAGGAGGAGAAGGGGACGACAGAGGATGAGATGGCTGGATGGCATCACCGACTCGATGGACGTGAGTCTGAGTGAACTCCGGGAGTTGGTGATGGACAGGGAGGCCTGGCGTGCTTCGATTCATGGGGTCGCAAAGAGTCGGACACGACTGAGTGACTGAACTGAACTGAACTGAACTGAAGCCCAACTTATCTAATTTTACTTTTAGTTTCCTATCTAATAAGGATTTGCCTAGTCCAAAGTCACAAAGATTTATTCCTGTTTTTTAAAAAGTTTTATAGTTTTAGCTTTTACAGTTAGGTCTATGATTATGTTTATGGGTGCCCAAAAGACCACCCCCCCCAATTCAGTGATTCACTAAGAGGATTCACATGACTATGTATATAGTCGTACTAAAAGTTGTGATTACAGCAAAAGGATACAAAGCAAAATCAGCAAAGGGAAAAGGTGCATTAGACAAATTCCAGGGGGAATAGGCACCAGTTTCCACAGTACTCTCTCAGTGGAGTCACACAGGCAGGATGCAATTCCCAATTCAATGAGTTGTGACAACATGTATGAAATATTGCCAACCAGGGAAGCTCACTTAAGACTCAGCACCCAGGGCTTTTTGTTGAGGGCTGGTCACATAAACAGCCTCTGTCTGGCATGTACCAAAACTCTAGACTCCCAGAGAGAAAGTAAGTGTTCAATATAAACCCTAGTGTTTTCACAAACAGTTTAGGCACAATAAGCCACTGTTACTGAATTCTGAGAATGATGGGAACCCTCCCAAAACCCAGCATTCCAAATACCAACCAAAGGTCAATCTTGTAATCAGGCCTTCCAAGCATAGCACTTCTGGCCTACTGTGTTAACTCTTTTCTGCATAGTAACCCATCTGGACTTATTTTTTGTGTATGGAGTGAAGTAAGGGGTCCAACTTCATTCTTTTGAATGTGACTATCCAGTTGTTTCAGCACCATTTTTGAAAAGACTATCTTTCCTACATTTACTTTTCTTGACACCCTTGTTAAAAATTGGCGGAAGTGTAATGGTTTATTTCTGAACTCCCAATTCTACTTCACTGATCTACATAACTAGCCTATGCATGTATTACAGTCTTTTAGAAGGAAGGATTTGCAGCAAGTAAGGAGAACACTTGCTCCCAAAGCAGTGTCTCCCTACACATTTTTTATAATTATAGCTTTATAATAAATTTTGAAATTAGGAATTGTGAGTTCTCCAAATTTGATCTTCTTTTTTAAGATTGTGTTAGCTATCATGGGTCTCTTGAATTTCCACATGAATGTTAGAATAGGCTTATCAGTTTTTGTAAAGAACTCTGTAGGATTTTGATAGACTGTGTTCAGCCTGTAGATCAGTTTTGAGAGTATTGAAATTTTAACAGTATTACGCCTTCTGATCCATTAAAATAGGATTTCTATTTATTTAGGTCTTTAATTTCTTTCAACATGTTTTATAGTTTTTAGAGTGTAGATTTTACAGTTCTTTTGTTAAATGTATTCCTAAGTATTTTATTATTTTAATGCTGTTTTAAATGGAATTATTTTCTTAATTTCATTTTCAGATTGTTGATTGCTACTGTTTAGAAATGCAATTGATTTTTGTGTATTGATCTTATATCAAGCAGCCTTAATGAACTCATTTATTAGTTTTAACTGATTTTTAGTGAATTCCCTATATACAAGACCATGTCATCTACAAATGACTTTGCACTCTCAGTGACTTCTATTTTATTTCTTGTTCAATAGCCCTGGCTAGAGCCTCCAGTACGATGTTGAATAGAAGTAGCAAGATTAAACATCTTTGTCTTCTTCTGTCTTAGGAGGGAAAACATTCAGTTACCAACCATTCATTATAATGTCAGCAGTGGGTTTTTTGTAGATGCCCTTTATGAGATCTAGGAAGAACCTGTTTGTTTCCAGTTTGTTGAATGTTTTTATCATGAAGGGGAGGGTTGCTTTTCAATCACTAAGTCATGCCCGACTCCTTGCAACCTCATAGACTATAGAATGCCAGGTTCCTCTGGTCTGCACTATCACCTGGAGTTTGCTCAAATTCATGTGTATTGCGTTGGTGATGCCATCTAATCATCTCATCCTCTGCTGCCACCTTCTCCTTTTGCCTTCAATCTTTCCCAGCATCAGGGTCTTTTTCAATGAGCCAGCTCTTTGCATCAGGTGGCCAAAGTATTGGAGCTTCAGCTTAAGCAACAGTCCTTCCAATGAGTATTCATAATTGATTTTCTTTAGAATTGACTAGTTTGATCTTCTTGCAGGCCAAGGGACTCTCAAGAGTCTTCTCCAGCATCACAATTCAAAAGCATCAATTCCTTGGCCCTCAGCCTTCTTTATGGGTCCAACTCTCACATCCATATATGACTTCAGGAAAAACCATAGCTTTGGATATATGGACCTTTGTGGTCAAAGTGATGTCTCTGCTTTTTAATACACTGTCTAGGTTTGTCATTGCTTTCTTTCCAAGGAACAAACATCTTTTAATTTCATGGCTACAGTCACCATCCACAATGATTTTGGAGCCCAAGAAAATAAAATCTGTCACTGCTTCCACTTTTTCCCCTTCTATTTGACAGGAAGAGATGGGACCAGGTGTCATGATCTTTGTTTTTTTTAATGTTGAGTTTCAAGCCAGCTTTTTCACTCTCCTGTTTCACCCCCATCAAGAGGCTCTTTTAGTTCCTCTTCACTTACTGCCATTAGACTGATATAATCTTCAAATCTGAGGTTGTTGATATTTTTAGCAGCAGTCTTGATTCCAGCTTGTGATTCATCCACACCTTCATTTCACATGATGCACTCTGCACATAAGCTAAATAAATATGGCGACAACATACAGCCTTGTCACACTCATTTTTCAATTTTGAACCAGTCAGTTGTTCTGTGTCTGGTTCTAGCTATTGCTTCTTAAACTGCCTACAGGTTTATCAGAAGACAGGTAAGGTGATGTGGTACTCCTATCTCTTTAAGAATTTTCCATACTTTGTTGTGATCCACACAGTCACAGGAGTGCTAGAATTTATTAAATACTTTTCCATATCTATTAGGATGATGTGGGTTTTATGTTTTATTCTACTGATATGATGTTGTTGTTATTGTTCAGTCACTCAGTCATCTCTGATTCTTTTAGACCCCATGTACTGCAGCATGCCAGGCTTCCCTGTCCTTCACCATCTCCCAGAGCTTGCTCAAACTAATATCCTTTGAGTTGGTTATGCCATCCAACCATCTCATCCTCTGTTGTCCCCTTCTCCTACTGCCTTCAATCTTCCCAGCTTCAGGGTCTTTTCTAATGAGTCAGCCTTCCTATGATGTGGCCAAAGAATTGGAGATTCAGCTTCAGCATCAGTCCTTCCAATGAATATTCAGGGTTGATTTCATTTAGGATTGACTGGTTTGATCTCCTTGCAAAGCAAGGGACTCTCAAGAGTCTTCTTCAACATCACAGTTCAAAAGCATCAGATCTTCAGCACTCAACTTTCTCTATGGTCCAGCTCTCACATGCATACATGACTACTGGAAAAACCATAGTTTAGACTGTATGTACCTTTGTCAGCAAAGTAATGTCTCTACATTTTAATACGCTGTCTAGGTTTGTCATAGCTTTACATCCAAGGAGCAAGTATCTTTAATTCCATGGCTGCAGTCACCATCTGCAGTGAGTTTGGAGCCTAAGAAAATAAAGTCAGTCACTCTTTCCATTCTTTCCCCATCTACTTGTCATAAAGTGATGAGACCATGATCTTGTCTCATGAGACAAGACCGTGACCATCTACTTGTCATGAGACCATGATCATGATGCCATGATCTTGTCATCTGCAAATAGTGAGAATTTTTATTCTTCTTTTCCAATCTGGATTCCTTTTTTTTTTCTTTTTCTTCTGTGATTGCTGTGGCTAGGACTTCCAAAACTATGTTGAATAGTAATAGTGAGAGTGGGCACCCTTGTCTTGTTCCTGATTTTAGAGGAAATGCTTTCAATTTTTCACCATTGAGGATAATGTTTCCTGTGGGTTTATCATATATGGCTTTTATTATATTGAGGTATGTTCCTTCTATGCCTGCTTTCTGGAAAGTTTTTATCATAAATGGGTGTTCAATTTTGTCAAAGGCTTTCTCTGCGTCTATTGAGATAATCATATGGTTTTTACCTTTCAATTTGTTAATGTAGTTTATCACATTGACTGATTTGCAAATATTGAAGAATCCTTACATCCCTGGGATAAAGCCCACTTGGTCAGGATGTGTGTTCTTTTTAATATGTTGTTGGATTCTGTTTGCTAGAATTTTATTGAGGACTTTTGCATCTATGTTCATCAGTGATATTGGCCTGTGGTTTTCTTTTTTGGTGGCATCTTTGTCTGGTTTTGGTATTAGGGTGGTGGTGGCCTCATAGGATGAGTTTGGGAGTTTACATTTCTCTGCAATTTTCTGGAAGAATTTGAGTAGGATAGGTGTTAGCTCTTCTCTAAATTTTTGGTAGAATTTACCTGTGAAGCCAGCTTGTCCTGGGCTTTTGTTTCTTGGAAGATTTTTGATTACAGTTTCAATTTCCATGCTTGTGATGATTCTGTTAAGATTTTCTATTTCTTCCAGGTTCAGTTTTGGAAGGTATACTTTTCTAAGAATTTCTCCGTTTCTTCCAAGTTGTCCATTTCATTGCATATAGTTGCTCATAGTAGTCTCTTATGATATTTTGTACTTCACTGTTGTCTGTGTAATTTTTCCATTTTCATCCCTAATTTTATTCATTTGATTCTTCTCCCTTTTTTTCTTGATGAGTCAGGCTAATGGTTTGTCTATTTTATCTTCTCAAAGAACCAGCTTTTAGTTTTGTTGATCTTTGCTATAGTCCCCTTCATTTCTTTTTCATTCATTTCTGCTCTGATTTCTATGATTTTTTCCTTCTACTAACTTTGGGGTTTTTCTGTTCTTCTTTTTCTATTTGCTTTAGGTGTAAACTTAGGTTGTTTATTTGATGTTTCTCTTGTTTCTTGAGGTAGGCTTGTATTGCTATGAACCTCCCTCTTAGCACTGCTTTTAATGAATCCCATAGGTTTGGGGTTGTTGTGTTTTCATTTTCATTTGTTTTATGCATATTTTTATTTCCTTTTTGATTTCTTCCATGATCTGTTGGTTATTCAGAAGCATGTTGTTTATCCCCCATATTTGTGTGTGTGTATAGTTTTTTCCTGTAGTTGATATCTAATCTTACCACATTGTGATCAGAAAAGATGCTTGAAATAATTTCAGTTTTTTTAAATTTGTCAAGGCTATATCTGTGGCCCAGGATGTGATCTATCCTGGAGAATGTTCTGTTTGCACTTGAGAAAAAGGTGAAATCCATTTTTGGGGGGAGGGGGTGAAATCCTATATATATATACCAATTAGGTTTACAAAAAAGATCTTCACGACCCAGATAATCACGATGGTGTGATTACAGACCTAGAGCCAGACATCCTGGAATGTGAAGTCAAGTGGGCCTTAGAAAGCATCACTACGAACAAAGCTAGTGGAGGTGATGGAATTCCAGTTGAGCTATTCCAAATCCTGAAAGATGATGCTGTGAAAGTGCTGCACTCAATATGCCAGCAAATTTGGAAAACTCAGCAGTGGCCACAGGACTGGAAAAGGTCAGTTTTCATTCCAATCCCAAAGAAAGGAAATGCCAAAGAATGCTCAAACTACTGCACAATTGCACTCATCTCACACACTAGTAAAGTAATGCTCAAAATTCTCCAAGCCAGGCTTCAGCAATATGTGAACCATGAACTTCCTGATGTTCAAGCTGGTTTTAGAAAAGGCAGAGGAACCAGAGATCAAATTGTCAACATCCACTGGATCATAGAAAAAGCAAGAGAGTTCCAGAAAAACATCTATTTCTGCTTTGTTGACTATGCCAAAGCCTTTGACTGTGTGGATCACAATCAACTGTGGAAAATTCTGAAAGACATGGGAATACCAGACCACCTGATCTGCCTCTTGAGAAATTTGTATGCAGGTCAGGAAGCAACAGTTAGAACTGGACATGGAACAACAGACTGGTTCCAAATAGGAAAAGGAGTTCGTCAAGGTGGTATATTGTCACCCTGTTTATTTAACTTATATGCAGAGTACATCATGAGAAACGCTGGACTGGAAGAAACACAAGCTGGAATCAAGATTGCCGGGAGAAATATCAATAACCTCAGATATGCAGATGACACCACCCTTATGGCAGAAAGTGAAGAGAAACTCAAAAGCCTCTTGATGAAAGTGAAAGTGGAGAGTGAAAAAGTTGGCTTAAAGCTCAACATTCAGAAAACGAAGATCATGGCATCCAGTCCCATCACTTCATGGGAAATAGATGGGGAAACAGTGGAAACAGTGTCAGACTTTATTTTTCTGGGCTCCAAAATCACTACAGATTGTGACTGCAGCCATGAAATTAAAAGACACTTACTCCTTGGAAGGAAAGTTATGACCAACCGGGACAGCATATTCAAAAGCAGAGACGTTACTTTACCAGCAAAGGTACGTCTAGTCAAGGCTATGGTTTTTCCTGTGGTCATGTATGGATGTGAGAGTTAGACTGTGAAGAAGGCTGAGCACCGAAGAATTGATGCTTTTGAACTGTGGTGTTGGAGAAGACTCTTGAGAGTCCCTTGGACTGCAAGGAGATCCAACCAGTCCATTCTGAAGGAGATCAGCCCTGGGATTTCTTTGGAAGGAATGATGCTAAAGCTGGAATTCCAGTACTTTGGCCACCTCATGCGAAGTTGACTCATTGGAAAAGACTGATGCTGGGAGGGATTGGGGGCAAGAGGAGAAGGGGATGACAGAGGATGAGATGGCTGGATGGCATCACTGACTCGATGGACCTGGGTCTCAGTGAACTCCGGGAGTTGGTGATGGACAGGGAGGCCTGGCGTGCTGCGATTCATGGGGTTGCAAAGAGTCAGACATGACTGAGCGACTGATCTGATCTGATCTGAACTGGTCTATTGTATCATTTAAAGCTTATGTTTCCTTGCTAGTTTTCTGTTTGGTTGATCTATCCATAGGAGTGAATGGGATATAAAAATTCCCCACTATTATTGTGTTACTGTTAATTTCCCCTATCATATTTATTAGCATTTGCCTTGGGTACTCTTATGTTGGGTGCATATATATTTATAATTGTTATATTTTCTTCTTGAATGGATCCTTTGATCAGTATGTAGTGTCCTTCTTTGTCTCTTATCATGGTCTTTATTTCAAAGTCTATTTTATCTGATATGAGTATTGCTAGTCCTGCTTTCCTTTGGTCTCCATTTGCATGAAATATCTTTTTCCAGCCCCTCACTTTCAGTGTATGTGTCCCTAGGTTTGAGGTGGGGCTCTTGCAGACAGCATATATAGGGGTCTTAATTTTTTATCCATTTGGCCAGTCTTTGTCTTTTGGTTGGAGCATTTAACCCATTTACATTTAAGGTAATTATTGATAAATATGATCTCATTCCCATTTACTTTGTTGTTTGGGTTCATTTTTGTAAACCTTTTCTGTGTTTCTTGTCTAGAGACGATCCTTTAGTATTTGTTGAAGAGCTGGTTTGGTGGTGCTGAATTCTCTCAGCTTTTGCTTGTCTGTAAAGCTTTTGATTTCTCCTTAGTATCTGAATGAGATCCTTGCTGGGTAGAGCAATTTTGGGTGTAGGTTTTTCTTTTTCATTACTTTAAGTATGTTCCGCCATTCCCTTCTGGTCTGAAGAGTTTCTATTGAAAGATCAGCTGTTATCCTTATGGGGATCCCCCTGTGTGTTATTTGTTGCTTTTCCTTTACTGCTTTTAATATTTGGTCTTTTTGTTTAATTTTTGTTATTTTGATTAATATGTGTCTTGAGATATTTTACCTTGGGTTGATCCTGTTTGGATTCTCTAGGTTTCTTGGACTTGGGTGGCTATTTCCTTCCCCATATTAGGGAAGTTTTTAACTATTATCTCTTCAAGTATTCTCTCAGGCCCTTTCTTTTTGTCTTCTTTTTCTGGGACACCTATGATTTGAACATTGGGACCTTTAACATTGTCCCAGAAGTCTCTGGGGTTGTCCTCATTTCTCTTAATTATTTTTTTGTTTTTCCTCTCTGCTTCATTTATTTCCATCATTCTATCTTCCACCTCACTTATCCTCTCTTCTGCCTCAGTTATTCTACTGTTGGTTCCCTCCAGAGTGTTTCTAATTGCAGTTGTTGCACTGTTCTTTATTGATTGACTCTTCTTTATTTCTTCTAGGTCCTTGTTAAACATTTCTTGCATCTTCTCAGTCCTTGTCTAGTCTGTTTATCTGTAATTACATTTTGTTTTCAGGATTTTGGATCATCTTTACTATTATTATTCTGAATTCTTTTTCCAGGTAGACTCCCTATCTCCTCCTCTTTTGTTTGGATTGGTGGGGTTTTATCATATTTGTTCACCTGCTGAGTATTTCTCTGCCTTTTCATTTTGTTTACTTTGCTGTGTTTGGAGTGCCCTTTCTGCAAGCTGGAAGACTGTGGTTCCTCTTAACTGTGGAATCTGCTCCCTGTGGTGGGTTGGAGGAGGGGTGGACCATTGACTTGTCAAGATTTCCTGGTTGAGGGAACTTCTGTCTGTGTTCTGGTGGGTGGAGCTGGATCTCTTCTCTCTGGAATGCAATGAAGTGTCCAGTAGTGAGTTTTGTGATATCTATGGGTTTGGTATGGCTTTGGGCAGCCCGTCTTTTAATGTTCAGAATTCTGTTCCCGTTTTTCTGGAGAATTAATGCGCTGTGTGTTGCACTGGAACTTGTTGGCTCTTGTGTGGAGCTTGGTTTCAGTGTATGTATGGAGACTTTGGGGTGGGCTCTTTTCTTTCAATGTTCCATGGAGTCAGGAGTTCTCTGGTGTTCTAAAGTTCTGGAGTTGAGCCTCCTGCCTCTGGGTTTCAGTCCTCTTCTTGCAGTAGCCTCAAGACTTCTCCATCCATGTCGCACAGAAGATAAAACCCTTTGGCTAATGGTGAAACAACTCTCCAGAGCCATGAATACTGAGAGAGATTCACAGAGTTATATAGGGAAGATAAGAGGGAGAAGGGAGATAGAGATGACCTGGGGGAGAAAAGGGAGAGTCAAAAGGGGACAGAGCAGTCAAGCCAGTAATCAAATCCCTAAGTGTTCTCCACAGCCAGGAACACCCAGACAGATTCACAAAGTTAAAAGGGAGAAAGGAGGTAGAGGTGACCCAGAGGAGAAAAGGGAAAGTCAAAACGGAAGAGAGCAATCAAATCTCTAAGTGAAAATGGATAGTAAAAATTAGATTCTTAAAGGTAGAAAGAACATTGATAACAAATATCAAAAAGCAAAGATTAAAAACCTAGAATAGAAGTTAGACTCTCAAAAATACAATATAAAAAATACGAAAGAAAATCACGAAAATTAAAAAAAAATATATACGGAGTTTGTTTTTTTTTAATAGGGTTTTTTTTTAGAAAGGTAATAGTAGGTATAAAAATGAAAGTTAAAGTAGTAATAAAGATCTGCTGCTGCTGCTAAGTCGCTTCAGTCATGTCCGACTCTGTGTGACCCCATAGACATCTGGCAGCCCACCAGGCTCCCCTGTCCCTGGGATTCTCCAGACAAGAACACTGGAGTGGGTTGCCATTTCCTTCTCCAGTGCATGAAAGTGAAAAGTGAAAGTGAAGTCGCTCAGTCGTGTCCGACTCTCTAATACTTTTTAAAAATTACAGTGATAATAGTAAAAATATATCTGGGTATAGCTCTGGAGCTATTGTGGGCAGTGTAGGGTCAGTTCAGCGTCAGATAGACCCTTGTTTTGACTTATACTTGTTCTCATGGTCTGTAGTTGCCCCTCAAATACACCGTCTCAACATTAACTATAGGGTTTTAATCTGTTACACCTGTCACTTCCAGGGTGGTTTCCGCCTTCTTTGTTTATTTTGGCTTCCTCTGTTTGCAAGTCTCTACAGTGTCTAATTTCTGCCCTGACACAAGGTGGTGAAGGTGGCCACTTATTTAGGTTCACTTGTCCACTGTGCTGTGGGGAGAGACAGACACTTCAAACAAATACTGCTGGCATGTGTCTGGGGTGTGTGCAGTGGATGGACCACACTGGGTTTGTCACAGCCCAAGGCGGCATGTACTTCCACACTGCTTAGGCTCCAGGGTGCTCTGCAAGAGCACTATCCCAAGTGAATCTTGCATTTCTTGCACTTCCCACATTTAAGCCACTCAGGTTCTTGGGTGCTCCGCATGGCACGGACCCAGATAGGCTGTGCATTTTGTGCCCTTCCCAGGTCCAAGCTGCTCAGGTGACTGACTGGGTGCTTGGTAAGTGCACTGTCCCAGGTGGGTTGTGCATCTTTTGCACCTCCCTGGTCCTGGCCACTCAGTTTCCTGGGTGTGTCAAAGAGTACAATCTCAGGCATGCCGTGTGTCTCCTCTGGGAAGCTGATCTCAGCTTCTCTGTGACACTCCTGGTGGATGTGAACCAACCAGGATCCCAGGAAGACATGGTTAGCAACTGGCAACCTGCTCACAGTTTGGTGAAAGATACAGTCTCTGGGGCCAAGATTATAGCAGCCCCTTGCCTTACAACTCTGGCTGTCCCACTGCCTCTCTGCCTCTGGGGAGGGAGGGCCCTAAATAGCAGCCGACTTGCCCTCCTTTGGTATTTGCTAGGGCACAATCCTTTGTTCTCAACAAAGGTCTCTCCTTTGTTGAGCATGCCGGGGGTGACCATGGGAAATAAGAGCCTTTCACAGGAAGGGTCCTTTTTTTCCTATGTTTGTCTCTCTGGTGATCCAACGGTTTGGGTTACTATCTCACATTAGCCCATTCAGATTGTCCTCAGGCATTCAAGCCCAGTCCTTATCCTAAGGACCAATGATACAGCCCATGCCTACCTACCCAGCTCCCACTTGCTGCTGGCGGATACGAGTGTCTGAGCCACTTCTCTGCAAGTAGTTGCAGTTAGGCACATATTCTGTGTGTGTGTGTGTGTGTGTGTGTTGGGTTTTTTGTTTTTTTTTTTTTATGTTGATCTCTGAGATTCCAAAGGTCCCCACTGTCACAATGGTAAGAGGGTTTCCTATTGTGTGGAAACTTATCCTCTTTCAACACTCCTTCCCCAGGATGGATCTCTGATCCTAAATCCTTTGTCTCTGTATTTGTTTTTAATATTTTGTCCTACCTCCTTTTGACCATCCCCAAGAAAAAGAAATGCAAAAAGGCAAAATAGTTGTCTGAGGAGGCCTTACAAATAGCTGAGAAAACAAGAGAAGCTAAAGGCAAAGGATAAAAGGAAAGATATACCCATTTGAATGCAGAGTTCCAAAGACTAGCAAGGAGAGATAAGAAAGCCTTCCTAAGTGATCAATGCAAAGAAATAGAGGAAAACAATAGAATGGGAAAGACTAGATCTCTTCTTCAAGAAAATTAGAGATACCAAGGGAACATTTCATGCAAAGATGGGCACAATAAAGGACAGAAATGATATGAACTTAACAGAAGCAGAAGATATTAAGAGGTGGCAATAATACACAGAAGAACTATACAAAAAACGATCTTCATGACTCAGATAACTATGATGCTGTAATCACTCACCTAGAGCCAAACATCCTGAAATGCAAAGTCAGGTGGGCCTTAGGACGCATCACTACAAACAAAGCTAGTAGAGGTGATGGAATTCCATTTGAGCTATTTCAGATCCTAAAAGATGATGCTGTGAAACTGCTGCACTCAATATGCCAGCAGATTTGGAAAACTCAGCAGTGGCCACAGGACTAGAAAAGGTCAGTTTTTATTCCAATCCCAAAGAAAGTCAATGCCAAAGAATGTTCAAACTACTACACAATTGCTCTCATCTCACACACTAGCAAAGTAATGCTCAAAATTCTCCAAGCCAGGATTCAACAGTTCATGAACTGTGAACTTCCAGATGTTCAAGCTGGATTTAGAAAAGGCAGAAGAACCTGAGATCAAATTGCCAACATCCTTTGGATCATAGAAAAAGCAAGATAATTCCAGAAAAACATCTGCTTCTGCTTCATTGACTACACTAAAGCCTTTGTGTGGATCACAACAAACTGTGGAAAATTCTTTAAGAGATGGGAATACCAGACCAGATTACCTGCCTCCTGAGAAATCTGTATGCAGCTCGAGAAGCAACAGTTAGAACTGGACATGGAACAACAGACTGGTTCCAAATTGGGAAAGGAGTACATCAAGGCTGTATATTATCATACTGCTTATTTAACTCATGTGCAGAGTACACCATGTGAAATGCTGGGCTGGATGAAGCACAAGCTGGAATCAAGATTGCTGGGAGAAATATTAATAACCTCAGATATGCAAATGACACCACCCTTATGGCAAAAAGTGAAGAACTAAAGAGCCTCTGATGAAAGTGAAAGAGGAGAGTGAAAAAGTTGGCTTAAAACTCAACATTCAAAAAACTAAGATCATGGCATCTGGTCCCATCACTTCATGGCAAATAGATGGGGAAACAATGGAAAAAGTGAGAGACTTTATTTTTGGGGGCTCCAAAATCACTGCAGATGGTGACTGCAACCATGAAATTAAAAGACACTTGCTCCTTGGAAGAAAAGCTGTGACCAACTTAGGCAGCATATTAAAAAGCAGAGACATTACTTTGCCAACAGGAATCTGTCTAGTCAAATCTATGATTTTTCCAGTAGTCATGTATGGATGTGAGAGTTGGACTATTAAGACAGCTGAGTGCGGAGGAAGTGATGCTTTTGAACTGGTGTTGGGGAAGACTCTTGAGAGTCCCTTGGATTGCAAGGAGATCAAACCAGTCAATCCTAAAGAAAATCAGTCCTGAATTTTCATTGGAACGACGGGTTCTGAAGCTGAAACTCCAATCCTTTGGCCACCTGATTTGAAGAACTGACTCACTGGAAAAAATCCTGATGCTGGGAAAGATTGAAGGCAGGAGGAGAAGGGGATGACAGAGGATGAGATGAGGATGGCATCACTGACTCCTTGGACATGAGTTTGAGCAAACTCCAGGAGTTGGTGATGGACAGGGAAGCCTGACATGCTGGAGTCCATGGGTTCACAGTGACTGAGCAACTGAACTTAACTGAGCCTTCTTTTGAAGAGATTAGGCTGCCTTGGTGGGTTCCTGGTGTACTCCCCCAGCATTCAGAAGTTGTTTTGTGGAAGTTGCTCAATGTTCAAATGATCTTTTGATGAATTTGTGGGGGAGAAAGTGGTCTCCCCATCCTATTCCTCTGCTATCTTGGGACCCTTTCTCTCTAATTTTCTTGTAGAGATGTCTAGTTTTCCTCTATTTCTTTGCATTGATCACTTAGGAAGGCTTTCTTGTCTCTCCTTGTTCTTTGGAACTCTGCATTCAGATAGGTATATCTTTCCTTTCCTTTTCTCCTTTCACTTTTCTTGTTTTCTCAGCTATTTGTTAGGCCTCCTCAGACAACCGTTTTGCCCTTTTGCATTTCTTCTTTTGGGAGAAAGTTTTGATCACCGCCTCCTGTACAGTGTTACAAACCTCTGTCCATAATTCTTCAGGCACTTTGTCTATCAGATCTAATCCCTTGAATCTATTTGTATCTTCTACTGTATAATCATAAGGGATTTGGTTTAGGTGATAGCTGAATAGCCTAGTGGTTTTCCCTACTTTCTTCAATTTAAGTCTGAATTTTGCAATATGGCGTTCATGATCTGAGCCACAGTCAGCTCCCAGTCTTGTTTTTGCTGACTGTATAGAGTTTCTCCATCTCAAACTGCAAAGAATATAATCAATCTGATTTTAGTATTGACCATCTGGTGATGTCCATGTGTAGAGTTGTCTCTTGTGTTGTTGTAAGTGGGTGTTTGAAATGACAGTGCATTTTCTTGGGAAAACTCTGTTAGCCATTCCCCGCTTCATTTTTACTCCAAGGCCAAATTTGCCTGTTACTCCAGGTATCTCTTGACTTCATACTTTTGAACTTGTCTCCTATGATGAAAAGAACATCTTTTTTTGGTGTTAGCTCTAGAAGTTATTGTAGGTCTTCATAGAACAGTTCCACTTCAGCCTTTTTGGCATTAGTGGATGGGGCATAGACTTGGTTACTGTGATGTTGAATAGTTTGCCTTGGAAACAGAGATCATTCTGTCATTTTTGAGATTGTACCCAAATACTGTATTTCGGATTCTTTTGTTTACTGTGAGGGCTACTCCATTTCTTCTATGGAATTCTTGCCTACAGTAGTAGATATAATGGTCATCTGAATGAAATTCGCCCATTCCCATCCATTTTAGTTCACTGATTCCTAAAATGTTGATATTCACTCTTGCCATCCCCTGTTTGACCACTTCCAATTTACCTTGATTCATGGACCTAACATTCCAGGTTCCTATGCAATATTGTTCTTTACAGCGTCAGACTTTGTTTTCATCACCAGTCACATCCACAACTGGTTGTTTTTGCTTTAGCTCAGCCTCTTCATTCTTTCTGGAGCTATTTCTCCATTCTTCTCCAGAAGCATATTGGGCACCTACTGACCTGGGGAGTTCATCTTTCAGTGTCATATCTTTTTGCCTTTTCATACTGCTCAAGGGGTTCTCAAGGCAAGAATACTGAAGTGGTTTGCCATTTCCTTCTCCAGGGGACCATGTTTTGTCAGAACTCTCCACCATGACCTGTCCATCTTGGGTGGCCCTACATGGCATGGCTCATAGTTCACTGAGTTAGACAAGGCTGTGATGCAAGTGATCAGTTTGGTTAGCTTTCTGTAATTGTGGTTTCCATTCTGTATGCCCTCTGATAGATAAGGATAAGAGGCTTGTGGAAGCTTCCTGATGGGAAGAATCTGGGTCTTACTCTGATGGGTGGGGCCATGCTCAGTAAATCTTAATCCAATTTTCTGTCAATGGGTGGGGCTGTGTTCCCTCCCTGTAGTTTGGCATACCTATAGTAAGGGTAATGGCAATAATGTGAACTCCTTCAAAGGGGCTTATGCCAAGACGGTTGTATTCAGTGCCCCTGAGCCCACAGCAGCCACTGTCGACCCATGCCTCCTCTGGAGACTCCTGGATACTCACAGCAAGTCTGGCTCAGTTTCTTGTGGAGTCACTGCTCCTTTCTCCTGGGTCGTGGTGCACACAAGGTTTTGTGTGTGCCCTCCTAGGGCGTTTTCCCCCAGTCCTGTGGAAGTTCTATAATGAAATACCACTGGCCTTCAAAGTCAAATTCCCTGTGGGTTCTCAGTCCCTTTGCTGGATCCCCAGGTTGGGAAAACTGCTGTGGGCCCTAGAATTTTGCAACAGTGCGAGACCTTCTTTGGTATAATTGTTCTCCAGTTTGTGGGTTGTCTGCTTGGTGGCTCTGTGTGGGGTTCACACCCTGTGCCCCCCAGGTCTTCTGCAGCCAGAGCCCCTGTCCCTGCAGCAGGCCACTGATAGTCTGTGCCTCTGCAGGAGACACCTAAACACTCAAAGGCAGGTCTGGCTCAGTCTCTGTGGGGTACCTGGGTCCTGGTGTGCACAAGGTTTGGTTTGAGCCCTCCGAGCATCTCTGGCCAGTATGAGGTTTGAGTCTAAATGCGATTTCACTCCTCCTACTGTTTTGTTGGGGTTTCTCCTTTGCCCTTGAACATGGGGATCTTTTTTTTTTTTTTTTGGTGGGATCCACCATTCTCCTGTTGATGGTTGTTCAGTGGTTAGTTGCAAGTTTGGAGTTCTCACAGGAGATGAGTGCACATCCTTCTACACTGCCATCTTGGCACCATGGCTACCAATGGTATATCCTTATAATCCTTTCTTTAAGGCTGGAAGTGAGTCCTCGCTTTCTATCCTAATTTTAATACATTTCCCTTTTTTGGTATGTCTAGATAAATCTTTTTCAATTTTGTTGATGTTGATTTTCAAAGAAACAAACTTTGGTTTCATTGGCTTTTCCTCAGTTATTTTTGTTTTCTATTTTATTTTTCTTTCTGTTATAATCTTATTTTTTTCTTCTTCTTGCTTTCATTTTAGTTTGCTCTTCATTTCTTCTTTTTTACATTGTCTTAAGGTAGAAGATTTAGTTATTAATTTGAGATATTTCTTCTTTTTTAGTACAAACATTTATAAAATAAAGTTCTCTTTAGTTGCATCCCATAAGTTTTGGTATGTTGTTTTCAATTTCATTCATCTTAAAGTGTTTTCTAATTTTCCTTGCATTTTCTTTCTTACCCCACTGGTTATTTAGGGATATGTTGTCTAATTTCCACATATTTGTAAATTTTCCAAATTTCCTTTTGCTACTGATTTCTAATTTAATTTCATTGTAGTAAGATACCATACTCTGTGTCTTATTTCAATTCTTTTAAATTGAAGCTTGTGTTATAGCCTATGAGAGCAACAAACTAAGCCATAGACCAGTTAAAAGTTTAACAGAAATAACCTTGGAAAGAGAGTGAAGAACCTCCCATGTCATCAGTATTTTTATGGCTCTTCTTATGTATCACTAGATGGTTTCTAAAAGGATTGTATCTGTTTACATTGCTGCTGCTAACTGCTAAGTCACTTCAGTCGTGTCCGACTCTGCGTGACCCCATAGACGGCAGCCCACCAGGCTCCCCAGTCCCTGGGATTCTCCAGGCAAGAACACTGGAGTGGGTCGCCATTTCCTTCTCCAACATTGCTGCTAGCTACTCATAAGTCTGCTAGCTTCACTATAACCTCTGTGTCTTGGCTGTTACACTTAAATTTGTGGTTTATAATTCTGCTGAGTGTGTTTGTTATTCATTGTGCTATTATACATTAGTCATAAAAACAGAGGTGACTTTTGATTTATGTTCTTTTCTCTGCTTTTCTCCCAAGCCACCTGGAACCTCTATGAGTTCAAGTGGTGCGTCCTTCTCTAGAGCATTTGGTCAACAGACATCTAAAGATAGTCGTCAAGGTCAATGGCAACGCCGAAGAAGGCTGGATGGCGCATTGAACAGAGTCCCAATTGGATTTTATCAAAAAGTATGGAAAGTTTTACAGAAGGTAAGCATAATACACCATAGGTGTCTCTTTATTTTACCCCCCTCATGAAATTATCAGTCTTCTTGTCTGAGATATGACATGACTGTGATATCATTTCAGTTATATAAAAGGCATATGCTCTTATGGATAAAACCTAGAAGAAAACATTAAAATGAAATAGTTGATTTGTTATTTTGATATTATTGATAATTTAGTCTCTCTCCATTACTATTGCCATTGTGTTTATAAAGACATTTCAGAAACATCACCGCTCATCTTTTTGGCCGTAGTTGGACATTGTGAAACATTGTGATACACTTACTGCCAATCAAATGAATGCAGTGATAAAGACACTTTCTTTGTAGCTATTGCAGAGTAGAAATGTTATTGTAACAATGTGCTGTTAATAACCAAATGTTACTGTAGTAAAACAACTGTGGCATATGGGAAGTTTTATGAGAAACTCTTACCTATATTCTTTCTTGGATGAAAACGACTAAATAAATGCAGTCATAGTGATGCCAATAGTCCAAAGACGCTACTGGTGTGACCAGTTTTTGTTTTTCTGTCAAAGGCCTAGTTTGCCAAAGACATTCCAGGAGACATCACACCATTATGATTGTGACAGATTTGTAAGACCAAGAAGACTATAGTTCTCATTCATGGGTCTCATTCATAGTCTCATAGGTGCTATTTTTTGCTTCATTGCCCTTGGTAATGACCTGAAGAACACTTCAACCAGGATGTTTCTCCCTTTTGCACACTGATGTTCTTCCAGGGACAGAATCAGGTGATCCTTTGGAAAAGTGAAAATAGATTCCTTAAGCTATCAGCTCTGGTAATCCTCCTTTCAAAAAGTACCTATCAGCTGTTTTCCTTCCATAAAACAACTGTAGCACAGTGTTAACAGATATGTGCTTTATCTTTGCATTTATACCTGGCTTGTGGCAATTCAGTTTCACAGAGTACAGGTACTAGGTGCTCTTCTACCCAGATACCATCTTTTTGCATAGCAGCTATAATGAAAGTCCACAAGTGTTATGATAGAAGTACAAACCCAGAAGGCTGTGAGAATACAAGGGAAGGAACATTCAAATCTAACTGGGAAAATTGGGTATTTTGTGGCAGAATCAAAACACGAACTTAAACTCCTGATATAAAGAGGGAAAACAAATGCCCTCTGTATTTTTCATTCCATTCCTTTCAGAGTATGAATGTAACATAATCACTCTGCACATATGTTTCAAGGCTGGTAATTCTCTGTATAAGGATTGTTATTTGGCATATGAAACATGGGATGGGAGTGTCTGGTAGAGTTGATAAACCTGTTGGATTGGAATATTTATCTGTGGTTTAAAATATGATGTTTTAGATTTCTTTAAAATATAAAATGGCAAGTCATTAATTCCCATTGCTTTTTAATAACTGAATTGATGGTGAGAGGGATATAGACCATAATTCATTCATATAGCATTTCTTGAGCATCTACTGTGCACTAAGCAATGTCCTAGGTGCTCACAGGTATACAACAGAAAACAAAACGGACAACAGTCTCTGTCCTGTGTAGAACTTATAGTCTACTAGAGAGAGACAAACAATAAATAAAATACATAAATTATACAGAATGTTAAATGATGACAGGTACTGTAGAGAAAGTAGAGCAGGGTGAGGGGATCAGGAGTGCTGATGGGGATGCTTAACTAGAAAATGTAGTAATTATGCATATTCAGTACATGCATATATTTAGTTTTTCTCTTTAGCCTAAAAAATCTTTCTGAAGTCTAGTTATGATGGCTCTGGAACCTACCATGGTATCCTCCTAGATAGTCTCTGAATCTTTAGGACTAGGCTATCCAATAGGTAGATCCTCCTGAGACTTTTACTCCCCTAAGTAGAGGATGAACCTTGAGTACCCTTAAGTCCAACCCTGCTTCTTGCCACACATTCAATCGCAACCCCTTGGCAAAGACACGTGGGCTGCAGGGCCTTTCACTGGCCTGTGATTACTCAGCATCTAAGTGTCTCCTTACGGTCTTCTAGTTATCAGCATATCCTTGGTGACAGGTTTTTGCTGTTTTGCAGTGTCACGGACTTTCTGTGGAAGGTTTTGTTCTTCCTTCTTCAACTACTAGAGAGGTAAGCTTCTGTCTTTCACATTTATGTGATTGATAGCTTGTCTGGCTAAAGTATTTCAGTGATCACTTTTCAAAATAACAAATCTGTGCTTTCATAAATCAACTGAACATAAAATGCATTGGAAGAAAGGAGAAAAAAAAAATTTTTTAATAGAATGGGAATATTAGAGAATAATTATGTATTACATTAATTATATAAAGCCAGCTTCTTTTAATGGTTGATTAAGTTAGACTGATTTATGTGAATATTGCCAGGGTTGGAAATGGCAGATGAGAATGAATCTAAGAATGAATGAATGACTTCTCATGCCCCCATCCTGCTCATCCCTACCTTTCTCTAATAAGATGCTTGTAAACTATAAACCAGTGATTATAAACCAGTGGTCCTTAGCTCTAACTATATATCACAGTAACCCAAACTCCTATCTCCAGCTCTCCAAGGATGGAACATGAGCACCTGTACTTTAAACAATCCTTAGAATAATGCTGATATATAATTCTGGTTGGAAAACATTGCCATAAACCACAGACATAGATTAGAAGGTGCTTTCATATTTTGCTTTTTGCCCAATCAGACTAAAATTATGAAGAAATAGCTTTTAAATAAAATCAACAAAGGAGCTCGAATTAGTATGACCAGATTTTCTGCTACAATTCCCACTCTGGAATTGTAGATCATGACTGGAGGGCAGGGTACAGAAAGCTAATGCTGTGCTTCAGGGCTCCACTCCTGCCTAGAGGCTTTTTCTCTAGTAAAGAACACTGTGTCCTTTCTTGATCTTCTCTCTGCCTTTAAGCAAGATTAAAATGTTAACAAATTAATAATAATACATACCTGAATGTACCTTTTATGAGTCTTCAAAACACCTTTATACAGTCTTTAATTTGATCTTCAGCACAACTATGTGATAGCTAAGAAAGGGATTGTAGTTCCTAGTTCACAGACAAGCATATCAATTTAGAAAAGTAAATTCTCCAAGGTCATAGAATTGCGGCTTCCCAGGTGGCAAAGGCAGAGCTTGAGTCCTTTAGACTCTGAATCTACATTGCCATCCTAAAGTGTATGCTTAATACAGTTTTACCAAAAATTATTTGTTAATCCATTTCACCCTAAAATAACTTTATATTTCTTCATGCCTTTTTTAATCTAATAGTATATAAATATTTTACCTAATTCTCAAACTGTCATGTATATACAGTTTTAGATTCTACTTAGATTTTTCCTTTATCCACAGTCATCTTATTTATTCTTTTAATGATTCTACAGAAACTCATAATGGCATACCATGATATGCCATTATTTACACAACCATTCCCATGTTTAGATTACTTCTAGCTTTATACTTGTGACTAAGGCTGCTGTAAAACACTCTTGCATATAGGGCTTTTATCCTCTCTTGAATTATTTCCTTAGGATGAACTTCCAGAAGGAGAATTATGGGTTAGAAGGCACTGACACTTTTATGATGCTTGTTATACTCACCAGATTGCCTTCCAGAAAGATTGAACCTATTTACTCACTCAATTACTTTAAAGGAGACTGAAACAGTGCTCTTGGCTACAGTATTTCTTCTGCGTTTCAGAATAGGTAATTGATGCCTCCCAGCACAATGGGCTCTTAAGAACTGATTTTTTTTTTCCCCTTCTATCACAGATGACTCCAGGCGAGATTAAATTCTCTGTTCATGTGGAGTCTGTCCTGAATCGTGTACCTCAGCCAGAGTACCGTCAGCTTCTGGTTGAAGCCATCCTTGTCCTCACCATGATGGCAGACATTGAAATTCATAGTATTGGAAGCATCATTGCTGTGGAGAAAATAGTGCATATTGCCAATGACTTGTTTCTTCAAGAACAGGTAGGCAAACCTGTTGTTTTCTCAAAGGGAAGTGTCTGATATTAACTCTTCAAGAAGCCAAGGTCACTTTCTTGTGCCATCTTCCTCATAGCTGTTTTCTAGGCCTCCTTTGTAGTGGCTCTGACCTCTATCTGTTTGAGAACTAGGCTGTGGGATGACCTCTGTCTTTTACCATGTTTTGTGGTTGTGTTAGATGGTAAAGTTGCCTGGAACTCAGGAGGCTTTTATGCTTTTTGTCATATTTCATACTACTTTTATCACACTACTTTTTGTAGTGATAAGGACTTAATAAGAAACTATTGGGTAGTATATCCTTTGTGGACTATTAAGGAAAAGAGAAGATTTGATTTAGGTTTGTTTTGTTTTTGCTTTTCTTTCTTACCTATAAGAAAATATTAAAGTAAAATATTTAATTCTATATTTTCTTATTAAATCTTACTTCAGAAAATCAACCACATTTAAAAAATGCAGACTACTAAAAGCTTTCCAGATGTCTCCTAGATTAAAAGTAGGAACACAGAAAGTGAAGGGCATGTGCTCTTGTCAATAGAACAGTTTCCAAAACATGTAATCAGTGTTTCATTCTTTTAGGCCCTGGGGATGGGGATGCAAAGGAAATTAAAAGCTTCTCTAGGACTTTTCAAAGATTTCACAAGACAGTCCTAATTTTAAATGCTCTGACTGCTCTTTATTGTATCAGAAAATGTGATCCTTTTTAGACATTGACTCTAGCTTGGAAAGCTTGTGATCCATTTGAATTAAATCGACTTAGAAAGAAAAGAAATAATGGTCAAATACAAGATAAAATGATACATACTGAGTGGCTTCCCTGATGGTCCAGGGCTTAAGACTCCATGCTCCCAATGCAGGGGGCACTAGTTCAATCCCTGCTTGGGGAACTAAGATCCCACACAGCACAGCCAAACAAGAATAATAAGAACACATGCTGAGTCAGTAGTACTAGAAGGATGCAGACCGAAGTTCATCTAGGGTGATTTGTAAGTTTTAACTTTTGACTCTTAACGAACAAAACTCTAATTACCTATTATATTGAACTTTCAAAAATTCTAAACAATTAGTGCTTTTAAAATTATTCATATGATTGGGGATCTAGTGAAAAATGAATGTATAAAAATTCATAGCCACCATTTTGAGTATAACCCTGATCCCTTGCTGTCTAAACAGCCTAAGATCCAACTAGTTGGTGATGGGGAAGAGGTTCTGAGTTATTCTAATCAGGACTTTAGTTAGTAGGATTAGTAATTTTTCCTTTCCCCTGTGTTTTCCCATCCTTAAACACCAAACAGAAAACCCTCGGTGCAGATGATATCATGTTGGCAAAGGATCCTGCGTCTGGCATCTGTACTCTTCTGTATGACAGTGCACCCAGTGGCAGGTTTGGCACCATGACCTACCTCTCCAAAGCAGCGGCCACCTATGTGCAGGAGTTCCTGCCCCACAGCATCTGTGCCATGCAGTGAGGCCTCTAGGCCTGGCTGCTGGGAGCCTTTTGACAGCTGGTTCCTGCCTCGTTGATTATGCATGGAACTGAAATATGATGACCTGATCACTCCCACCCTGTCCCTTGCCAACCCATCCCTCCCAAGAAGAGCAAATTTTTCTGATAAAATAACTGCTTTAGAAGATGTGAACCCTTGCTTGGAGGCATCTGCTCACCCAGGCTCTTCACTGTGAGCCTTCATTCTTTCATGATTCATAAAAGTGTGTGTTTTTATTCTCTAGATCTGTTACAAACTTAGTTTTCTAACTCCTGTTTGGGGAGCAGATGTTAATAATAACTTATTCCTGAAGTTTGATTTTTCTTATGTGTGGTTTCATTGTGTAAATGAGTGGTGGGTGCATTGGGACATTATTTCAAGTGAATAAACCCTCAGTTGTTGGATTTTATGCTCCTATAAGTTGGAAATTATCTATTCTAAGTGCCTTTTCTTGGGAAAAGAGTACCAGATCATAATTTTCTTCTTCACTCACATGCTGCCTCATGCTGAATGATGAATTCCTTTCTATGCAGACTTAGCCTCTGCTTTTGCCTTCTCTGTATCTATATATACATAATTCTTATTCTCCTTTTGGTGAAATATCGAGAAATTGCAAGTTTACTGTGTATATTTAAGAATTTCAGTATTAACACTTAAAATCACATTTAACCAAGATTGCTGGTACTCAAAGATGTATGTGTAGCAGAAAATGCAGAATAACCCAGAGAAATGGAGCCGGGAGCCCAATTTCAGAAAGGAGAGTGGAAGAAGAGAAGATGTCTGGGTAGAGTCTTACACCTAGGGAATGGAGAAGGAATCAGATGGGTTAGTGTCTTGAAGAAAGCCTTGTACACTAATCCATGCCTTTGAAGAGTGAGCTAGCACACAACACAGAGAATAATTGAAGCCTCTATCTTTGATGAACAGGGATCCAGAAGTCCAATCTATAGCTGCTTTACTGAGTACTCGTTCTCTGTGCTCACCTGGTCTTTGTCTCACTCACATACTCACTTCCTACAGCATCCACCCCCTCCAACTCCCTGACCTCCTATATGCTTTTAAACTCATTCACTTGCATTTTTACTTTCTGGTTCTATTGTTCACATCTATGTATATCTTGATATCTGTGGGCATATATCTGTCTCTTGAAAACACCTACATTTGTATGTATGTCTAAGCATACATGGGAACTTTTTCTGAATGTAAGTAGTTTTGATGTGTCTGTATATCTATTAATATCTTTATCCATGTTTGACAAACTGTGTAAGTATATAAATATGAGTGCTGTGTGTGGGAGAGGTATGTGACTGTGGTCTCAGGCTGACACACAAAAGATAATGGAGGACTCCTTGAGTCCTCTTCCTTAGTCTCACATTTAGGTAGCCATTGAAGAATGTTTCTCCTAACTTTCTGTTTTAGTTCAAGGCTACTATAACAAAATACCATAGACAGGGTGGCTTAAACAACAAACATTTACTTCTGATGGTTCTGAGGGCTGAGAGGTTCAAGACCAAAGTACCAGCAGATTCAGTGTCTGGGGAGTGCCCTCTTTCTGGGCCTTCTTGCTGTATCTTCACATGGCACACAGAGAGTAAGCTCTGGTCTCTTCCTTTTTTCATAAGGGCACCAGGCCTGCCATGCAGACTCTACCTGATTACCTCCCAAAGGCTCCCACCTCCAAATACCATTACATGGGGGGACTGAGGCTTCAAGATAGGAATTTTGAAGGGATGCACACATTCAGTCCATAGCATTTTCCTTCTCCTGTAAAGACTCTACTAATTTCCCTATTTGCATTCAGATAACTTCCTACTTCAATCCTCTATTTTCCATCATATTTTTTCAGGTTTTTCTCCAAGAATGGGGATGGTGGGCTCTCTAAATAATTGTAACATTACCAGTGACAATATTATGAGTACACGTGAATAAATGAACATAGTAGGGTGATAGTAAAACAGATAGTGGAAACAAAGAAAGGATGTCCAACATTTTCAGTGTTTCTCTTATAGGAAATGGAAACACATGGTAAGTATATTTCTGATTACATGATTTTCTGGTCACATATAAAGAAAATTTACACCCTGTTCTGAAACTATACTTTTGGCAATGCCAAAGAATGCTCAAACTACCACACAATTGCATTCATCTCACACGCTAGTAAAGTAATGCTCAAGATTCTCCAAGCCAGGCTTCAATAGTACATGAACAGTGAACTTTCATATGTTCAAGCTGGTTATAGAAAAGGCAGAGGAACCAGAGATCAAACTGCCAACATCCGTTGGATTATCAAAAAAGCAAGAGAGTTCCAGAAAAACATCTATTTCTGCTTTATTGACTATGCCAAAGCCTTTAACTGTGTGGATCACCACAAACTGTGGAAAATTCTGAAAGAGATGGAAATACCAGACCACCTGACCTGCCTGTTAAGAAATCTGTATGCAGATCAGGAAGCCACAGACTGGTTCTAAAAAGGAATATGTCAAGGCTGTATATTGTCACCCTGCTTGTTTAACTTATATGCAGAGTACATCATGAGAAATGCTGGGCTGGAAGAAGCACAAGCTAGAATCAAGATTGCCGGGAGAAATATCAATAATCTCAGATATGCAGATGACACTACCCTTATGGCAGAAAGTGAAGAAGAACTAAAGAGCCTCTTGATGAAAGTGAAAGAGGAGAATGAAAAAGTTGGCTTAAAGATCGACATTCAGAAAACTAAGATTGTGGCATCATGTCCCATCACTTCATGGCAAATACATGGGGAAACAGTGACAGACTTTATTTTTTGGGGCTCCAAAATCACTGCAGATGGTGACTGCAACCATGAAATTAAAAGACGCTTACTCCTTGGAAGGAAAGTTCTGACCAACCTAGACAGCATATTAAAAAGCAGAGACATTACTTTGCCAACAAATGTCCGTCTAGTCAAGGGTATGGTTTTTCCAGTGGGCATGTATGGATGTGAGAGTTGGACTATAAAGAAAGTTGAGCACCGAAGAATTGATGCTTTTGAACTGTGGTGTTGGAGAAGACTCTTGAGAGTCCCTTGGACTGCAAGGAGATCCAACCAGTACATCCTAAGGGAAATCAGTCCTGAATATTCATTGGAAGGACTGATGTTGAAGCTGAAGCTCCAATACTTTGGCCACCTGATGGGAAGAACTAACTCATTTGAAAAGCCCCTGATGCTGGGAAACATTGAAAGCGGGAGAAGGGATGAGATGGTTGGATGGCATCACCGACTCAGTGGACATGAGTTTGAGTAAACTCCAGGAGCTAGTGATGGACAAGGAGGCCTGGCGTGCTGCAGTCCATGGAGTCGCAAAGAGTCGGACACAACTGAGCAACTGAACTGAAACTCTTTATCTTTTCACTGGCTGCAAGTGTACCCCAGCCATGGGGAGTACATCTGAAGTGGCACATTTGAGCATCACCACTAGCTCTCACACACATTTACCTGAACTGACATGATGGCTATATTTCTCTGGGTTTATGAGGTTATCTATCACTATGCCTCCCATACAGAGCTACTTCACTTTTAAAGCAACTGTTTAGAAAACTTGATTCATATTTTGTTCATTTTTAAGTATGCAACACTAAAAAACACATTAGACTTTTTTTTAAAGCACTTACATTTTGAAAATAGAATAAAAAATTAGAATTTCCAATTAAATTATGTCTGGTGCCAATGTGCAAAGCCTCATGTGTTTCTGTGATTGGGGTTTATTTCATGGCTCTATTTTACATACTCTAGGTATGCACTACAGTCAAAGCTCATTAATTGGGTCAAAATAGGATAATATTAATACATAAATCATATTATAAATTATATAATATTGTAATATATGTAAAGAAATGCAGTTTTATTATTCACATGCACAGCTACTTAAACTACGCTCACTAAATTTAAACTAGCTTATTGATATCATCAGGGAACCTGTTCTGATGAATGAATAAGGCTAATTTTTGCTCAGCATTACATTTGTGTGCAGGTGATGAGCCTGCACTACTAGAAGATACCTAAAAACTGTTCGCTCTCCTAAATGTTATGAATATTTGGCAGAATCTTGTTTCTGCTACTCATTAGCCTTTTGTATAACAAGAGAGGGTTTATCCAGCAAGGATGAACTGTCTCTGCAGTCCCATCCTGGTTAGTTAGATAATACTACATTCTGAGAATTTTATGCAGCTGATGGGTCAAAGTTATTACTCTTAAAAAATCCTTTTTATACTTACCAAATACCTAGTACCTGTACTAATGCAATGGAGATAAATACAGTGTTTTTCCATATTTAGTATCCATTTCCTGTCAAACTTGAGTGGCCTTAGGCCTTGGTTTGCTCAGGACAGTCCCCATTTATGCCTGTTGTCCTGGTATAATTATTAATAGCACTCTCTGTCATTAAAAGTGTCCCAGTATGGATGGTATGCTGCTGCTGCTGCTAAGTCGCTTCAGTCGTGTCCGACCCTGTGCGACCCCATAGACGGCAGCCCACCAGGCTCCCCTGTCCCTGGGATTCTCCAGGCAACAACACTGGAGTGGGTTGCCATTTCCTTCTCCAATGCATGTAAGTGAAAAGTGAAAGTGAAGTCGCTCAGTCGTGTCCGACTCTTAGCGACCCCATGGACTGCAGCCCACCAAGCTCCTCCATCCATGGGATTTTCCAGGCAAGAGTACTGGGGTGGGGTGCCATTGCCTTCTCCGTTGGATGGTATGGTCACCCTATATTTAGCAGAAGTCTGATTTCTCTTAAGGCTAGGCCTAAAAGCCAAAGACCTGTCTCAAACTAGTAATAGTTCTCATGCAATAGTGGTATGTGGGTAAAGATAACAGTGGGGTGGAGACTTCCCCCAAATTAAGGAATATTTGGCATAATAGCTGTTAAAGCAAATAATAATCAATATTTGAGTGTTTACCAAATGCCAGACATTGTTATACAGGCATTTGGCATGGACCATCTTTTTTTTAATTGGAGAGCAATTGCTTTACAATGTTGTATTGGTTTCTGCTGTACAACCACGTGAATCAGCCATAATTATACATATTTCCCCTCCCACTTGAACCTTCTTCCCACCCCCTCTATCCCACCCCTCTAGGTTGTCACAGAGTACCAGACTGAGCTCCCTGTGTTCTACAGCAACTTCCCACTAGGTATCTATTTTACATATGGTAATGTAATACGTTTCAATGCTATTCTCTCAATTTGCCCTACACTCTCCTTCACCCACTGTGTGCACGAGTCTGCTCTCTATGTCTGCATCTCTATTGGCATGAACCATCTTATTCTGCCTTCATAATTACCATGTAAGATAGAAATTGTTGTCATCCCCATCTTACATATGATGGAACTGAAGCACTGAGCATTATAAGCAAGTTGTTGAAGATCAAGCAGCCAGGAAGTGGTAGAACTGGGATCTAAGCCCAAGCAGTCTGACTCTAGAATTCGCATTCTCAACAATGACCCTTTCCAAGGAAAAGACATGAGGAAATGGTGTGAAAACTAGGGTCATTTGGTTCAGTACAGTTGAGGTATCAGTGGGCATATGATAAAATGCACAGAGGTTGGCTAGAGGGGTAGTAACTTCTTAATGTATTTGCTTTCCCTTCTCCCTGCTTCTGCCAGCAAGTAAAGGCAGAGATCGTCAAAAGAAGCGGCACAGCCTATCATGACCTTGCTAGTTCAAAAACTACCTTTAGCAAAAACGCCTAAGAAAAGGGAGTCAAGGAACTTATCCAGGGTCACCACACTAAGTTAACGGTGGAACCAAGATTCAACCTATTTCCTCTGACTTCAAGTCCTCCGACTGCAAATCTGGTGCTTTGGAAAAGGTTTTCTTCTTAAGGATCATAGAAGTATTAAGCATGTGGAAAGTTGAGATTGGAACCTGTGGCATGATTTGTGCTCTATCCTAATGATGAATAAGGGTGTAGCCTCCCTGTGGGATTTGCTGCAGGAATATGCTACCAGTTTCAGATCCCCAAGCAACAATTTATCTTTTTCCATCTTGCAACATTGTATGCCAAACAAGGATGTTGTTTCCAGTTTAGAAGCAATGCTCCCCCTTGCTGAAGTGTTCAGCTGTCTGTTGCTAGAACTTAAAGAACACATGGAACAATCCATTTTCACCTCAAATAGAGTCCAGATTTTAGATTTTCACTTAGCCAGTCTGTATTCTGCCAAGGGAGAAGGCAATGGCAACCCACTCCAGTACTCTTGCCTGGAAAATCCCATGGATGGAGGAGCCTGGTAGGCTGTAGTCCATGGGGTCACGAAGAGTCAGACACTTACTGAGGGACTTCCCTTTCACTTTTCACTTTCATGCATTGGAGAAGGAAATGGCAACCCACTCCAGTGTTCTTGCCTGGAGAATCCCAGGGACAGCGGAGCCTGGTGAGCTGCCTGCCATCTGTGGGGTTGCACAGAGTTGGACACGACTGAAGCGACTTAGCAGCAGCAGCAGCAGCAGCAGCATTCTGCCATCATCCTTCCACTTCCTACCCATAAAAGCACTAGACAAGTTCCATTTCCTTCTTGTACTGCCAATCCGTCATGATCTCACCTTTTAGTTAACTCCTACAGTCCCGTAGACTCCTTTCTCTGTGTAAACATGTACATTTCTCTCTTACCCTAAAAAAATATACTAGGCTCTGATATCTCCCTAGGTTGAAATACTAATTCCTTCCTTTCACAATCAAAATTCTTCTAAAAGGAAGCTACACTTGACTGCATTGGCTTCACTCATTAACTCCTTGCTATCTGGCTTCCTTCCCTACCTCATGTATTTTTCATAGAGCACCAGTGAACCCCTAATGGCAAAAAGGGGTTTTCCCCCCTTTTGTGATACATGACATTGTTACTACGCCTCCCTTCTTGTAACTCTCTCATCCCTTGATTTCTGTAAAACTGTACTAGTTCTCACTCAACATTTTTGTCTCCTTTTTGGCATCTTTCTCTCCTAACTCCCCCAAACAAGCATTTCCCAAATTATTCTCTTCTTCTTAGCTCAAAGATTTTCATCATGGTGTGGGGCAGGTTTCAAAAAGTAACATAATCTGCTTTGCATGTTTATGAAGCTCATCCAGACAAAGAATAGACTGGAAGTCAACAAGAGTGGAAGTTGAAACCAGTTAGATATTGCAGGAAGTCCAAGTGAGAGATGACAGTGCCAGGACTGGGATGGTGGCAGCGCAGAGGAGAGAAGTGGATATAGTTAGGATGTGTCTTGAAGGTAAAGCCAATGGACATTGATACACTGGACTTAGGAGTGAGAGAAAAGGAGGGAATACAAATAACTCCCAGGTTTCTGACTTAGGCAGCTGGATAGATGTTGGTATCTTTACTGAGCTATGAAAATGGGGAAGGGGTGGCAAAAACTTGGATAGGAAAATCGGGAGTTTGGTTTGAAAATGTTAAGTTAGATATGACATTTAGACATCGATAGATGATACGACAGTTAGATACTGGAGAAAGCCATGTTCCCTTGGCTATCTCAGCCACTATTATGACTTTAGCTATCTCTTATGTATGAGGGAGGCTTGTGTAGAGACTTATCTATCTCTTATGTAGAGGCTTCCCTTGTGGCTCAGGCGGTAAAGCATCTGCCTACAATGCGGAAGACCTGGGTTCAGTCCCTGGGTTGGGAAGTTCCCCTGAAGAAGGAAATGGCAACCCACTCCAGTATTCTTGCCTGGAAAATCCCATGGACGGAGGAGCCCAGTAGGCTACAGTCCAAGGGGTCACAAAGAGTTGGACACAACTGAGCCACTTCACCTCACTTCATGTATGAGGGAAAATAAAATGGGTTAAGCACCTGCCCTCGCATCTGAGTTCTCCTCCTAATTTCCCTGTTCCTTATATTGATATTTACTGACATTCTCTTCATACACACTTTTAAGAATTTTCAGTGACTCTCCTCCATCTCCTTCTCACACCAATATCCAAATAGTTAGTAGTAAGGAAGTCCTGTTGAACCTACCCTATGCATTATTTCTTTCTCTCTGTTTCCATGAACCCTTCCCAAGGGTTATCATTACGTAGGAGTTCCCTGGCAGTCCAGTGGTTAGGACTCCACCCTTCCACTGCAGGGGGCACAGGTTTCAGCCCCGGTCAGGGAATGAAAGCCCACATGTCACATGGTACAGCCAAACAAAAAGCAAAACAAAACATAAAGCATTGTTACTTGTTATCTGAACCATTGTAGCACTCCCACTGCCTGTAGGATATCTAATCAATATCTAATCTTCCCTACATACTGCTGCTGCTACTAAGTCGCTTCAGTCGTGTCCGACTCTGTGCGACCCCATAGACGGCAGCCCGCCATGCTCCCCCGTCCCTGGGATTCTCCAGGCAAGAACACCGGAGTGGGTTGCCATTTCCTTCTCCAATGCATGAAAGTGAAAGGTGAAAGTGAAGTCTCTCAGTCGTGTCCAACTCTTAGCGACCCCATGAACTGCAGCCCACCAGGCTCCTCCATCCATGGGATTTTCCAGGCAAGAGTACTGGAGTGGGGTGCCATTGCCTTCTCCCTCCCTACATACTACTGCTATAGAAATCTTTCATTTTAAGTTTTCTGTTTAAATGTCTCCCTATTTCCCACAGGCTGAAGTTTATTTTCTTTAGCCTGGTATTCAAAACACTTCATGAGCCAGCCCCTTCAGCTAAACTAATTTAGAAATGTTTTCCTTTTTGTTTTTGCATATGTTGTTTATTCTAGTCAGCCTGCCCCTCCCCTGGCTCCCTTCTTCACCAAGTAAAATCCCATCTATTCTCTAGGAGCCTCTCAGATGTCACTGAGTAAGAACCCTAGTTTGCCATTTATTAAGCACCAGTTTTTAAGTACTTAATGCTTATTAATTAAATACCCTAAGCATCCTACATTCATTATCTGACTCTGCACTGCTTATGGTTTCTTGTGTATCTATCTCATCTCTACAAAAATGCAAATCCCTGAGACAAGAGATCAGATTGTAATTCATCCTGAAGGTTGAATCCTCAGCTATACCGTACACTTAGTTGATATCAGATAAAGTTTTATGAATGATAGAATGATTGCAGAACTTTGAAGTAGTTTCTATGGGAATATACAAAAGAAGCATAAGAGCTTACATTTGAGCTAAAGAATACATAGCAGGAGGAAAAAAAATCCATATTTCCTGCTTTTCTGCTTGTGAAGTGTGTGATTTTGAATAGTTACTTGGAAGTGTATAAATTTTAAGTTATTTTCTCTCTCTCTAAACTAAGCATTTGTAAAATGGTGTATTACAACCTCTTTTATAGGACTGTTGCAAGGATGAAATGAGATAATATAGCCAAGTGTATATCACAATACTTGATAAATGTTTAATATCCTCAAAGAAGGTAAGTATATTGGATTGTCTGAGGGGTGTTAGTAATGTCAGTTCATGTTGATATGAGAATTGGGGACTTGGACATTGACTGCTGCTGCTGCTAAGTCGCTTCAGTCGTGTCCAACTCTGTGCGACCCCAGAGACGGCAGCCCACCAGGCTCCCCCGTCCCTGGGATTCTCCAGGCAAGAACACTGGAGTGGGTTGCCACTGCCTTCTCCAATGCATGAAAGTGAAAAGTGAAAGTGAAGTCGCTCAGTCGTGTCTGACTCCTAGCGACCCCATGGACTGCAGCCTACCAGGCTCCTCCGGCCATGGGATTTGCCAGGCAAAAGTACTGGAGTGGGTTGCCGTTGCCTTCTCCGGGACATTGACTAATTTCCATCAGATAATAGGAACCCCCAGGAACCTGGAAATACTGGTGGTAATTCTAAAACTGCTTCAGCATAAAATAGTTTTTATGAACCCTCACACTAAACAAAATATTTCCCTAACCCTTGTATAGCTGCAAAGACAAAAGGAAGGAAGGAAGAGGAGCTACAGTTTCCAACGTCACCTAGAGTATCTTACTCCACATCAATTTTCAAAGAGTGATTTGACATTGCTTGATTGGAATCTACCAAGCAATTTACAGAACACCAGGCAGCCTCTTGAGAAAGTAGTACCAGTTTTGCCAGAGTAAATTATTGGGATTGTTAACTTTTACATGGACACGGACAGATAATAATGAAAAGCAGTAAACCAAGTTGCCGCACAGAATTTTCTGTGTACCGTTGGTACCGTTAATTAGTCCCGCAACAAAAAATGTCCGTCTGAGGCAGTTGGGTGGTCCTGGAATCTTAGTGGCCACATTGTGTCTGTCTTTAGATATTAATGTCGGTGTATTCGCAGATTAAGGCAATACATAAAACGCTGAGACTGTTTGGGGGTTTTCTTCCTTTTTCTTTTTTTTTTTTTAAGTGCTAAAACTCAAATTCGCGGCTATTTTACTAATTAGCCCCCGCTCTTCCGCTACTCAAATCTCTCGAAACTACATCTCCCATCATGCTCGGAAGCTGGTTTGACCTCATCTCAAATGGCCCCGTAGGGCAACAAGGATGGTTAATTTTGACTGCGCTAAATTGTACCATAAAATATCTGCCCTAGTTGGCAGCTATTTGGACTTTTATTTCTCCCGTTTTTGAACTGTAGTCACTAAATGAAGGGGTTCTGGCCTGAGGAGGCCCATGCATGCCTTCAATTGGATGGGGAGCAAGAACAGTGTCACTGGCGATCTCGAGACTCGGAGGGAATGTTGACCAAGGAGCACCGCTGCGGCCGAACGGTGGAGCAGGAACCCGAGCCCAGGCTGAGTTCGAAAAAAGCCGGATCCGGACGGTGGTTCCGAAACGGCTGTAAGTGGAAGATGGAGGAATCGGAGGAACCGGCGGACGCTGGGCAGTCGCTGCCCCCAGTTTACATTTACAGTCCCGAGTATGTTAGCGTGTGCGACTCCCTGGCCAAAGTCCCCAAACGGGTAAGAAAGATTGGGGTGATCACCGTGAGTTTTGGGGGTGGGGTAAGGGGCCGGTGGACGAGAGGGCATTAGGAAGCGAAGAGGGCACAGGGGGCTGGGGAAAATCAGCAGAAATTTGAACAGCTGTACCAGGGATGGAGGAAGTGTTCCCTTAGAGAGTTTCCTAAGAGCGCCGTTGGGCGTCCAACGGACAGGTGGGGGTGGGATGGAGGTGCCGGGGAGGGGATCGCGCGGAGGGGATGGTGTCTCTACTGCCAGGGATCCCCAAAGGGGAGAAGAAGCTGATGGAGAAGTGTTCCATCACCTCCATAAGGCCCAATAGCTTTCGCCTTAGTGATTTGAGTTTTGGGGGTGGGGGGCCAGTGAACGTGAGGGCATTAGGAAGCGTAGAGGACACAGGGCTAGGGGAAATCTTCACCAGAAATTTGAACAGCTGTACCAGGGATGGAGGCAGTGTTCCCTTAGAGAGTTTCCTAAGAGCGCCGTTGGGCGTCCAACGGACAGGTGGGGGTGGGGTGGAGGTGCGGGGGAGGGGATCGCGCGGAGGGGATGGTGTCTCTACTGCCAGGGATCCCAAAGGGGCGAAGAAGCTGATGGAGAAGTGTTCCATCACCTCCATAAGGCCCAATAGCTTTCGCCTTAGTGATTTGAGTTTTGGGGGTGGGGGGCCAGTGAACGTGAGGGCATTAGGAAGCGTAGAGGACACAGGGCTAGGGGAAATCTTCAGCAGAAATTTGAACAGTTGTACCAGGTGATGGAGGAAGTGTTCCCGTTGAGAGTTTCCTGAGAGCGCCAACGGACGTCCAACGGACCGGTGGGGGTGGGGTGGAGGTGCGGGGGAGGGGATCGCGCGGAGGGGATGGTGTCTCTACTGCCAGGGATCCCCAAAGGGGAGAAGCAGCTGAAGGAGAAAAGTGTTCCATCACCTCCGAAAGACTGGTGGCTTTCGCCTTAGTGATTTAAATACTATGTATCTGTATTGTCTAAAGTGCTTTGTAAACTGTTAAAAAGAAGGGAGGGGAGATAAAAGTTTCTTTGTTCAGGATGATTAAGTCGATGGGATTTCTCTGAATTAAAACATGTAAGAGACCATTCATTTCTGCCTTTATCCCCTTTTTATGCTGATGTTTTTAGGCCAGTATGGTACATTCCTTGATTGAAGCATATGCACTGCATAAGCAAATGAGGTAAGTTGTGTTTTGAACAGAACCCTGAACGCAAGTGTTCATAGCCTTAATGTCCTGCTTCACCGGTGGGGCTAATTAGTGAGAGAATGGTACTTTTTTTTAAAGTTTTCTCTTTTTTTGTGTGTGTGATACATAGTGTTGGTAATCGGCCTGTAGCCTAATGAAAGCTCTTGAAGAATTAAGAAAACTCGAAAAAAAGTGTTTGAAGCAGTTAAGAAATAGGGCTTTATTGCTGGGAGGGAAATATCCTAGGGATAGGTATTTTGTGGGGGTTTTGGGGTTAGAACATATGGGTACTAAAACCTATCTGATAAAAAATACCATCAGCTGGGAGGTGTTCTGGTTTGCTTGTTGTTGTTTTTTTCCTAAGCCAGGTCTGAGAGTATGGATTCTATTTAAGACTTTTAGGCATACCATTGGAGAAGGCGATGGCACCCCACTCCAGTACTCTTGCCTGGAAAATCCCATGGATGGAGGAGCCTGGTGGGCTGCAGTCCATGGGGTCGCTAAGAGTTGGACACGACTGAGAGACTTCACTTTCACTTTTCACTTTCATGCATAGGAGAAGGAAATGGCAACCCACTCCAGTGTTCTTGCCTGGAGAATCCCAGGGATGGGGGAGCCTGGTGGGCTGCCGTCTATGGGGTCGCACAGAGTCGGACATGACTGAAGTGACTTAGCAGGCATACCATTACCACCACCAAACTTAAATGATGAGCCTGCTGCTGCTAAGTCGCTTCAGTTGTGTCCAACTGCGCGACCCCAGCCCACCAGGCTCCCCCGTCCCTGGGATTCTCCAGGCAAGAACACTGGAGTGGGCTGCCATTTCCTTCTCCAATGCATGAAAGTGAAGTCGCTCAGTCGTGTCCAACTCTTAGTGACCCCATGGACTACAGCCCACCAGGCTCCTCCATCCATGGGATTTTCCAGGCAAGAGTACTGAAGTGGGGTGCCATGAGCCTAGAGACAGTCAAAACCAAAGGAAATTCCTGGAGTGAAGGCTGGAATTCAGCACAGAGCTAAGTGCTTCTTTAAAAACAAACCAAAAAAAAAAATTGAACTTGCTGTTTGTCATGATAAGAGTAAATATAACCCTGACACTTGTAGGGGTATTTCTGACATTGCCTGGGCAATTAGGTGAGCATCTGTCTATGCTTGCTAGTGTGATATGCTTCATTTATCTCCCAAATGGTAGTGTAAGTTTTATCCTTATTATTAACAAAATCATTTATTGAGTATCCTCTTTATGAATGTTTTTCAACCATTTTTTAACCTATATGTTCGGTAAATAGAGAAACTACTTGCCTTTCATTAAAGTTATTTAGCATTTAAAAAATTAATTTAAGACAAGCAAGAAATCAAAGAAAAATAAAACTGTCTTTCTTGTTAAGTAGGGAGGCTTTTAGTAAGGATTTGTTAAGAGGAAGAGTGGGGGCTTCCCTGGTGGCTCAGGTGGTAAAGAATCTGCCTGCAATGTGAAAAAAAAAAAAAAAAAAAGAAGACCCAGGTTTGATCCCTGGGTTGGGAAGTTCCCCTGGAGAAGGAAATGGCAAGCCACTCCAGTATTCTTGCCTGGAAAATACCATGGACAGAGGAGCCTGGTGGGCTACAGTCCATGCGGTCGCAAAGAGTCAGACATGACTGAGTGACTACCATACACAAGAGGAAGAGTATTAGAAGAGGGAGCAATTAGGGCTGGGAAACATGGTACAAGAAACCATAAAATTTTTATTTTAATAAACAGAGATATCACCTCTAAGAGTGTGACTATGTATTCTTGAAGAAGAATCAAGACTCCTTGGATCTTGGCTATATGTATTTAATTTTTAAGGCTGAGACTGCTTGATAATGATAGTAGCCTACATAACCATATTAATTCATGAAAGACTCATGGGCATGTTCCTTTCAGCAACAAAAAAAAAACCCACTACTGCCTCCCTGTGGCCTAGGTCATTCATTTTCAACTTGAATGTGCATAGGAATCACCTTGTTAAAATACAGATTTTTTAAAAATTTTATTTTATTGAATTATGGTTGATTTACAATATTATTTAGTTTCTGATGTGCAGCAAAGTGATTCAGATATGCTGTGCTTAGTTTCTCAGTCATGTCTGACTCTTTATGACCCCATGGACAGTAGCCCACCAGGCTCCTTTGTCCATGGGGATTCCCCAGGCAAGAATACTGGAGTGGGTTGCCATTTCCTCCTCCAGGGGATTTTTCCCAACCTAGGGATTGAACCCTCATTTTCTGTAACTCCTGCATTGGTAGACAGATTCTTTACCACTGAGCCACCTAGGAAGAGTATGTATAATACTTTGCATCTGCTAATCCAAAACTTCCAATCCAAAAATATAGAATGCTTCAGAAATTTGAGTGTCATCCTTGGGCAGGGACAATGCTAATCTTCTCTGTGTCATTCAAATTTTAGTATATGTATTGCTGAAGCAAGCTACTGCTGCTGCTAAGTCGCTTCAGTTGTGTCCGACTTTGTGTAACCCCATAGACGGCAGCCCACCAGGCTCCCCCGTCCCTGGGATTCTCCACGCAAGAATACTGGAGTGGCTTGCCATTTCCTTCTCTAATGCAGGAAAGTGAAAATGAAGTTGCTCAGTCGTGTCCGACTTTTAGCGACCCCATGGACATGCTCCTCCGTCCATGGGATTTTCCAGGCAAGAGTACTGGAGTGGGGTGCCATTGCCTTCTCTGGCTGAAGCAAGCCCTAAAGTACAAATTCTGATTCAATAAGTCTGATGGGAGGCTGAAATTCTGCTTTTCTAACAAGCTCCCAGGTGCTGCTGCTGCTGGTCCATAGACCACCCTTTGAGTGGCAAAGCCTAGAGAGCAGTAGTGGCAGTTGGAGAGTCAGGAAGAGGATACAGGGACTAGGCAGCTAGAAGTTAGAGGTGGTTAAGTCCTTTTTGTTCGGTTAGTGCCCTGTATTCTCTCCATTACTCCTATTTTTCACTTCTTGTGAACAGTTGGTTGAGAACTTCTGAGTGAAGTCTAGTCAGCCTGTTTTCTCCTTCCTCTCAGAGGCAGATGTGAGTGACCAGATACAGAAATTTCTACATTTTTGGTTGCCTGTTTTTTATCCTTTACTATTAATAATAATGAGAGTTATCCACAAAGCATTTTCATGTATGTTATCATTTAATCTTCACATAAGTTCCTTAAGATACCCCCACTTTACAGATGAGGAAACTGAACAACAGAATGGCCATCTATCTGAGGTTATAGAGCTGGTAATCATGATGGGAACCCAGTTCTCTGACTCCAAATTCAAAATTCATGACAATTCAGCTGTCCAGTAAAGTAAAATTTTAGTTGAAAGAATTGTATTTGCCCAATTAGGAAAACTGATTCAAATGAAAATATTTCTTCCTACTGGTTTGTCATGAAAGTTGTAACTCACAGAGCAAAGTTTGTGTGATACCTGATTACTTAATTTTAATATAATTACTCTTTTTTTACCTACCTTTAAACTTTAGGGACATATCTATCCTGTCACCCCTATTAAATGCAGTGGATGTGAGAAAATGTAGACTGCAGTGCAGTGGAGGAACATGTTTATTGTTTCAGCCCCCTGGAACCAGAAGCTGGAAGTTTTGGCTCCTGCTTCCAGGTTTTGGCATACTCTGAATCTGACTCACTCACCTCTCTTTGTTCTCTGTTATTATTAGGATAGTTAAGCCCAAAGTGGCCTCCATGGAGGAGATGGCCAGCTTCCATACCGATGCCTATCTGCAGCATCTCCAGAAGGTTAGCGAAGATGGAGATGATGATCATCCAGACTCCATAGAATATGGACTAGGTAAAGTCATTACCAGGCAATGATGAGAGATGGACAACCTCCATCTATAGATCATAACTACTTCATCTTTTATAACTTGCAAAGTGAAAGTCATTCAGTCGTGTCCAACTCTTTGCAACCCCATGGACTATACAGTCCATGCAATTCTCCAGGCCTGAATACTGGAGTGGGTTGCCATTCCTTTCTCCAGGGGATCTTCCCAACCTAGGGATCAAACCCAGGTCTCCCGCATTGCAGGAGAATTCTTTACTAGTTGAGCCACCAGGGAAGCCCAAGAATACTGGAGTGGGTAGCCTATCCCTTCTCCAGGGGATCTTCCCAACCCAGAAATCAAACCGGGGTCTCCTGCATTGCAGGCAGATTTTTTACCAGGGAAGCCCTTATAACTTGAATGATGATCTTTAAAACTTTCAAATTAACAACTAATGTGTTAACCACAATATTAATCTCTTAGTTTAACTACACTCCCATATGAATTGAGCAAAATTAATGATGGATCAAATAGAGTAAAACCTTTCAGTTGCTTAGGTCCTAATAGCAGTGCCCAGACTGGGTCAGTCTATATGTACACTGATTTAACTGTCCTGTGACCTTGTATTTTTGTATTTTAACTTCAATATAGATTTATGTTCTGGGTAAGTTTGATACCTTATTTCTCATTAAACAGCTGCATTTTTAAAGAACCATAAGTGGCCAATAGGATAGTCTAGAGAAACAGTATGATTTAGTAGAAAAACACTGGACTGGAGGTATGTGTGGAAGGTGGAGGTGGGAGCTTAAGACACCAGAGGGTCCTATACCTGGCTCTGTGTCATCACTGATATGACATATCACCTCTCAATCCTCAGTTTTCTCATCTATAAGATGTGACTAGTTAATCTTGAAAGTTTAGCCTTTCTAGCTCTAACACATTGAAGACATTTATCTCTCATTTGGAGCTGATGTTAGCACAGTAGCTTCTTGGTAGGATATGTTGTAGACCCAATTCCAATGTATGGAGGAAGGAATTTGCCTCCACACCACCAAACAATGCTCAGGACACCAGCTTGGCGTCCTCCAATTCAACTCAGTTCTGACACTATCTACATGGAGATAGCATCAGATTCCACAGGTGAAGTGCTCAGTCCCACAAGACTTCACTCCACATCAGACACCAATTGCAAACCCAAGCTGCTACCTGTGCTCTGACTGACAAGCTGCAAATCAGAGGTTCTAACAATCTCACCAACTCAAGATGCCAAAGTGAAAGTGAAGTCGCTCAGTCGTATCCGACTGTTTGCGACCCCGTGGACTGTAGCCTACCAGGCTTCTCTGTCCATGGGATTCTCCAGGCAAGAGTACTGGAGTGGGGTGCCATTTCCTTCTCCAGGGGATCTTCCTGACCCAGGGATTGAACCCGGGTCTCCTGCACTGGAGGCAGACGCTTTAACCTCTGAGCCACCAGGGAAGCCCCGAAATAAGTCCAAGTTGTTAACTCTACTTCTAACCAACTGTAAATCAGAAATTCCCATGACCTCTCCCCCGCCCTTGGATTTAATTAATTTTCTAGAGCGGCTCACAGAACCTAGGAAACCCATATAGTCACTAGATTACTAGTTAATGATAAAAGGATATAACTCAGGAACAGCCAGATGGAAGAGATGCAGGAAGTCAAGGTATGAGAAAGGCGCACAGAGTTTCCATGCCCTTTCCAAGCATGCCACTCTCTCCAAATCTCTATGTGTTCACCAACCCAGAAACTCTCCAAACCCTCTTCTTTGGGGTTTTTATGGAGGCTTCATTACATAGGCGTGCTTGATTAAAGTCATTGGCCAATTGGTGATTGAACTTGTTGACCTAAACAAATAGGCTGCCAGATATTTCTCCATCAACCATGGGTTTGTTTGGGAGCAGCAGAGAATTGCAATTTGGGGTCTGCAACCATAGCAAGCCATGTGCAATGTCTTGCATGGCTAGGGAAGAACACTCATATGGAGAAGGAAAGGAAGCTGGGAGGGCTATAGTAACAAAAAAAAAAAAAAAAGGAAAGAGAGTCCCTGGCTTTTTATTGACTTGAGTCCTTGCCAGGAAAGAAGTCTTTCTTGTTAAACTTTATTATTATTTCAGAGTGTGAGAGCTCCCCCTTCTGGTCTCCTGACTCTGTTTAATTGAGGTTTCTGTTTATTAATTTCTTACAAACTCAAGCTCCAGTTTCTCTTCCCTCACACAGGAGATCAGGAGGTAGAACTGACAGTTCCAAGCCTCGTATGCCTGGTTCTGCTGGCAACCAACCCCCATCCTTAGTTGTGGTCCACAAGTCACCTCATTAATATAACCAAAATATGTCTCTGACTCATCATTTAGGAATTCCAAGAATTTTAGGAGTTCTGTGCCAGAAACTGGGAATAAGACCAATTATGCAGTTGACCCTTAACCCATGGATTAGGGGTAGCCACCCTCTGCACAGTTGAAAATCTTAGTATAACTTATAGTTGGCCCTCCATATCTGCTGTTCTGCATCCAGGGATTCAGCCTACCAGTGATGGTGTAGTACTGTAGTATTTTCTGTTGAAAAAACAAATCCACCTATAAGTGGGTCTGCATTGTTCAATCCCATGTTGTTCAAGGGTTAACTATATATTCCTTATTATAAATCATAATATTACACCCCTCCTTTTCCAGTTTATCTTTTAACAAGCTCTTCTGATGTTTGCCTGAAGGTTATGACTGCCCAGCCACTGAAGGAATATTCGACTATGCAGCAGCTGTAGGAGGGGCTACAATCACAGCTGCCCAGTGCCTGATTGATGGAATGTGCAAAGTAGCAATCAACTGGTCTGGAGGGTGGCATCATGCAAAGAAGTAAGATAATGACCTTTCTGCTTTCTACCTCTTTCCTTGAATCAGCTTTTCATTTATGTAAACTCTTATGTTTATTATATTGGCATTTATTGAGAGATGTGTGTGTGTGTGCGCGCGTGCGTGTGTGTGTGTGGCACTTAGCTAGGTATTCTGAAGAGATACAAGTAAAATAAAAAAAAGATGACATAATATAGTGGAAAGTGTACTATTGAAAGTCAGGATACCTGGGCTTTGTGCCTAGTTTCTCTACAAACTTGGCTGACTGACTTGGATAGATTAGTCTCTCTAAGTCTCAGTCTCTTCATCAGGAAAATAGGGAGAACAAAGGATATAAATAGTAGATTTATAATAGTAGATAAGTATATCTAGACAATCCCTAAATTCCTTCTAAGCTTTCTAGAAATTGCCCGATCTCTAAGGAACTCTAGAAACATTAATAAAACTAGAATAATTAGGGAGCGACATCAATTTTGGTACCAAATTGAATATGTGTATGAGCTGTATTCAGTAATAAGGAGCAGTTAATTGTGGAAGTCTTGGAAGAGGTGAATTATAGAGCTAGTTCTAGAAAGGAGCAGCAAGCAGATTTTTGAATAGGTTAAGAATGGATGAGAATAGATTTAAAACAAATGGCTGAAGAATTAAAAAGGAGATTTATGCTGCTATCTCTAAGCAAAGTGGCAGCTGGAGCTAGATTTTTTCCTAAGGAGAAAGGGCTCATGAAACAACTATTGGGTGCTACTTGGAGTTACAGGAAAAGTCCTTTTGGAATTTAACATTTCAAACAGTTGTACTCTGTGTCTAACAAGGACTTCTGAGTATTATTTAGCATTTGGCATGTCACTTAAAATGTCTGTAGTACATGTTGGAGGAGAAGAATTTTATTTATTTTTATTGAAGTATAGTTAATTTACAATGTTGTGTTAATTTCAACAGTGTACAGCAAAGTGATTCAGTTACACTTTCCAGATTCTTTTCCATTATAGGTTATTACAAGATACTGAGTATAGTTTCCTGTGCTATACAGTAGGTCCTTCTTGTTTACCTATTCTATATATAGTATGTAGTATGTGTATCTGTTAATCCCAAAATCCTAATTTACCCCCCTGCCCTGGGCAGGAGAAAGATTTTAAAAACTGAACTTATCAATGTGCTGTTTGAGTGAAATGAAGCAGCAGTAGTAGTTAACTGCCAATGCATCATTCACATACCAATTGTTCATACCGTGTGCCATGACCTTGCTACTCCAGGGCTCTTGAGTTTAGAGACAACATTTTATCTTTCAGAATAAAACCTTGAGCACAGTTTCAGCATATGCAGGTTAAGGTAATAATATAGAATTCTTTTCATCACGTGAATAGATTTCATGACCAAGGAAATTCTTGAGTAAGTTTACTACTAGAATCCACTACTGAGGCAATGGAACAAAAAGAAGCAGTGTTTAGTAATCAGTTCTGTATGCCCTTAAAAACATAGAAATAACCTGCTTTTTGTTAGTTTTTACCCTGTTAAAAAGTTCAAAGTCAAGACAGTGATCTCTAGAAGGAAAAAATGACCCTATCTCCTTCAAGCTATAGATCAAAGGGATGAAACCGAGCACCTCTGAACCAAGGACTTCTATGCCTTCTCATACTTAGCAAGTTGAGAAGAAAAGTAGTGTGGTTTCATGGGAAATGCCTAGTCCTACAAGTCAGATCTAGTTTCTGTGTATAGCACTGGAGAAGTTTATATATTTAAATTCACTGCTTCAGGCCTCCTGGGGCCTGGACCAGTGTGCAGTGGAATACCCAGGTACCTGCCACTTCTTATCATTGTTTTGCTGCCAAAGGAAGCACACTCTATCTCCAGCCAATTATGGTGGCTTCTGAGCTGCATGTAGGCATGGGCATACCTATGCACCATTATTTTAACTGTTTCAGACAGCTTTCAACTGATCCTACCTGGAAACACACATCTGCAGTGAAGAGTCTCTAGGGCTTGCTCCAATTCAGGTCCAAATTCCAGGGGCTTCTTGGCCCCTCTAAAATCTTTCTGTAAATGGGTTATAGGCATTTAGTCCACAAACTTACATCTAGCCAGCATTTATCATTTATAACCACAGTATTTGTTTTAATCTCCTCACCCTCCAATGCATGTACATTCATACATGCCATATATTCATTCAATATGCATTGATTAAGCACCTACATAGTGTCAAGCATATTTTTATCACCACTAATAAGCAGAGATACAGAAATTAAAGCATACTACATTTTTCTCCACAAAATTTGAAAAAAAAAAATTTCAGAATATCCAGGTGCTGACAGGATTACAGTGAAATTGGCACACTCTTTTTGAAAACTTTGGAAATAAGTGTTAAGAGTGGGGAAGATGTTTGTACCTATTGACCCAGTACTATTAATCTTAGACATCTATTCTAAAGAAATAAACCAATTCTGCCCTCAAGAATTTTGTCTCTTAGAGGTAAGACAGCAAGTAATCTTTGAAAGCTAAAGAAGAGTGACTTTCAAAGAAAATTCTGCAAAAGAAGAGTAAGAAGAGTAATGAGAGAGTAATGTTACTAGCTATTAAACATACAAAACAAGAATAATGAAAACACTGGTACCACTGGTATAAGATTAGACAGATGATATTATAGTACACTTCCCAAAGAGACTGTTTCATATAAAAATTCAATCTTTTATAAAGGATGTGTTGGAAATGATTGGAAAGGGTTGTTCAGTAAATGATGTTGTGACATTTGTAACATTTACACCCTCATCTCCTGTAGTAAACTAAGTGGCAGCTAGATTGAAGAGTTAAATATTAAAAAGCCAAATTAGAAAAAAAAAACTAGAATGAATGAATATTTATCAAGCTTCTAAAGGGGAATAGTTCTCTAAGCTTAGGAAGGAATAGAAAAAAAAAACTTAAGAAGGAAAAAATCAACATATTTGTATGAAATTTTAAAACCAAAATAACTTCTGTGGCCATTTCAAAAATAAAATCTAAACACAGACTAGAAAGGCATAGTTGACATAAATATGACAAAATGTGTCAGATTTGCATTTTCTCAGACATTCATACAGTATGATGTGTAAGAAGATATATGGGGAAAAAAACATGAATAGGCAGTTTACAAAGGAGTTTTAAGTATAACTGGAAAATATGGGTCAATGTTCATCACTACTAATCAAAGAAATGCAAGTAAGTAGGTAACTTCTTTTTTAAGCCTGTCTGTAACAGAATTTTTAAAAAGTGGTACTCAGTTTGGTAGTAATACTATGATTTTGATCACTCCCTTAAGAAAGCAGTTTGGTAGCCAGCATGTATTAATGCCCTTTTTATCTAGTAATCTACTCTTGAGAATGTTTCCTAAGAAAATAATTCAAAATAATGGGAAAAAAGCTATTTACCTAAAGATATTTACCTTTACATGGAATACAGTCCATGGAATTCTCCAGGCCAGAATACTGGAGTGGGTAGCCTTTCCCTTCTCCAGGGGATCTTCCCAACCCAGGTCTCCCACATTGCAGGTGGATTCTTTACCAGCTGAGCCACCAGGGAAGCCCAAGGATACATGGGTAGCCTATCCCTTCTCCAGGGCATCTTCCTGTGATTTATTTGAAAAAATAGAAATAACATGAATATCTAGCAATAAATAAATTGTATATCCATTTCATGGAATATTATACTATTATATTAAATGATGATTATAAAGACTAAGGGGGCATTTCAGAAAAATACTTATGGGTTAATGAAAAAAATAGGTTTTAAAAATGTATGCACACTGCTGTTACAACTTTGTAAAGCACAAGCATATTTAAAAAAATAATGGAAATGATAATTGTGGTTATGTTAGGGTGGCACAATTAAATGATCCTTTTTTTAATATGTTTTTCTAGTTTTCAAATTCTGTGTAATGAGATTTTTTCTAACTTTTGCAACTAAAATTTTACCAAAATAAAAATAGGCAAAAAACATTGATATTTACAGCAAATATAAACAAAGGGCTGAAATTATTAACTATTCTAATTGATTTTTTAAAAACACTAATATTCAGATAAATGAGCAAAAGACATGAACAGACAATTCACAAAAGAGGAAACGGTAAACAAACATGAAAAAATAGTATCACTAATGATTAGAGGATGAGAAATTGAAACATTATATATACATGTATTGGAGAAGGAAATGGCAACCCACTCTAGTATTCTTGCCTGGAGAATCCTGAGGACAGAGGAGCCTGGTGGGCTGCCATCTATGGGGTCGCAGAGAGTCGGACACGACTGAAGCAACTTAGCAGCAGCAGCATATACGTGTATATATTTTACTTCTACCAAATTTGACCTGAAAAAAGAAAGATCTTAACTCATAACATCTATTATTCTTGGTAATCTATTCTAAGGAAATAAGCCAATCCAAAATATGGAAAAGATGTGTATATGAAGATTGTAATTTCTCTTACTTATACTGTTGCTGCTGCTAAGTCGCTTAAGTCGTGTCCAACTCTGTGAAACCCCATAGACAGCAGCCCACCAGGCTTCCCTATCCCTGGGATTCTACAGGCAAGAACACCGGAGTGGGTTGCCATTTCCTCCTCCAATGCATGAAAGTGAAAAGTGAAAGTGAAGTCTCTCAGTCGTGTCCAACTCTTAGCGACCCCATGGACTGCAGCCTATCAGGCTTCTCCATCCATGGGATTTTCCAGGCAAGAGTACTAGAGTGGGGTGCCATTGCCTTCTCCCCTCTTACTTATAATAACCCAAAAAAGAGGGGATGGGGGAAGGAGACCTAAATATTCAATAATGGTGGGTTGGTTAAGGTAATATACTGCATCATGTATACTTGATGGAATATTATATAACTAATAAAACTAGTGGTTAGGATGACTGCATAAGAAGAAAAATGCATATCGTATAATGTTGGCTTTGCTTTTAAAGGGCAGGTAGCCTCATCATACATTCACCATCTGCATATGAAAAAATTTGTAGAAGGTAATACAACAAAATGATACCACTGACTTTGTGAGGATGATGATACTGTGTGTGTGTGTGTGTACACATGCAGAGATATACATGTACCTTTTCTCTGTTTCATATATTTACCCTAATGTGATTATATTACTTTTATTAATAAATCTTTTTATAATAAAAACTACTTGAAACAAAGTGGGAAGCTGTTTTAATAGAGGCTAATAGAGGTCCATGTATGCTAGAGTTAGGCACAGGAGTTTGCCTTCCCACTGATGGGTATGGAGAATTTCAAACAGAGGGAGTAATAAAAGCATGGCAGCAGGAAAGTATGGGGCATTTGGAGAACTACAAGTTGTTAAACAGGGTCAGAATGTGAGAGTAAATAAAGCAAAACCAGATTATAAAGGTTTTGTAAATCATGTTGAGGAGTTGGACATTTTTCTGGGGCCAGTGGGGATTTACCAAAGAATTTTAGAGGGTAGCAATATGCTGATTGGGTCTGAGGGAACTGAGACTAAAGGCAGAGGAGGAAGCCATTGCCTTGTTTAACCAACTATATATTAAGCTTCTGCTCTATGCTAGGTGATGAGGAAACACAGAGGTATACAGGAGGTTCTTATTTGAGGGCAGTTGGTACCAGACAACAGAGAAGGCAATGGCACCCCACTCCAGTGATGGAGGATCCTGGAAGGCTGCAGTCCATGGGGTCGCTGAGGGTTGGACACGACTGAGAGACTTCACTTTCACTTTTCACTTTCATGCATTGGAGAAGGAAATGGCAACTCACTCCAGTGTTCTTGCCTGGAGAATCCCATAGACAGCAGCCCACCAGGCTCCTCTGTCCCTGGGATTCTCTAGGCAAGAACACTGGAGTGGGTTGCCATTTCCTTCTCCGATGCATGAAAGTGAAAAGTGAAAGTAAAGTCACCCAGTCGTGCCCGACTCTTAGCGACCCCGTGGACTGCAGCCTACCAGGCTCCTCCGTCCATGGGATTTTCCAGGCAAGAGTACTGGAGTAGGTTGCCATTGCTTTCTCCGAACTTAGCAGCAGCAGGTACTAAACAAAAAGCTACTTAGTGGATACATTTAAAAGAGGGACTAAAATTTTAGAGTAAATAGTGGATGGAGCAAGGTTTGATTAGTATGCTAACCTGACTAAAAACTAATAAAATGTATTTCTTTTGTTTCATTTAATAAAAATTGAATGCTAAGTAATTCTTATAACAAACCAAGAATGTATCCCAGGATTGATTGTTTTTGTTCAGGACCTCAGTTTTGTAACAAAATTGCATGATATTTCAAGATGGTATGTTTCACTTCTGTGAGACTTTTGCAGCATGATCATTAAGAGGGTTGATTTTGCCAAAATATTCAAAGGCTTCATCAGTTTTCCTGAGGGCTTCTCCATAGTCATTTGGTATTTAAATTGCTCTCTTTTGAACCACTTTTAAGATCATTATCCTTATTTATTTTTCTCCTCTTCAGTTGTAAACTAGTCTACCAGATCCTTGCTGTCAGTTTCATGTCAGTTTTCACAATAGCCTGCATTTTTTTTATAAGCTTTGTAATTTCACTTTGTGTTAGATTTGCATGGAATCGCTTGCTGACATATTTGACAATCCATGAGACACAAAGATTGGACAGCTAGCTGCATGGGGATTGTGCTAGTTTTTAAAGGAGTAGGTTGAATGGGGACTGATATAAGTGGTCAATTCACTGGCAAATGCTTTCCTCTCAAGAAAACTTTTGTAACCCTAGGAAGCCTCAAAACCTTGGTACTGCTGGGGCTAAGGTAATAAATTCTCAGTAGTGAGAACTCCCTGAATCTCAGTGAAGGGCTAGTGTAGTGTTTTTCAACTGAGGGTTGTTGTTGTTTTTCAGTCACTCAGTCGTGTCCAACTCTTTGCAACCCATGGACTGCAGCACACCAGGCTTCCCTGTCCTTCACCATCTCCCAGAGCTGCTCAAACTCATGTCCACTGAGTTGGTTATGCCATCCAACCATCTCATCCTCTGTCGTACCCCTGTCCTCCTGCCTTCAATCTTTCCCAGCATCAGGATCTTTTCCAGTGAGTCAGCTCTTTGCGTCAGGTGACCAAACTATTGGAGCTTCAGCTTCAGCATCAGTCCTTCCAATGAATATTCATGATTCACTTCCTTTAGGATTGACAGGTTTGATCTCCTTGCAGTCCAGTGGACTCTCAAAAGTCTTCTCCAAAACCCCAGTTCAAAAGCATCAATTCTTCCGCACTGTTATGCGTCCAGTTCTCACATCTATATATGACTACTGGAAAAACCATAACTTTGACTATATGGACCTTTGTAGGGAAAGTAATGTCTCTGCCTTTTAATACACTATCTAGATTTGTCATAGCTTTTTTCCCAAGGACCAAGGGTAGTAACTTGTAACACGAATGTATCAATTTAGTGGGTGGCAACCACCTTTTTTTTTTAATATATCAAGGTGGAGTTCATGAAACTTATTCTAGTATATGTTGTATGTATTAATATTTGTGTGTACTAGGCTACAATAGGGCTTCCCTGGTAGCTCAGCTTTTAAAGAATCCACCTGCAATGCGGAGACCCTGGTTCAATTCCTGGGTTGGAAAGGTCCCCTGGAGAAGGGATAGGCTACTCACTCCAGTATTCTTGGGCTTCCCTGGTGGCTCAGATGGGAAAGAATCCACTTGCAATGGGGGAGACCTGGGTTCAATCCCTGGGTTGTGAAGATCCCCTGGAGTGGGGCATGGCAACCCACTCCAGTATTCTTGCCTGGAGAATTCCCATGGACAGAGGAGCCTGGCGGACTACAGTCCATGGAGTTGCAAAGAGTTCAATATGACTGAGCGACTAAGCACAGCACAGCACAGGCCACAATATAAAATATCAAGCCACTGTCAAGTGGAATGACTGTGAACTTTGAAGAAAGACCTAGGTGCAAATCCAGACTGCAATCTTACTGGTTGTGTATATGACCTTGGGGTTATTCTAAGAACAGCATGTACAGAGGCGCAGAGGTGTGAAAGCTGAGGGCACTTCCAAGTCCACAAGTAAAGCTGAAACCAAGGGCTCCTATAGGCAAGTAGCTAGAGGTAAGGTGGGAGAGGTATGAAGGATCATTGTATGCCAAGCTGATAGCTTGGACTTGATCCTTCAAGTCAGTAGTTCTTGACCTATTTTGGTTGTGGACCACTCTAAAAATCTGATAAAAGCTATATAACATTCTCCTTAGAAAAATGTACATACACAAATTTTTTCTTACAGTTTCAGAAAGTCTAAGGATCTCCTACAGCCTATATGTGGATCCCTGGTTAGGAACCTCGATTTTAAACAATAAGGAATCACTGAAGGAATTTTTAGTCAGGAAGAGTAACATGATCAGATTTGCCTTTTATGAATATGATTCTGGCAGTAGTTGGTAGGTAAGTTGATTGGGGTGCAGTGTGAAATATTGCTAGAGAAATCTGTTAGGACCTTACTGTGATAATAATCTTTCCAAAAGGAGATGAAAGCTGTGGTGATGAGCATAGATGAGGGAATAAATTCAACAGCCATTTAGTAGCTAGACTAGGTAGGAATGGTAACCAGTTTGATACAAATGATAAGAGTGGTTTAGATTTCTTGTGTAGATGACTGAGTAAATGTGTTATCTTTAACCAAGAAGAATAGGGGATGGGAACTGCTGTGCCTATGGAGCCTCCAGTTAAAGATGTCTGTTAGAAAGCCAGAAATGGGGTCCAGCCTATTATGTCTTAACTTTAATCTGCATACAGAATATTCAGGGATCTTATTAAAATGCAGATTCTGATTCAGGTCTTGGGGGAGGGGCAAACCTAGGAATCTGCATTCATAACAAACTCCCAGGTGACGCTAAATGCTGCCAATTTGTGACCTGTACTTAGACTAGCAAGAAGCTGGAGCTCAGGACAATCATCTTCACTAAAGATGCAAAATTCAGGAGTCAGGAGTCAATAGCATTGTTGTTGTTCGGTCACTCAGTCACTTCCTACTCTCTGTGACCCCATGGACTGCAGAATGTCAGGCTTCCCTGTCCTTCACCATCTCCCGGAGTTTGCTCAAACTCATGTCCATTGAGTTGGTGATGCCATCCAACCATCTCATCCTCTGTCGTCCCTTTCTCCTGCCTTCAATCTTTCCTAGCATCAGGGTCTTTTCATGCTTTTTCAATAGCATGATAGGTGGTAATTAAAACTAGGCAAAATAACCTGGAAAACATGTATAAAATAATGCAGGGGGAAAAACTCAAATACTGAGCCTTGTGGAATTCAGTGTTTACAAGGCAGGCAAGAGAAGAAAGGCCTACAAAGTCGAGTCTTGAGAAGGAATGGTCAGAGAGATAGAAGAATCAGAAAAGACTTATCAGAGAAACCAAAGGTAAACTTCAAGAAGACTGGTTTGGCTAACAGTGTCTGCTGCTGCACAGTATGTGTTCCCAACAGGGGTGATACTGCTCCCAAGGGAAAAAGCATTCATTTTTGATGGGGCAGGTGGTAGAGGAGTAGGGGCAGCAAAAAAAACTTAGATGCTACATAGTTTATGGTTTTCCAAAGGGTCACAGTACATAAACAAGTGTACAGTACATCTGTGATATTAAAATTTTGTGGATGGGTCGATTAGGAAAAGGTATCTAGAAAGGCTCCTTGAGTGAAGGAGTGATAATGAAAAACTGGTTGAGAAACAGCTATAGAGAAGGAAAGTAAGTAAAATTTCTCAGCAAGGAGGTTCTGGTGAAGAAGACTTTGAAGGATAAAAAGGAGTGTGCCAGGGAGACAAAGAGATGAAGGACCTTGCAGAAGGTCACAACCGCCTTTGCAGAAGCAGCAATGTAAAATTTCTTGGCAGATGGGGGAACCACACAAATTGTTGGAGGGTTAAAGTACAAAGTGGATAATGACAGTAGATGAGGTAGAAAAGTAGGATATGGCTCATGAAGGGCTTCACATATATCAGAATCAAAATTGAAAAATGCAGATTTTTAGATTTCTCAAAGATCAAATTTCTCTTGATCAGATAGGTTTGGACTGGGACATAGGAGCCTGCACTTTCAAAATCTAGGAGTGATTCTGATGCACACACTTTGAGAAACTCTGCAATAGGAAATGGGGTGGGGAGCACTGAAATATTATATTAGGAAGTAATGTGGTTAGATTTGTGTTTTAGGAAAATAACTGACAGTGTTATAGAGGATGGATTGAAGGAGGTGTAGACTAGAGGTTGTGGGACTGAATATTGTATCAACAATCTCACTGATAAATGATGAAGACCTGAACTAGGGCAGGGCAATGAGAGTCAAACCTAGGCAGCCTAATTCTTCAACCTGGGTATTTAACCCCTGAAGTACACTACCTCAGTAAACAGGAGTAGATGATGGTATGCAGCAGAAGTAGTGCCCAAGAAAACTGGATATGAGAGAATAGCATTGAAACATGTATATTACCATATGTAAAATAGATCACCAGTCCAAGTTCAATGCATGAAACAGGGCACTCAAAGTCAATGCACTGGGACAACCCTGAGGGATGGGATGGGGAGGGAGGTGGGAGGGGGGTTCAGGACGGGGGACACAGGTACACCTGTGGCTGATTCATGTCAATGTATGGCAAAAACCACTACAATATTGTAAAGTAATTAGCCTCTGATTAAAATTAATTAATTAATTAAAAAAAATTGGATCCCCAGATTTAGAAATGTAATGAAATTTGGAACTAGAAGCAGATGTGTTGCCAGTATATGAAATGGTGTTACAAACCAGGAAAATGGGTTGGATTACTTAATGGAACTAGCAGAGAATGAGGGGAAAAAGAAAATAGAGCCTAGAACCCCAGGAAATACCAACTTGTAACAGGCAAGTATAAGAAGAAGCCCCAGTGAATTCAGCTGAAAAGCAGAAATCAGGGCTGGCCAGATAATCAAAATAGAAAGGGACCATGAATCCTAGGGCTTCCCAGGTGGTGCTAGTGGTAAAGAAGCTGCTGCCAAAGCAGCAGACATAAAAAACTTGGGTTCTATCCCTGGGTTGAGAAGATCCCCTGGAGGAAGAAATGGCAACCTACTCCAGTATCTTTGCCTGGAGAATCCCATGGACAGAGGAGCCTACCAGGCTACAGTCCATGGGGTTGCAAAGAATCAGACATGACTGAAGCATGCACACATAGAATCCCAAGGGAGCAGAAGAGTTTAAAGAAGACAACAGCTCTCAAGAATCCAGAGTAACTAAAGTATCAGTCATATTTGGCAATTAATAGTCATTAATGACCTTGGTAACAGAACTTTCTGGAGAGTGATAGGAACACAAAGTGTTGAGGGCTGAGCAGGAACTAAAGAAATGGATAAGAAAGGAACACTGATCTTTCCAAAAGTTCAAATGAGAAGGAAAGAGGAAGGCAGTGGCCAAGGGAAAGTAAAGGCTGAGGGCTGACTTGTTGGGTTTGTTCTAAGAGCTTTAAGAACATTTATAGACTGAAAGGGAAATAATGGAAATATGAGAAGGATAAGAAATGGAGGAAAGCCTTGGAGGAGGCAGGAGAGGATGGAATGAGTGGCTTTGGGAGGAGGAGACCTACCTCTTTTGAAGCCAGAGCAAAGGAGTCAAGGAGGGTATCAGAGAAGTAGTTGGGTTGCCTATTAATGAGTGCCAGCCCCAAGGTCTCTGCTTTTTTTTGTGAAATGACTCTTGCCCACTTTTATCACTTGCTCACAGGCCTCTTTGAATTCTCTGATTCTGCTTTTTATAGTCAGTCTCTTAGGAAGCCATCTTGTCCCACCCAGATCCCATTAAATGGAACTCACTCTTTCTGTGTTAGCATATACTGCTGCTGCTGCTGCTGCTAAGTCACTTCAGTCATGTCCGACTCTGTGCAACCCCATAGATGGCAACCCACTAGGCTCCTCTGTCCCTGGGATTCTCCAGGCAAGAACACTGGAGTGGGTTGCCATTTCCTTCTCCAATGCATGAAAGTGAAAAGTGAAAGTGAAGTCGCTCAGTCGTGCCCGACTCTTAGTAACCCCGTGGACTGCAGCCTACCAGGCTTCTCCGTCCATAGGATTTTCCAGGCAAGAGTACTAGGAGGTATTAAAACCCAACACAGGATAGTGACTCCTAATCTTCAGAATTTTCTGAGATCACATCTTCTTTGTCTATTTTGACAGGCTTTTCCTCATCCTCATCTCTTTCAGTTTGACTGCATTACAGCTCCCAGTGTTTTCCTTTACCTCATTTTGCTAATCCATTTAAGACCACATCTATCTCTAGCTCAACCTCCCCTTCCCTCCCACAATTCTGTTTATTTGCCATCTTATCTTACGACATTTCAGCCTTCCACTTGGCAGCACAGGATCTGTGCCAGCTGGGCCCCCTCTGCCTGCTTCCCTTCTAGGAGAGGAGAGAATATTCCCCTAGAATGCCATTGGTTTCTGGGACTTCCACCTGGGGACAGTGAATGGTAGAGCCATTTGTGTCTTGGCAAACTTGACAAGAAGAATGTAGAACAAAACCTTTGGCTCTTAGCTGATGGTTGGGGTCAAAGCTACCGGAGCTCTGTTCTCCTGAGCTCCGGTTCCTTATGCACAGAGTAAATGACTATGGATTGCATCCCAGTTCCAGTTCTCCAGAGTGTTTTATGTGCACTATATCTCATTAACCAAGCAGGCAGAACCACCTCCTCTGCTGACACCACCCCACCTGCAGCCTTTCCAAACCAACAAATCACTGCATGAAAATGGAAGCCTAGATTCAGTGTTGGCCACATTGCCTCAGCACCAAGGCAGACTCCTCCTTCAGCCATGGAAAGCATGTTCTTATTATTTCCTCATTACACCCATTCCATCCTGGCACTGGCAAAACAGACCTATCATGAAACAAAATAAACAAACCTTTTCCGTAGTACCCCAGATCAGATGAGATCTAGGGAAGATAGTCTGTTACAGTGGTTCAGTGTTGCACAGGGAATTCCATCCCCATCGATTACTAGCTGCAAAGCCTCTCTCTGCCTCAGTGTCCAGAGTTGTAAATTGGAGATAATAATAGTACATACCTTTGAGGGTGATGGAGTTTAAATCTTATCATTGCATTAAAGAGTCTACCAAAGAGCCTGGTGCATAGTAAGTATCTGATAAAAGTCACATTATATCCAGACTGGGTTACACTCAGGGTGTCTTAGGTAGCTGCTCAGGCAAGTCACTGATGCAGTGGGTCCCACTGCCTGTTGAGCTAAAGTCAGCCCTGATATTGTTTGTCACTCACTACACTTCCACTTCCCCTTTGCCTATAAGCTGCTCCTGGCTGAGGGTAGACTCTTCACTATTGGTTTCAAGACTCAGGCCATTTGCTTTGTCAGAGTTTCACTGCTGGCATTCCCTAAACCCCTACTCCTCCCAAACATCACCCAGAATCTACTGTTTGACCCACCTTTCCACTGCTAGATCCAGCTTCTACCCATAAGGCAAATAAGAATCCTCATTATCAAGAGACAGAGGGACCATCCCTAATTGGTAAGGGGCTTCCCTTGTGGCTTAGCTGGTAAAAGAATCTGCCTGCAATGCGGGAGACCTGGGTTCGATCCCTGGGTTAGGAAGATACCCTGGAGAATGGAAAGGCTACCCATTCCAGTATTCTGGCCCAGAGAATTCAAGTCACAAAGAATTGGACATGATTGAGCGACTTACACTTTCACTACCACCTCCTAGAATATTTACCTGGGCAATATTTTGACAAATTTACTTAATGAGACATCACAGAATGTCTGAGCTATGTGATAGTTGAATGATTACAATAGCACTATCCCCAAGCCAAGCCCCCAAGTGTGAAAGTGATATTTCTGGACAGAGTTTACATAGTGTAGGATAAGATACATTTTTTTTTTTAATGATTGAAGGCATCAGCAACCCCTTTATACAACCAGCAATTCATCTACTACCTCTGCATCTTTATTTCCCCAGTATCCTTTCTCTTTAAGAGAAAGGAATTTGGTCTGCAAACACAAAAATGGCCCTGGTCTATACCATTGGCTAATGCCTTCAGCAATCAGGTACAAGGGTATGGGTGGGGAGAGGGTGATGGGTAGGAGGGGTGATGGGTGGGGAGTATTATCCTGCCACAGGAGGACCTGGGTACTTTTGATCTCTCTCCCTTACATCCACCATCTCCAGGAAGTTGGTCCTAAACAAAGTCAATTACCCCAAGTGAGAATGAGAACTCTTAGTGATCAAGGCCACCTTTAAGATAGGAAACACTTTCTTTGAGAGGGACAAGCAGTTTGTGATCATGAGCTCAAATTGTTGTAGCCCAGAGTAGCCAGGGCAGACTTGTAAACCCAGCCCATACCAGGTCAAATAGATCCTTCCCTAAATGGGCCCAGTTGTAGAATTCAGAATTTCAGGGGACAGTGGAAATGGATTCTAGCCTGAGGATGTCATAGCCATTTACCCCAGTCCCTGCCTGGGGAACCGGCAGGTACATGTATAGAATATAAAGATCAGGTCCATCCTGGGGCAGTCCAGAAGTTTATTATCTAAGCTGCCTCATTCTATTAGGATCAGGGGTTGCCTGTGCCTGTGGGCACCCCTCCAACAGACCAACAGAGCCTATTCAAACTTGAATATAATCTCATGGAATGTGTTTTGTACTGTGGCCTGTAGACCACTTGCACCTTAATTCTAAAATGAAGATATCTGAATCAGACCCTCTAGGGATAAAGCCCAAGAAAAAAAATTTTTTAAACCAGCGCCTCCCTAAGGTGATTCTGATGCACAACACATTTTGAGAACTCCTGGTCAAAGTGTTCTTCTAATTACCCCATATCTGACCTAACTTTTGGTATAGTCCTGACTCCTACAGTTGAGACAAAGAGACCTAGGTAACTTTCAGCTTCTTGGGACATCATCCTAATGAACTCCAGGGCAGATTTTTCCTTCTCCAGCATTTGTAACACCTTCTTCCTGGTGGATCCGTCTTTCCCTATTAGGCAGTTTACACCACTCACTACTGCCCATGCATCTGAAAGGCATTGCACTTACACAAGTTCCATAGCCATCTGTTCTCTGGCCACAGCCTACAGTTCAAATAACTAGTTTTGGAGAATGCCGTTCAAAAATCCTCCTCCCCCACATTTACCCCTTCACCATACCACTACTGGCAGACAATCTTCCAGGCCATATGGATTGACCAGGTCCTGGCAGAACAGCAGTACAGCTTACCTCGGATACATAATACAATTGATTCTCTGCCCCCAGCCTCCGCAGAATTCATTTGTAATCCATGCACCCTTTCACTCAGACCTCTTCCCTTCATGGCATTAATTATTTTCAGTCCACTCTTGCCCTGACTAGTTCCTGGAACCACTGACATCCCTGAGTCTGGTCAATATGTTGATCACCAAGTACGGACTAGCCAAGGGCACATTCTGTTAGCTGTCACCATACAGCATGGCAGAGGGGCCAAGAGTAGTGACACTAAGGCACACTGCTTGGGTTTGAATCCCAACACTGCACCTTCCTGTGTAATCCTGAACAAGTTACTTAAACTCTGTTCCTTAATTTCCTCACCTATAAAATGGAGATAATAAAAAGTAACTACCTCACAAAGCAGTTGTATTACATGAAGTAATGTTAGGAAAGTACATAGAGTAATACTTGGCCTGTACTAAGCACCAGAAAGTGTTTGCTATTGAGTGGTATATGAATTACACTAATTGGGTCATTCAAGTGTGATTTCCTTTTGGCACGGCCCTATCCGCCCATGCCAGAAATTGAAGGACTCTTACCCAGAAACCTTTGAAGTGAATTCAATCATCCACCCACATACCTCCACACATCAGCAGCCCCTGGAACTTCATGCCTTTCCTACTCAGTGATCTCTCATCCAGTCTTGCTGCTCCCCGATGCACTTGTCTAGCTTGTACCCTGCAGTTAGCCCCAGCAGCCTAAGACTGAGAAACCAGTTTCATCATGAAAGAGATGTTAGCTTTCCAGCAGCATCATGGTTAGCCTTTTGTCTGATTCACTGGAAGGGTGTTGATCGGGAAATATTGAGCTGATGGGGGGGCACCCAAGGTGACCTTGATCAAATCCTATTATAGGTATGCTTTCCCAGCTCAGTGTCAGCATTCTCTCTTAAATGTAATTCTGACATTTGTCTTCAGGTCCAGGTACCAGGACAGGAGTAAATAACACTCTTACTTATGCCCCACCCCTTGCCTCCACCTGTACCTTCTAACCCCAGATCCAGTGGACCCCTCTACCCAGTCTCACTAGTAAAGAAAAAGATCAAACTGCTATGCTCAGAAACCAGGGAAGAGATCTTGAAAATATGAACACAGGAGGTGACAATGAATGTGAAAAGGAAGGAGAGCACTTGAGAGTGATTTTAGAGGCATAACTGACAGAACTTGGGATTGGGAGTAAGCGAAGGGAGGCGTCAAAAATACCCAGGTTCTTGCCTAAGTAGGAGGCGGTATTGTTAGTAACATTGGAAGTGGCACACCAAAATACATACAGAGATGTCAAGGGATTTGTGACATATAGAAATCTTAGTGGGTAAATGGATTAGCTAGGTAGGAGATGGTAGAGAGTAGATTGATTGCTGGGTGTCTGGTGTATATCTCAGACTTAATATATGTCCAAAAGCTAACTCCTTTTGGACTTAGCCCCCACCCCCACTCATATGGCAGCCCTACTCTTCCAGTTTTTGAAACCAAACATGTTGGAATCATCACACCCCACAATCAGTCTGTAAAAAAACCCGAACTCCATCTTTAAAATATATCCAGAATCTAACCACTTCGCACTACGTCCAGCACTATAACCCTAGTCCGAGCTGCCATCTCTCTTGGATTACTGTGATCACCTCCCAACTAATGTTCCTGCTTCTGGCCTTGTTTTTATTTGATCTATTCTCCACACAGCAGATACAGTGATCCTTTGAAAACAGAAGTAAGATCTTATTACTCCTCTGCTCAAAACACTACCTTGCTTCCCTGTTTCACTCAGAGTAAAAGCCAAAGTCCCCACCACAGCCTGCAGAGCCCTGTGTCATCCCCCTTTTCTCCCCCTCTCCTGTAGAACTACTGTTCTCTTCTTTTCCTTGCTGTTATCTCTCCACCAGGCTCCTCATTTCCCTTGAACTTACCAGATGTGTTCCCCCCTCTAGGCCTTTGCCCTTCCTGTTCCCACTACCTGAAATATTCTTCTCCCAGTTAATGCCCCTTCACCTCCTTCAAGTCTTTGCTCAAATATCACTTTCTCAGGCCTTCCCTGACCACGTTTTTTAAATTTGCACTGCAAAAAAGCCTCCCATTGCCCTTTCCCTGTTCTATTGTCCTCCATATTTTTGTTGTTGTTGTTCAGTTGCTAAGCCATGTCCAACTCTTTGTGACCCCATGGATTGCAATATGCCAGGCTTCCCCGTCCTTCACTATCTCTTGGAGTTTGATCAGATTCATGTCCATTGAGTCAGTGATGCTATCTATCTCATCTTCTGCCACCCCGTTCTTTTGCCTTCATTCTTTCCCAATCAGATCCCATCAGGGTCTTTTCCCAACAAGTTGGCTCTTCACATCATGTGACCAAAGTATTGGAGCTTCAGCTATTGATTGTCAAAATATTTATTTATTCATTATTTATTTCATGCCTTATACCCCCTTCCACTAGACTATAAACTTCATAGGCAGTAGGGATTTTCATTTGTTTTTGTTCATTACTATAGCTTCACTGCCTAGAACTCTACCTGGCAAATAGCAAACTCAAAAAAAATTTTGAGTGAGTGATCGAGTGTGAAAGTTGGAATGGGAGGGTGGAGAGAGATGAGTGGAAAACACTGATTCCCAGCCTTTTCAGGGAGTGTCCCTCATGGTACACCAGTTGACATATGAAATATCAAAATGTTTGGAAATTAAATAATAAAGTTATTTACATTGGAAATATGAGTTAGTGCTTTCTAAGGTAGGACCTCAATAGATATTTGTTGAATGAATCAATGATAATATTGTAACAGGTATTATGAAATTAGAAAGAGGGAGAGAGGAGGGGAAGAGGAAGGGAGGGAGAGAAAGAAAGAAAAGAGATTCCACACAGCAGTCAGAGATTTGAGTGTTCACAGAGTCCAGTGAGCAGTCAGCACATCAGAGTTGCAGCATATTGACCAGGAGCTTCCCTGGTGGCTCAGATGTCTGCTTGCAATACGGGAGACCCTGGTTCGATGCCTGTGTCGGGAAGATCCCCTGGAGAAGGAAATGGCAACCCATTCCAGCACTCTTGCCTGGAAAATTCCATGGATGGAGGAGCCTCGTAGGTTACAGTCCATGGGGTCGCAAAGAGTGGGACATAACTGAGCGACTTCACTTTCACTTTCAAACTGTGGGTTATATAAGCTTTGCATTTTAACCAAAAGACCACTAGAGGGCATGCGATGTTAAATCAAGAATGTTCTCTGCTTGATGAGATTCTATTAGCGTCATCCACATTTCTATTTATTGATCTGATGTTCATCTAAACTGTTTCATCTGCTTAGACTATTCTCTCAAGCTATTTTTTCCATCATCCCAGCATCTGGTTCATAATAAGTCTTTAATAAGTGTGTGTATATAGAATGAATATTTAGAATCCAGAGATTTTCACCTTGGAATTTGTGTTTTACTGATTAACTGTGGTCAGTATTTCCATTAAGAAACTACCTTTCAGCATTCCTAACTTAGCGGACGAATATAGCACCCATGGTCCTTAGTGCTTAAAGAATCCTTAGGCAAGAGGAGGGCAAGAGTCTGACTTGGAGTTTGTGTGCTTTATTTATGTAAGCAATGGTGTTAGACAACATCAATGTTGTAGTGCCTGAGCTAGGAGTTGCTAAAGGCTCAGGTTGTCTCTACTCCCCACCTCTCTCCATTAGGAGGGGCTGGCAGCTGATGGAGGATGCAGGTCACTAGGGATGGCTTGTCCCCCACCCCACCTCCCAATTGTTAGTTTAACTTAAGCAAATAGGGATTTCACTGCTTTTGAAAGTTGCTGCCTACAATGTGTTTACAAGCTGTAGGGTTGTTTGGGGTAAAGAAAGTTAAATAGATTTTAATTATCAGCTGTTCCCATTGAAATTCTCTGAAGGGGTTTTGGGTGTCTGGATTTGCAGCTTTCTGAGCTGGATTACTATGGGACTGTGGACTCCTTGTCCTGTTGTCATCTGATGGCTGAAATCTCTTGAGTGCCCTTGATCCAGGCCTGTGAGCTAGGCCCTCAGTATTAGATCTTTTTCATTAGTGGAATCATTCCAAATAACCTGAGAAACAGAACACATTTTTAATAAACTTTATTTTTTAAGAATAGTTTTTGATTTACAGAAAAGCTGAGCAGATAATACAGAGAGTCCCCATGTCCTAACATCTTATACAAATATATGTTTAAATTAATGAACCAATATTGATATTGTTTATGGTTTATTCTAACTTCCTTAGTTTACCTAATGTCCTTTTTCTGCCCCAGGAACCTCTCCAGCATACTACATTACATTTAGTTGTCGTGTCTCCTTAGGCTCCTCTAGACTCTGACATTTTCTCAGGCTTTTTTTGTTTTGTTTTGTTTTTGATGACCTGGGGCAGTTTTGAGAAGTGCTAGCCATAATATTCAGTAGTATGTATTTTTCAGTCAATTTTATGTATTTTAATATCTTTTTCAGTCTATTTAATGGAATCATTTCAAATAGTCTGAGACATATAACCTTTCTTTATTGTTCTTCCCAGTATCTGTTTTTAATAAATATGAACAGTACCTGAAGCTAGTTCTTGGTAGAGCAAGGCAAATATCTACAGCATTGGTGAATTTTTCTACAACAGTGTGCACTTTGAGTAAACCTTTCTATTTATTCTCCATAGTCACCAAACCCATGCTGATATTATCTTTTCTCAGAAAACTTAAATGACAATTGAAGGTGCAAATTCAAAGTGTATATCTACAATTAATTGGTCTGACTTTGTGTTTTTTCTAGTCTGAACTGAATAACAGTTTTGCTATTTAAATATAAGAACCAAGAATTCTATGGAAGAAAGAAAAGAGAAAAGAATGAAACATGTGATTCTACAACTTTACCTTCATTTAATTTTCTACCCTAAACTGTCTTTAATATGAACTGTATTACCACCAAAATTCAACTTTCTTTTTTAAAGTGCATTTTCAAATATTTAATCCAACTACTCACACACATTCATATACAATTGATACCACTGAACTTAGTTGGAGTGCTAGTCAGCTACATTCACTTCCTACCTCATCTTTGCTAGAATTTGGTGGATTTTTCTTCTGAGAATCTTTATTTTTCCGTGCCTTTTATACATCATCTTTGGAATTTAGTTTTAAAAAATTGGCTCTTTAAACTCTTCTGGAGACTGGGAGCAAATCAAGATAAGGTATAAATTGAGAAGAATTGAAATCACTAATCTTACCTGATATACTTTAATATAACAATAATTATCGATCATGCAAGGTGGATTGAGTCAAGGGTAACTATGGACTTTATTCCAGACAACTAACAAAACTTCTCTAAGAAATGATTAGTTTCCCTTAGGAGGTATCTGGAAGGTTGTTAAGTTCTTGTTAATGTCTTGACCAGGAATTCGTATCTGAATTTCCTGTAGGAGAAATACACACCTATGAAGAAGGTACCCCAATTAGTTTGAGAGACTTCTGTGCCCTTCAAGGCTTATTTCATATAAACAATATCAATGTTTATGAAAAATTTCTCAGAAATATATGCTAATTATAGGAAATGTGGTGTGAATAGTTGGAATTCAAGCCTTTTTGCTTGAAATAAAGTTAATTATTGGGAGGAATAATATAAATTGTGGAACTTTGGAAATAGTACGGGTAAAGAAGGGGTTTTTCTACCATATTAGATGACAACTTTGGAATAGGCTTCATGTTGAATTCAGGTTGTGGAGACTAAACAATTTATCTGTGTTAGTATTCAAGTGAATTTCTGTTTCTGATGAAGGTTGGTTTTGTCACATTCAATATCAGTGGCTAGTTAGAACATAGTGCCAGTAGGGCCAAGACCATGATTTTTGTCCTTGTACGAGCCAGTTTCCACTGATTCCAATGCTACTGGCTGCACCATGACCTTGGCTCGCTATCTCTTCAAAAGCATATCCTCAGTCTCAAGGGAGGCCAAGCTGGAAGATGCAGACCGAGAAGTGTAAATCTTTACCACCTCTGAAAAAACAGCTCAAAGCTCCCTTTCTCTCAGTGCAGGGTTAGTTGCATCATTTGCACTGGTTTTCCTCACTGTGTTGTTATGAGTATTCTAAAATGCAGAACTATGTCCATTGCCTTCTCTGTTTTATATTCTATTAGCTCAGGAAAGATTTTCATTCCATTGAGCACCAGACTGTGGGGTATATTTTTGGAAGCAAGTGTAGGTGTACCAGAGCCAAAAAAGGTTGGGAACAACTGTAGACAAACTGATCTCACTGTTTTTAGAGCTGCCAACTCTAGGCACAGAGCCCTTAAAGTGGACTATAAATGTAGAGTGGGTGGTTAAAAGAAAATCCGTTATGTGGGACTAATTTCTGGTTTCCCACAATCAGGTCCATGTATTTTGTGTGTGTGTTTAATGTGGAAAGAAGCAGGTGTGCATAAAGCTGATTTGTTTAGCTCTGTTAAGTTAAAATTGGGGTCTTAATGAGAGAAAAAAATATGAGTTAGATAATTAGGACAGTGAGTACTTTGGATTTTTTATAAATGCTTTTATTTAAAGTTATCATGATAACATGTCTGCCAAGGAGGTGAGTAAGGTTGGAACCTTTTGATAAGTTGAAAAATTGAAGAAGAGAGATCAAGGTCTTACCCCAGTTTCTATCATTGGAACACGTAAGTCCCTAAGAGGACTTCCTGGATATAACTATGAAATCAAATTATGGAAGATTTCTGGGTTTTCAGTCTCCCTCTTTCACAGAGGAAATAATGGTATTATAAATAAACACAGAACCTCTTGATCTGTTAAAGTCATTGAATCAGTTCTCTCAAGAGGCAGCAACATGAACTGGCTGCAGGAGTAGTGAACAGGGTGTTAGCAAAGGGGAGCCCACAGAAGACCTGACAAGGTTTGGACATTAGGCATGGGAACATCTGATTATATAATATGTTAACCAGTCAAGGCTATAATGACACAAGCTAGGATTTGTTAGTCCACTTTTCCTTCCCTAGATCATTATACCCAGCAGACAGGAAAAGAAAGCTAATGTGTTCTAATAGTGACTTCAGGACTGTCTTAAAGATCCAAGTACAGGTGTACTCCAATTTAAGAAAACACAGGAAATTTTTTTTAAAATGCATGTTGCCGAATGGATAGATACAAAGGTTGGATAGAGAATTAATCTTATAGGAGGAGCCTTCACTATGACAGGATTCACCCACTGAGTTCCTTAAATTAACTTCTCAGGTGAATTCAAGATTTGATTTGCAAAGAGTTAGTTATCACAAAACTTTTTAGGAATGTGTCTGCTACAAGGTTTACTTTAGTAATACTACTTGCAAAATATGTATATTTTGCAATATATAGTCTGTATGCCAATGTAAAGAACAGATTTCAGGAATTTTGTTTTCCTGATTTTCCATAGTACCATATGACCTGTGTAGATTTACAGGTAGATCAAAGCATAAAAGGATTATGAGTACTGTCTGGGCCTTCCCTGGTGGCTCAGTGGTAAAGAATCTGCCTGCCAATGCAGGAAACACAGGTTTGATCCCTGGGTCAGGAAGATCCTCTGGAGAAGGAAATGGCAACCCACTCCAGTGTTCTTGCCTGGGAAATCCCATGGAAAGAGAAGCCTGGCGGGCTACCATCCCTGGGATCACAACAGTCGGACAGGACTTAGTGACAGTCGGATAGTACCACCATGAGTACTATCTTAAACAGAGGGAGAGACACGATGGCACCAAGAGAGGATTATTACGATTAGGTGGGCAAGAGATACAAAAAAAGGAAAAAAAAAAAAAAACAGTGAAATTTTTTGGCTATTTCCGATTTCTTTTTTATTATTTATTTATCTGTATGGCTGCACTAGGTCTTAGTTGCAGCATGTGGGGTCTAGTTCCCCAACCAGGGATCAAACATGGGCCTGCTGCATTGGGAGAATGGAGTCTTAGCCACTGGACTGCCAGGGATGTCCTAAACATTTCTGATTTCTGGGAAGCCACCTTTCTTTCCATCTCTGCTATACCTCTCACCTCTCTTCAGTTGAACTTTTCTCTCCTGCTGATCTCCTATAACCATTTCAACTCATAAACATAAATTATCCATAAGGGTACAGATAGCACCGTTTAATGAAGCAACAGCAATAGAAACACCAGTGACATACCTGAAATTAATAAGAGGTTTGATCAGCTACTGGAAATAAGGGGAAATGTACCTTATTTGAAAGTAAGAATGCAACTTTGTTAAGCACAACCCTGAATCATAAAGGCTATTAGCTTGGATGGGGTGCCCTTAAATGCCAAATGCCAGAAAAACTGCCCTTGCCCTGAACTGCCAACAACCATGGAAATTTGCACAGGTTCCAACAGCTGCGGCACTGTAGAAAATGGACAAAATTATAAAAACATATTTCAGAACTTCTAGAAAATTGCGGTCAAATACCCAAAATATATGAAGTAAATTTCTAAAGGGTATCTTTCCACACCCAAAAAGCCATCAGCTGTTTTCTTCATCCTTTCATGTGATAATCAACATATATCAAGTTCTGAAACTACCATCTCTAGCTCTATTAGGACAGGCCTCTTGAAAATGTATTAATGTACTTCAAGAATCATAACTTATTTCCATTACTTTAGATCTTCTTTAATTTCCCTCAAACATGTTTTTGTAATTTTCAGTATACATTTTGACAGATACGTTTTTCTTGTACTTCTTTTGTTAAATTTATTCCTAGATATTTATTATTTTTGATGCCATAATATATAAGTTGTTGTTGTTGAGTCACTAAATCATGTCCGACTTTGTGACCCCATGAACTGCAGCACTCCAGGTTTCTCACTCCATCACTGTCTGCCTGAGTTTGCTCAAACTCAAGTCCATCAAATCAGTAATGCCATCCAACCATCTCATCTTCTGTCACCCCCTCTCCTCTTGCCCTCAGTTATTCTCAGCATAAGGGTCTTTTTTCAATGAGTCAGCTCTTCACAGCAGGTAGACAAATTGTAAGTATAATTTTCTTAATTCCACTTTTGTATTGCTCATTTCTTTAGTATAGAGATGCAATTGATTTTTGTATTTCAATCTTGTATCCTGCAATCTTGTTAAAATTTTTATTACTTCTAATAGTTTTTAGAAGAACCCTTAGGATTTTCTCTATTTGAGATAATGTCATAGTAATCTCATAAAGAGAGAGTCCATCCTAAAGGAAATCAGTCCTGAATATTCATTGGAAGGACTGATGGTGAAGCTGAAACTCTAATACTTTGACCACCTGATGTGAAGAACTGACTCATTTTAAAAGATCCTGATGCTGGGAAAGATTGAAGGCGGGAGAAGGGAGCGACAGAGGATGAGATGGTTGGATGGCATCACCGACTCAATGGACATGAGTTTGAGTAAACTCCAGGAGTTGGTGATGAACAGGGAAGCCTGGCATGCTGCAGTCCATGGGGTTGCAAAGAGTCAAACATGACTGAGTGACTGAACTGAACTGAATCTCATAAAATAAGTAGAGAAGTATTCCCTCTGCTTCTGTTTTCTGGAAGACATTACAGGTAATTGGTATTATTTATTCCTTAAATATTTGGTAGAATTCACTGGTGAACCCATCTGGGCCTGGGCTTTCTTAAAAAATTTACTTGATGATCCTAAAATTAATATGGAATTGCAAGAGACCCAAAATAGTCAAAACTGTTCTTAAAAAGAGCACAGTTGGAGGACTCAACATTTCCTAATTTGAAAACTTATTACAAAACTGCAGTTATCGAAACAGTCTGTTACTGGCATAAGGAAAGGCATATAGGTCAAAGGATAGAATTGAAAGTTGAGAAATAAACCCATATATCCATGGTCAGTTTGGGACAAGGATACCAAGACCATTCATTCGATGAGGAAAAAATAGTCTCTTCAGCAAATGGTTCTGTGATAACTGGATAACCACATGCAAAAGAATAAATTTGGAGCTTTATCTCATACTATATAAAATATTAACTTGTAAAAGATCAGAGAGCTAAATGTAAAAGATAAAAATCTTTGAAGAAAACTTAGGAGTAAATCTTCATGACTCTGAGTTAGACAGTGGTTTCTAAGATACAATACTAAAAGCACAAGTGACAAAAGAAAAAATGAATTGGACTTCATTAAAGCTAAAAACATTTGTGCCGCAAGTGATACCTGCAAGTAAGTAGAAAGACAACCTATAGAATGTGAAAAAATATTTGCGAATCTGACCAGAATATACACAAACTCTTACAACTTAGCAATACCAAGAGAAAGACCAATAACTCAAATGAAAAATGTGCAAAAGATTTGAGTAGACAATTCTTCAAAGATGTATAAATGGCCAATAAAGACAAATTTTTCGACATCATTAGTCATTGTTGTTTAGTCAACTCTGGCAATCCCATTGACTGTAGCCCACCAGGCTCCTCTTTCCATGGGATTTCCCAGGCAAGAATACTGGAGTAGGTTGCCATTTCCTTCACCAGAGGATCTTCTCAACCCAGGGACTGAACCCACCTCTTCTGCATTGGCAGGCAGATTCTTTACCACTGAGCCACCAGCGAAGCCCCCATTAGTCATTAGGGAAATGCAAATCAAATCTGCAATGAGATACCACTGCATACCCACTAGGATGACTGTCCTTAAGAAGATAAACGATATGAAGTATTCAAGAGGATATAAAGAAATTGGAGCCCTTATACACTGCCAGTGGGACTCTAAAATGGTACAGTCACTTTGGAAAATAGTTGGGCAGTTCCTTATAGTTAAACATAGAGTTAAAACATATGACCCAGAACTTCTACTCCTAGGTATATACCTAAAAGAATTGAAAATGTATCTCCATATAATAATTTGTATGCTAATGTTCATTGCAGTTATTCACTATAGCCAAAAGGTAGGAAAATATCAAATGTCCATTAACTAATTGATAAATGCAAAATGAGGTAAATCCATACAGTGAGTATTGTTTGACCCATAAACAAAAAGAAAGGAAGTACTGATGGCGGCTGCAATATGGATGAACCTTGAAAACATGCTAAGTTAAAGGAGCTAGTCACAAGACCACATATTGTATCTTCCATTTGTATGAAATATTCAAGAGTAGGTACATCTATAGAGACAGAGTGTAGATTAGTGGTTGCCAGGGCCCAGGAGCTTTCAAGAAAAATGAGTAGTGACTGCTAATGAGCATAGAATTTCTTCTATGTGTGAGAAAAATGTTCCAAAATTGATTGTGGTGATGGGTACACAATTTTGTGAACATACTAAAAACCATTGAATGAGTAAATTGTACGGCATGTGATTTATAGCTCACTAAAGCTATTTTTTTAAAGAAGAAGAAGAAGCAGAACTTGTGGGGCCTATAGTAGACTTGTTATATATTTTAGTGACCAGAAAAGAATTTTTTTCCTGAAAAATCAGCATTCTGTTTTTCTGTTCAATGGAAAAATGGATACGGAAACTGAGGGATTAACTGAGAGATTCCTGGGACTCAGATTCTGGTCACTGTTTACTTCTTTAAATAATATAGATTTTATATAACAATCCACAGTTGAAACAACCTATCTGCGGTACAAACTTTCCATTGGGGATACTTTTCACATGAAATAGAAATCAGATCCATTGGTTATGCTTCCTATATAAAACACAAATCCAGACACTCCCTGGGATGGCTTTAAGAGTCTGGCCTTAGACTACCTTTCTTTTCTAGCCTCATCACCTACCACTCCCTGCTCTAGACAGTTTTTTTTTTTTCACAACTCTTCTGTGCCTTCTGATGTGCTTCTGCTGTCTAGAATGCCCTAAACACCTCTTCTCTTCCTGGAAAACTACTTCTTCTTCAAGATACAGCTTAATTGTTGCCTTCCTGGAGTTCTTCCTGACTCCCATAGATGGAATTAATTGCTCTTGCCTCTATTTTAATGGTATTTGTTTTTGCCTCTAACATATCATGTTATAATTAGTTTAGCAATCTTTGACAGCTAAGCTTTCAATAATAGAAACCAGTGTTTACTTTGGTATCCACTGAATGTACCAAGTATATGCCTGGCCCATAGTAAGAAAATAAATAATGATAGATGGATGGATAGGTAGATAGATGGATCGAAAGATAGATAAATTGAGTCAGCTTGCTGGCTGGGGTCTAGAAAAGGAAGCATAACACTCTTCCCCTACCCAGCTTCTTGGTTATCAGCAAATAGGTATTACCCGAGTCTCTCTGAAGTGTCTAGTATCATGGAAGAACCAATATATATATGTGTGTGTGTGTGTGTGTATGTATGTGTGTATATATATAAATAAATAAATAAATCATGGTCCCTGACCTCAAGGATCTTATGTAATTGAACAGAAAACATTTATATGTGTGATATAGCTAGAAAGCAACATGAAATAGCATATAATAGAGTGTTCAACAATTTAAAGCAGGTTATAATTGCTATCAGAGTTCAGTGAAAAGGAAACTATATTTTGTTCCTACTTTAAGGTATTAGGGCTACGTGCCACAGCATTTCAGGCAACTGACGGCTTTAGAAGTACCCTCTATGTAGATTTCCAAAATGGCTTCAGGAAACTAACAGCTACCAGTATCATGGTGAGCAAGCAGTAAACTGCACAAATAATCCCCAAGCTGGCCTGTCAAGGGAACACTGAGTCATGGCTCCTTGAAGCATCTTTTTAAGGTTTTAGGCTGTCTTCCACATAGTAAGAATCCCTGTCCCTTTACCTCTTTTAGAGAACTTTTATAAAAAATCCACTTATTCCTAAATATTTATAATGCTATGTTAGTTTCCTGTTGCTGCTCTAACACTGTCACTCATTTAGTGGCGTAAAACAACAGAAATTTATTTCCTTATAGTTCTGATGATCAGAAGTCCAAAATGAGTCTTACAAGGCCAAAATCAACATGTCAGCAGGGCCATGTCCCCTCTGGAGGCCATAGCTTTGACTATACAGACCTTTGTCGGTAAAGTGATGTCTGCTTTTTAATACAGTATTTAGGTTTGTCATAGCTTTTCTTCCGAGGAGCAAGCGTCTTTTAATTTCATGGCTGTAATCACCATCCACAGTGATTTTGGAGCCCAAGAAAATAAAATCTGTCATTGTTTCCACTTTTCCCCTATCTATTTGCCATGAAATAATGGGACCAGATGTTATGATCTTTGTTTTTTGAATGTTGAGTTTTAAGCCAGCTTTTTCACTCTCCTCTTTGACCTTCATCAAGAGACTCTTTAGTTCCTCTTTGCTTTCTGCCATTAAAGTGGTATCATCTGCAGGAGGTTGTTGGTATTTCTCCCAGCAATTTTGATTCCAGCTTATGATTCATCCAGCCCAACATATGTATGTGTGTATGTGTTAGTCGCTCAGTCATGTCCGACTCTTTGCAACCCATGGACTGCAGCCCGCCAGGCTTCTCTGTCCATAAAATTCTCCAGGAAAGAATACTGGAATGGGTAGCCATTCCCTTCACCAGGGATCTTCCTGATCCAGGGATTGAACCCAGGTCTCTAGCATTGCAGACAGATTCTTTACCATCTGAGCCACTGGGGAAGCCCAGTCCAACATGTAGTCATATAGAATTCAGCAAACAGTTGTTGAACTCCTACTATGAGCTGATATCTTGCTAGTTATTAAAGATAAAGATGGGACTAAGGCAGTCCTGACTCTGAGGAGAAATAGTGAGGAGCTTAGTGTGCCTGGGCTAGCTAAAAAAGTCTGATTGGTGGAGATGCCATGTCCCAATCCACAGGCACCTTTGAGGGGAGCAGGTTAATGGATGCCCCATCCAGCAAGAACCCTGAGGGTCATCTATCACCACTACCGTCATCATCCCCAATCAACACTCCACCTTCACCTTCCTATCTGCTATTGAAATTCCCTCTCCAGCATCACTGCCTAGCATTCCCCAGACTCGAAGTTTGAAGTGAAGTGAAGTCGCTCAGTCATGTCCAATTCTTTGCGACCCCATGGACTGTAGCCTACCAGGCTCCTCCGTCCATGGGATTTTCCAGGCAAGAGTACTGGAATGGGTTGCTATTTCCTTCTTCAGGGGATCTTCCCGACCCAGGGATTGAACCCGGGTCTCCCGCATTGTAGGCAGACGTTTTACCGTCTGAGCCACCAGGGAAGTCATAGTTTACACACAAGCAGAAACTAAGACACTAAGCTCTACAGGGCTGAGGCGAGGCACTGTGTTCAAAGCAGGCTTTGTTGAAGTATTAAGTCTGTTGTGATACTTGAGCTGAGTGTTCAAAGGCAAGAAAGTGTAAGCCAGGCAGATACAAGAGAAAAGGATAAGGAAAAGGGAACTGAATATGCAAAGGTAGAAAGGCATGAAAGAATAAAATTTGTAAGAGAATTGTTAAGAGTTAAGTATGGCTGAGGCAGAGAGTTTGTATGGGCCAGTGGCAAGAGGTAAGGCTGGGAACTTAGATGAGGCCAGATCTTTAAGGACCTTGTGTACTGTACTGAAGTGTTTGGGCTTTATCCTGAAGGCAGTGGGGAGCCAGAAAAGATCATTAAGCAGGGAAGTGACACAATCAGATATTTCTTTTACAAAAATAACCCTGGCTGCAGTGTGGAGGATTAAATCCAGGGGATGAGAGGAGAGGCAGGAAGACGGGTTAGAAGGCTGGTGTAGTCAGCCAGGAGGGCAATAATGAGGGCAGTGGCAGAGGAAACAGGAAGGAGGAGCCAGAGGAGGATTTATGAAATAGAATCATCAGGGAGAGGAAGACAGAATAATAAAAACTAACAGTAAGGTTGCCAGTTTGAAAAATTGTAGAATTATAGGAGGTAAACCAGGTTTCAGGGATGATGATGAATTCATTTTTGATGATGGCTTCTCTGCTTTGGAGTACCTGAGAGGTAGAAAGACACCTGGTAAGCAGTTGGTTCTAAGAGTCTGGAGTGCAGCTGAGTGATCCAGCCCTGAACAAGAATGGCATGAGAAAGCAACAGTCCTTAATTCAACAAATATTTATTGAGTGCCTAAATATCTTGTACACTAGCAGAGGTTCCTGAGTTTCCTGGAGTTACAAAGACAAATAAGACAGTCTCTGCCTTCCAAGATTCCTGCCTCTTTGGGAAAATAGACATAGAAACAAACAACAATAAGACAGCAATAGAGGTCTGCAGAGGATGTTGTTTTGGGAGCATAGACCAGAAGAACCTAACCTGAGGGAAAAGAGGGAAGACCTCCTAGATTAATTGCTATCTCAGCTGAATCTTAAAAAACAGGAGTTCAGTTCAGACACTCAGTTGTGTCCAACTCTTTGTGACCCCATGGACTGCAGCACACCAGGCTTCCCTGTCCATCACCAACTCCCACAGCTTGCTCAAACTCATGTCCATCGAGTCGGTGATGCCATCCAACCCTCTCATCCTTTGTCATCCCCTTCTACTCCTGCCTTCAATCTTTCCTAGCATCAGGGTCTTTTCCAGTGAGTCAGTTCTTCGCATCAGGTGGCCAAAGCATTGGAGTTTCAGCTTCAGCATCAGTCCTTCCAATGAATAGGACTGATTTCCTTTAGGATGGACTGGTTGGATCTCCTTGCAGTCCAAGGGACTCTCAAGAGTCTTCTCCAACACCACAGTTCAAAAGCATTAATTCTTCGGCACTCAGCTTTCTTTATGGTCCAATTCTCACGTCCATACATGACTACTAGAAAAACCATAGCTTTGATTATACAGATCTTTGTACTGATCAGTATGAGAGACCAAGATTAAAGGCAGAGAGGTTGTAACAATAATCCAGAGTGTAAATGATGAAGGTCTGGTCTGAGTTTGGCAGTGGGAGATGTGAAGAAGGTACTAGAGTCAAGAATTATGTATTAAGCTTTGTTCTAGGTAGATGGTGGCACCAGCAATGATTTTATCCTCCTTTCAATTTAATATACTGACAATCTGCTGTGTCCTGGATACTTCTAGATGCCAAGAATCCAAAGATAATTAAGATATATGCCCTGCCCTTAGGAATCTCTTGGTTTAGTGGGGTGGACAGACCAAACTCTGAAAAACAGATGTGATATAATGTATGTATTATGTGTTTGTTCTATGATAGAGTTCTGGACAGGTGGGAGCACCATGTGGAAATGGCTAACCCACTTGGGGAAAGGCTTCAGGGTCATGACATTTGAGTTGGTTGTCAGACATTGAAAAGGTTGTTGCCAGGCAGAGCAGGGAGAGTATGGAATTCGGGGTGAAGAATCACATGCAGGTATATAGAAGTATGAAAGGACCTGGTCATCTTCTAGGATGAACGAGAAGCTGGTTGTGGCTCCACTACAGGGATGGCAAATAAGTTTACCTCATGTGCTAACTGCATTTGATTAGCAGTAGCTCTCAATCAAGGTATCATTGTCTACCTGTCACTGTCAAAGCTAGAAATACAGGCCTCCATTATCCCCACATCTTGCTGATTCTGCTTCCTAAATGGTTTTTTACTCCAACCCCTTCTTTGTACCTTCCACTGACAGTCTCAGGCTAGGCTTTCATTAATGAAAGGGTTGTATTAAGAAGGATTCTGATGCCTTGTCTGGGGTTAATGGGAAAGAGTAACATGATCAATTGGCAATATCTGCCATGGGTATTAAAAAGAGGAATGGCAACTGTGCATGTCACATCCCTGGGCTAGAGGGTATGAAGCTGGAAATGGCAGGAAGTGATACCTTAAGAGTACAGTTTCAAGACTTGAGATTGAATCATTATGAGCTAGAGGTGTTCAGTTGATAAGCAGATAGAGAGCTCAGAAGATAGGTAGATTTTTTGGAATTATCAATGAACAGAGCAGAGGTGGATAAACTTTTCCTGGAATGGTCCAAATAGTAAATATTTTAGACTTTGTAGGCCACAAGGTGTCTGTTGTACCTATTCAACTTTGCGGTTTTAGTTTCAAAGCTACCATAGACAATATTTAAATGAGTGGGTGTACTGTGTTCTGATAAAACTTTATTAACAAAAACACATCAGGCTGGGTTTGGCCTGTGGACTATAATGTAGATGATATACAGCATCCAGTCACAAGATGTAATATAGTATAGTTAGCACCAGACAAGACAGGTTTCAGTCTCAGCTCTGCATACTAATTTTGTGACACTGAACAAGTCAGTTAAACTTTCTTGATTATTTCTCCCTCCATAAAGTGGAGCTTCAGGCTAGTACCAGTTTTACTTACTTCCTGTGAGAAATAACTTAACTGAGCTATTCCATATAAGCACTAATACAGTACCTGGCCCATAGTAAATGTGCAATAAATGTTTGCAATTGTTCATAGCATTGTTACTATCAGGATTGTTCATATTGTTAGAGATTTCAGTTAAAATCGCAAGAATGGATAAGATCACTGAGAAAAAGTAGGTTGTGCAGAAGTGAAAAGACAACATCAACATTTAAGGGGCAGAGAGGAAGAATCCAGAGAAGGAACTGATAGCATTGTAGAAGGAGCCTCAGAAACAAGTAGTGTACAGGAATCTAAGGAAGGAAACTGTTTTAAGAACGGATGAGAGGCAAAAGTCATCCATCCACATTAGAAAAATGAGTAAAGGAGTGAAAAGGCAGTTATCAAAAGACATATAAAAAGACAATAAACGTATAAAAAGATGTTCATCTTCACTGATAATCAAAGATGTGAAAGCAAAATCATGTGTTTTTCTTGTTCATCTATGATATTGGCAAAGATATAAAAGATAGAACAGTGTTACCAAGGCTACAAAGAAACAGGCATTCTTGTGTACTTGCTGGTGAGAATGTAAATTCTTTTGGACTTTCCAAAGAAAAGTTTAGCAGTATGTATCAAAATAAAAATAAACAGATTCTATGAGACAACAATCTTACTTCTGGGAATTTACCCCAAAGGGGATAGAAAATTGTACACATGGATTTTTAAAATACATGTAGCAACACTGTTCCCAGCATCATGATAGCAAAAACAACCTAAAATATTCAACAGTAGGAAAATTATTATGGCAGATACAAACAACAGAATAGTATTCAGCCTTTAAAAATTATAACATGGCTCTATACTTATTGACATGGAAATATCCATAGAATATGGCCGTGACATATTATGGAAGATCATAAAGTAGCAGTGTAACATTTTCTTCATTAAATAAAACTTTGCTTCCTAGCAAACAGTAGTTTTGTGTTTTTTTTCCCCCAGAAGTGAGATTTCAAGTCATTGTGCTTTTTGTTAAGTTTGCATAGTTGAGCATATTTTATTGAGCATGTGTCATTTATAGAAACAGTAACAAGTATTGTGCTGATAAATCAGATATCTGAAAAAAAAATAAAGCCCTAAATTTGTAGTATTTGATAATTTCAATTATATAAATAATCCCAAGGGCTTCCAAAATTCCTGAATATTGGATACTCAGATCTCCCTAGCTGGCTTTAACACAACACTGGCAATAACTATTTCAAAAAAAAGAATCAGGGTATGTTTACCAGTGTCAGGTGCTGATCAAGTAAGATGGATATTAAAGGTTACTTGTCACTGGTAAACCTGGTAAAAGGAGTTTAAGTGGAACAGACAGCTGCAAAGTAAATGCGAAAGAAGGAAGTGGAGAAAGCAAGCAATTGTGTAGAAAACTAAAGGAAAGAAATGGTCACTTGAGGAAGATGGTCAAGGAAAGTTTAATTGGGCAGGGTGAGGGGATGTTTGGGAAGAAAGACCAAACAGAGAAAAAATAAGAACTTTTTCATTTCTTACTTTGAATAACCTTTAGAGTTTACAGCATGTACACGAATGTTCTTGAAAGAACCCCTAGAACTTGGTGTTATTGGGGAATCTGAGTCTCAGAATGGAGAAGTGGCTTGCCCCAGGTGTCACAGACAGTGAGCCATATTTGTGTGTGCCTGTTGGATGCCACCCACTGGTTAAGCCCTGAAAATACCAAGATGGAGAAAATGTGGCCACTAGCACGTATATCCCAACCCTTCAACCTGGGTCTTCTCTCTCATGATTTTAGGTTCTTTTTCTGTTCATCTTAGTTAGGTCATGAAACTGGATATGGACTATTGGTTCCTGCTTGGAAGAAGAGAAGAAAGTGTAGCATGGGAGGGCAAAGGGGTATTAAGTGACTATGAAGTTGTGTCTGTTGAGGACTGAGGAAGAGTCTGTGGGATTGGCAATCAAACGATCACTGGTATAATTTTCAGTGCTGTTAAAAGAGCAGACTGAAGAGCAAATGAACAATGAAAAAAATAAGGCTGTAGAGAAAAAGACAGGTTTAGAGAGAGAGAGAAGGGAAGCTATAGATGAAGTTTAGTAAAATATGGATAATTTTTAAAGGATTGCTCACATTATCCCAAATTTGGCCAGTGAGAGCCCCTTCAAGCCAGCTCCTATGTGTTTTCTACATGACCCGATCAGGTCTCTAGTGCATCTTTGCTTTCTGGTGTACAAGGTTCCCACAGTTTACACTGAACTTTCCCTGCCCCAGGTCTGGAATCAGCCAGTTCTCTCAGGAGCTCTGGTTCCTGTTAATAGGAAATGGTATTTCAGAACCACAAGCTAAGCACTAGGTATGCTCAGTGCTACTGATGTGCATTGCTTTTAGGCCTTTTCTATAGACTGGGCTAGGAAATGTATTTTTTAGAAATTGGGAAAGTATTAATGGAATTGGATTATAGCAGTAAAATAATAATGATAATAATAATCTATTACCCCATAGCAATATTCTGAAAGGTGAAGGGGGAGAAAGATTTTCTTCCAGAAGAATATTAGCTAATACATGTAGAAGGAAGATAGAATAGAAAATCACAGTTTTGCAGCCCCCAGTTTAATAATTGATTTTGGCAAAGATCATCAAATGGCTGCTAAAACCATTGGGTAAAAAGTTCTTGGGGAACAGGATATTCACTCAGTCTCAAATTATCACTCCATAGATTCCTTGATGATTACGAAGGGGGAAATGTACATTTACAATGGGAAGATCTGGCAGTCACTAGGTTAAACAAGTGATTAAACCCAGCATTGTCAATACCAGGACAACCTGACATTGTGCTTCCTGGTGTGATGTAATAAGAAGTACAGAACACCATTTATGAAATATCCTTACCAAAAATGTTTAACCTGGAATCTAAATATGAAGAAATACTTAGACAAACCCAGAATGTGGGACATTCAATAAGTCAACTGGCCTGGACTCTTCAAAATGCCATTATGAAAAACAAAAGAAGGTAGATAAATTGTTCTAGATTATAAGAGGACAATGAGCTCTAACAATAAAAGGCAGTCTGTCAACCTTGGATGGAGTCTGAACTGAGGGGATGGTGGGTCACAAACAGCTATGAAAAATGTTTTTGGAGTAATTTGGTAAATTTGAATATGGAATATACTTTAGATGACATTATATTGAATTAATGTTGATTTTTTTCTTGGGTGTGATAATTTCAAAATTATTCTCTTTTACTCTAGAACAATTCATCTAACTTCTTTTGTTTCTCATAATAACGGCTTTTAAAGAGACAAGGCCAGTTGACTTACTACTGACTGTCCCATGCATGCTGAAGTATTTGGGAGTGAAGTATCTTCATATTTGTGTCTTACTTTCAGATGGCTCAGCAAAGTAGGAAAGAGAAAGGGAGCATGCACACACATAGGTATATGTGTGTGCATGTGCCTGCATGTTTTGTTTAGAAAGAGAACAAATGTGGAAATTAGAAGCAATTTGTTAATCTAGCTGAAAGATACATGACTATTCATTGTCCTATTCTTTCAACTGTTTTGTAGGTTTGAAAGTTTTTGAAATAAGAAGTTAAACACTCCTTTTTAAAACTGAAAATGTATGGTGAAATTGAACAAGTGGTGTTGGGACAATTGGATCCACAGATATAAAAAGATGACATTAAACCCGTACCTCATACTATACATAATATTATTTCAAAGTGAATGAAACCTAAATGTAAGAGCTAAAACTATAAGACTTTTAGAATAAAATAGAAAATCTTTGAGACTTTGGTAAGGCAACAACAAAAGCATGATTCATAAAACAAAAACATGATAAACTGGACTCATCAAAATTAAAAACTTCAAAAGACACCATTATAATAATGAAAAGACAAGTCATAAATTGGGGGAAAATACCTGCAAATTACATATCTGATAAAGGTCTCATGTCTGTAAAGGTCTTTGTATAATATACAAAGAACTCTTATAATTCAGTATAACAGACAACCCAATTTTAAAATGGGTAAAAGATTAGAATAGACATTTTACTAAAAATATATATATGAACAGTTAATAAACACATGAGAAGATGCTCAATGTCACTAATCATTAGGGAACTACAAATTAGAATCATAATGAGATACTACTAAACACCCACAAGAATGATTATAACAAAAATACAGACAGTATATGTTGAGGAATAAGCAACCTCATACATTGCTGGTGGGAATGTAGAGTGGTGCAGACACTTTGGGGAACATTTTAATACTTTCTTAAGAAGTTAAATATAAATTTATCATACATCCCAGCAGTTCCACTCCTGGTAGAAATAAAAACATATAGCTACACAAAAACACGTGAATGTTCATAGAAGTTCTATTCTGTTCTATTCTGTTTGGTTATTAATAATAATCAAAAAGTGAAAAAAACTCAAATGTTCATCAACTAGTGCATGGATAAACAAATTGTGGTATATCTGTATAACAATAATATTCAGGGATTTTAAAAGTAATGAAAAACTGATACATGCTGCAGTGTGAATGAACCTCAAAAGCATGCTTAGCAATCATGTTAGCTCACAAGACATTTATCCAGTTGAGTTGAAAACTTAATGTCCATACAAAAACATGCACGCAGTTTTTTTTTATAGCAAACTTTATTCATAATTGCCAAAATCTAGAGGCAACCAAGAAGTCCATCAATAGATAAATGGATGAGCAAAATCTTACATCCTTACAATGGAATATTATCAGCAAGAAAAAATGAGCTAACCTGTATTGTAGAATTGAAATTAGCTAAGAGTAGAACTTAAATATTCTCACAAAAAGATAATAATATGTGAGATGATGTATGTGTTAATTAATTAGGTGGGAGCAGTCCTTTCATAATGTACACATATATCAAATCACCATGATGTACACTTTAAATATCTATGTCAGTTAGAGCTCAGTAAAGCTGATTTTTTTAATGACCTATCAAGCCATGAAAAGACATGTAGAAAATTTAAATGCATATTGCTAAGGGACAGAAGCCAGTCTGAAAAGCCAGACTGTATGATTCCAACTACATGACATTCTGAAAAGGCAAAACTAGAGAGGCAGTAAAATAAAATGATAGGTGATTGCCAGCAGCCCAGAGGAGAGAGGAGGAACAATTAGGTGGAAAATGGGATTTTTAGGGCAGTGAAACTATGTGATTCTGTAATAGTGGGTACATGACATCATACATTTGTCAAAACTCATATAACTGTACAACAGTAAGAGTGAACCCTAATGTAAGCTATTCTTTTATTTAATAGTAACATGTCAATATTTTAACAAATGTAGCATGCTACTACATGATGTTAATAGGGGAAACTGTATTCTGGAGAGAGGATATATGGGAATTCTCTGTCCTGTCTGTTCTATTTTTCTGTAAAACTAAAACTGTTCATAATACACATTATGCTAAGTAAAAGAAGCCACATCGAAAAGACCACATATGTATGATTCCATTTATGTGAAATGTCCAGAAAGACTAATCTATAGAGACAGAAACCAAAAAAGTGCTTGACTGGATCTAGGGGTAGAAACAGGGATTAACTATAAATAAGCATGAAGAGTCTTACTGGGATGATAATGTTCTAAAAGTGCATTACAGTGATGGTTGCCCAGCTCAGTAAATTTATTAAAACTCGTTGCATTGTATACTTAACATAGATGAACTTTATGGTATCTAAATTATACCTCAATTTTGAAAACAGCAGTGGCCACGGGACTGGAAAAGGTCAGTTTTCATTCCAATCCCAAAGAAACGTAATGCCAAAGAATGCTCAAACTACTGCACAATTGCACTCATCTCACACGCTAGTAATGTAATGCTCAAAATTCTCCAAGCCAGGCTTCAGCAATATGTGAACCGTGAACTTCCAGATGTTGAAGCTGGTTTTAGAAAAGGCTGAGGAACCAGAAATCAAATTGCCAACATCCGCTGGATCATGGAAAAAGCAAGAGAGTTCCAGAAAAACATCTATTTCTGCCTTATTGACTATGCCAAAGCCTTTGACTGTGTGGATCACAATAAACTGTGGAAAATTCTGAAAGAGATGGGAATAGCAGACCACCTGACCTGCCTCTTGAGAAATCTTATGCAGTTCAGTTCAGTTCAGTCTCTCAGTCGTGTCCAACTCTTTGCAACTGCATGAACCGCGGTATGCCAGGCCTCCCTGTCCATCACCAACTCCTGGAGTCCACCCAAACCCACGTCCATTGAGTCGGTGATGCCATCCAACCGTCTCATTCTCTGTCATCCCCTTCTCCTGCTCTCAATCTTTCCCAGCATCAGGGTCTTTTCAAATGAGTCAACTCTTCACATCAAGTGGCCAAAGTATTGGAGTTTCAGCTTCAACATCAGTCCTACCAATGAATACACAGGACTGATCTTTAGGATGGACTGGTTGGATTTCCTTGCAGTCCAAGGGACTCTTAAGAGTCTTTTCCAACACACAGTTCAAAAGCATCAATTCTTCGGTGCTCAGCTTTCTTTATAGTCCAACTCTCACATCCATACATGACTACTGGAAAAACCATAGCCTTGACTAGACGGACCTTTGTTGGCAGAGTAATGTCTCTGCTTTTGAATATGCTATCTAGGTTGGTCATAACTTTCCTTCCAAGGAGTAAGCATCTTTTCATTTCATGGCTGTAATCACCATCTGCAGTGATTTTGGAGCCCAGAAAAATAGTTAGCCACCATTTCCACTGTTTCCCCATCTATTTGCCATGAAGTGGTGGGACCAGATGCCATGATCTTAGTTTTCTGAATGTTGAGCTTTAAGCCAACTTTTTCACTCTCCACTTTCACTTTCATCAAGAGGCTCTTTAGTTCTTCTTCATTTTGTGCCATAAGGATGGTGTCATCTGCATATCTGAGGTTCTTGAGATTTCTCCTGGCAATCTTGATTCTAGCTTGTGCTCCTTCCAGCTCAGCGATTCTCATGATGTACTCTGCATATAAGTTAAATAAGCAGGGTGACAACAACCAGTCTGTTGTTCCATATCCAGTTCTAACTGTTGCTTCCTGACCTGCATACAAATTTCTCAAGAGGCAGGTCAGGTGGTCTGCTACTCCCATCTCTTTCAGAATTTTCCACAGTTTATTGTGATCCACACAGTCAAAGGCTTTGGCATAGTCAATAAAGCAGAAATAGATGTTTTTCTGGAACTCTCTTGCTTTTTCCATGATCCAGCGGATGTTGGCAATTTGATCTCTGGTTCCTCTGCCTTTTCTAAAACCAGCTTGAACATCAGGAAGTTCACAGTTCACATATTGCTGAAGCCTGGCTTGGAGAATTTTGAGCATTACATTACTAGTGTGTGAGATGAGTGCAATTGTGTGGTAGTTTGAGCATTCTTTGGCATTGCCTTTCTCTGAGATTGGAATGAAAACTGACCTTTTCCAGTCCTGTGGCCACTGCTGAGTTTTCCAAATTTGCTGGCTTATTGAGTGCAGCACTTTCACAGCATAATCTTTCAGGCTTGGAATAGCTTAACTGGAATTCCATCACCTCCACTAGCATTGTTCGTAGTGATGCTTTCTAAGGCCCACTTACTTCACATTCCAGGATGTCCGGCTCTAGGTGACTGTGTAGATCACAACAAACTGTGGAAAAGTCTGAAAGAGATGGGAATACCAGACCACCTGACCTGCCTTCTGAGAAACATGTATGCAGGTCAAGAAGCAACAGTTAGAACCAGGCATGGAACAACAGACTGGTTCAGAATTGGGAAAGGAGTGTGTCAAGGCTGTATTTTGTCACCCTGCTTATTTAACTTATATGCGGTGTACATCATATGAAATGCCAGGCTGGATGAAGCTCAAGCTGGAATCAAGATTGCAGGGAGAACTATCAGTAACCTCAGGTATGGAGATGACACCACCCTTATGGCAGAAAGCAAAGGGAAACTAAAGAATCTCTTGATGAAAGTGAAAGAAGAAGGCAAAAAAGCTGGCTTAAAACTCAACATTCAAAAAGCCAAGACATGGCATCTAGTCCCATCACTGCACAGCAAATAGATGGGGAAACAGTAGAAACAGTGACAGACTTTGTTTTCTTGGGCTCCAAAATTGCTGCAGACAGTGACTGCAGCCATGAAATTAAAAGACACCTGCTCCTTTGAAGAAAAGCTGTGATAAACCTAGACAGTGTATTAAAAAGCAGAGACGTTACTTGCCTACAAAGTTCCATATAGACAAAGCTGTTTTTTCCAGTAGTCATGTACAGATGTGAGAGCTGGACAATAAAAGAGGCTGAGCACTGAAGAATTGATGCCTTTGAACTGTGGTGCTAGAAAAGACTCTTGAAAGTCCATTAGACAGCAAGGAGATCAAATCAGTCAATCCTAAAGGAAATCAACCCTGAATATTCCCTGGAAGGACTGATGCTAAAGCTGAAGCTCCAATACTTTGGCCACCTGATGAAAAGGGCCAACTCATTGGAAAGACCTTGATGCTGGGTAAGATTGACGGCAGGAGGAGAAGGGGTCAACAGAGGATGAGATGGTTGGATGTCATCACCAATTCAATGGACATGAGTTTGAGCAAGCTGCGGGAGTTGGTGATGGACAGGGAAGCCTGGCATGCTGCAGTCCATGGGGTCACAAAGAATCAGATAGTACTGAGCACCTGAACAACAACAAAAGCAAACCATGTAACTGCAGACATGCACACCATTATCCTTTTGATGTTTCTTAGGAATAACAAGAAGGCCACTGTGTTGGAGCAGAGTAATGGGGACAGTGGAGGGATAGGGCCCAGAAGTGGACAGGGGCTCCATCATGCAAGACTTTGTGGACCATGATAGGACTTTGGATTTTATTATGAACATGATGGACTTTTGAGCAGGGTACTGGGACTTGGTGAGTTTGTGGTATCCATTGTAAGGAGTGAGAAAGAGACAATTAGAAGTCAGTGATGACTAAGCAGCCTTGAAACCCACCTGAGACTGGGAACCATTATTGAGTGATGGTGTAAATATGCAGTTATGTGATTTATTTCAACAGCTTTTGGTCATCCTCGCTTTGGGAGCAGAATAAACATTTGAGTGGTCAGATTGATTTAAAGTTGGGATTTAAAGTTCAGATGCTAGAAGGAAATTGCCTAACATGGTTTACCATGGTAAACTAAGTCATAAGTATTAATAAGTGCTCAGGTAGGTTCTTATAGAGAAAAATTGAATGCTCAGGAGCCCTTGAGGAAGAAAGTACTATATTTCTGCCTTTTGCCTTCTTTCACAACTGCTGTTGGCAATTGCTGTAAGCAATTAGAAGCAATTTAGTGAAAAGAACATTAAGAGTCAGGAGACAACTATGAGCCTCAGCTCTCCCAGTGCCTGTGATACCAGGGTAAATTGTCACATCTGCCAGCTATGAGAAGGCTAAAGAAGTCATCTTTCTTGGTTAAATCTTTCCAAGAAATTCGCTTTGTACCATTAAATAAAACACTTCAACTTTTCTTGGCAGTAGTTCTCCTGAATTTCCTCTTTCCTACCAAATTTCGCCATTCTACCTTGTGCTAATGACTACTTATACAATATCTCTTCATAGAAGAAAAGGGAATTCATATCAGATGCTATACCTGCTCTGCTCAGAACCCTCCGATGGCATCCCATCTCATTGAGAACCAAGTCCATACTCCTTGTGATAGCCCCTGTGATTAGGTCCCTTTGGAACTCATTTTGTGCCATTCTTCTTCATTAACTGTGTCTTAGCTGCACTGGCCTTTCTGCTTCTCAAATAGGCTAAGGGAGTTCTTTCCTGGCTCAGAGCTTTTACAGTGCTGTTCTCTCAGCCTGGAAGACTTCTCCGTCTCTGTATGGGTGAGTTTCTTTTCACTTTACAGGTCTCTGTTTAAACATCACCTATTCAGAGAAGCTTTCCTGACCAACCCATATGAGGTAGCCCCCATCCACACCTCATTACTCTCTATCACATTACTATATGCTATTTTTGTAATATTGCTTGTCATAATGTGTTGTTTTTTTGTTTGTTTCTATATTTTTCCATCTGCTTCTACAACCCCACCCCCCACACACTGTGAGGTCCTTGAGAATAAGCTCTTATCTGTATTATCTGTTCATCATTATTCCCAGAGTATAGAACAGAGTGAGTGCTCAGTACAGATGTGTGTGTCAAAGGAGGAAGAAGAGAGAAGCCTCTTTTGTTACCTGTGCCAAATAAGTAATCCCTCATTAAGATTTTTAGAGCAATGAAAATACTCTGTATGATACCATATGATGAATGCTTATTATTATACAGTTGTCCAAATCCATAGAATGTAGAACATTAGGAATGAACCTTAATGTAAACTATGGGCTGTGTCTGTGAGTTCATCAGTTGTAACAAACGCATCACTCTAGTGAAAGATGTTGATAGGAGTGGGCTATGCACGTGTGAGAGAAAGGGTTTTAGGGAACATCTTAGTACTTTCCTGTCAATTTTGCTGGGAATTTTAAAGTACTACAAATACTGTCTTCATGAAAAAATTATAATTAAGAATTAGATACAGCTCTGGGAAAAAATATTCCTCAAACTCTTAGTTATTTGTGTTGCCCTCTACTGGACTCTCCTGTAAATGGGATAAAATCTTGATTTCCTGGCTAATCTGGAATATTAGAAGATGATCAATTTTTTATAATTTTATAAATTTATTAAAGTATAGTTGATTAACAATGTTGTGTTTCAGGTGTACAGAAAAGTGATCAGTTAGAGATACATATATATCTTTTTTCAGATTCTTTTTCCTTTATTTATTACAAATAAGGAGGATTATTGTACTATAGACTTTCAGATTCAGAAAGAACTAGAGGTCACCTAGTCTAACCTCTCTCTCCATGTAGAAACCTTTCTACAGCATCGATCCCAGGAATTCTTTAGAGGTGCTTCAGTAGCCACTATAGGAGGTAACTACTGCTGCTAAGTCGCTTCAGTCGTGTCTGACTCTGTGCAACCCCATAGACGGCAGCCCACCAGGCTCCCCCATCCCTGGGATTCTCCAGGCAAGAATACTGGAGTGGGTTGCCATTTCCTTCTCCAGTGCATGAAAGTGAAAAGTCAAAGTGAAGTCGCTCAGTCATGTCCGACTCTTAGCGACCCCATGGGCTGCAGCCCACCAGGCTCCTCCATCCATGGGATTTTCCAGGCAAGAGTACTAGAGTGGGGTGCCATTGCCTTCTCCGATAGGAGGTAAAGGATTTACTAAATATATAGGGTTCGGATCCCCAGATGACCATCTGCTACTCACACTTTAGCCAGAGTATTGCTGATTTTGTTTGTTTTATATGTTGGGATTCCACATAAAATTTCATTTGAAAAAAAAAAAAAAGTTTAAAAACTACTGATCTGACCTCTGCCCAAACATGCACACCTACTAAGAACTTGCTGTCTTGATATTCCTTCATGCTGTTTCCACATATCTGTCTTCGATATTTAAAGGTGATGCTACTGACAGCAGTCACCACTTAAGCATGTGCTTGTCACTGCAAAGACAAATATACCCTGAACAATTCTTTCTACATTTAAAGCCTGACCATTGGTTTGAGGGAGTAGCCATGAGTTGAAGAAGCTATTTATTTCCTAGATTCAGTCTCCTGGAGGCCTGCAGCTATGCTGCAATACTCAGAACTCCTTCAAATATGACCTTCCAGCATATCTTCCACCCTCTTTATTTGTTTCACATCAGTGAATTACCTTCCATATTAAATTTCACCCTAGAGAAATCCATCCACTTTGCCAATTGATGCAAGTCATTTCAGTTTTAAGTGTGTCTACCAAACAGTACTGCCACATCTAACTTTATTTGGAGACATGTTTAATACAAAGCTCCCTATTCTATCACACATTTAAAGAAACAAAAAACTAATGACATGTCTCTAGAGCCAGGACCAGCCTCTATGAAAACCCATGGTTGGTCTGTTTGTATGTTCTGAGAGGGAGATTGGTCAATGAGTCATGGGCCCTTAAAGTTTCCTGATTTGGGTACTGATCACTCTATTTTTTAGTGATATGTTCCTTTGTTTTTCTAGTTTATCACATTTGAATTTGTAAATGTATAATCCAAAGGTAATTTTTCTCTTTATTCAATATAAATAATATAAATCTTTTCCTCCATATTTTAGACATTTCACCATTCCTATAAATTCTTTAAAAATTTTTTTAATTTTTTAAAAATATAAATTTATTTATTTTAATTAGAGGTTAATTTCTTTACAATATTGTATTTAAAAAGCTTTCTTCAGAGCCTATCATGTGCCAAGTACTGTGCTAGGTATTGACGTATAAAGATGCATAAGGTACAGTCCTTGCTCTCAAAGAGTTTATAGTCTAATAGAGGAGACAGGTATAGGAACTAATCATTGCAGCCTGGTTTGCTAAGTACTATGGTGGAGGTTTGAATAAACTGCTGGAACAATTATATGCCTGGGAAAAGAAGGTGGAACTTTAGGGACATCTTCACAGCTGGATTTTAAAAGATGGCAAGGAGGTTGTCAAGCAAAGATGACACATGCACAGCCACAGAGACTTGCAGAATGTATTATGTTTAAGATAGGGAGAAGAGTCTGATGCAGTTAAGTGTTAGGTACTTGAGGGCGATGGTGAGATGAGACCTGAGAAACAGTCAAGGACAAAATTATGAAGGGCCTTGTGTCCTATGCCAAAGAAAGGATCTTTTCTTCCTGTGGGCATGGGGACTCATTGAGGGGTTTTTAAGCAGGGTAGTGATATCGTCAGAATCGTGCTTTAGAATGTTATAATGAGCAGTGTAACGGTGCAGTAGAGCAGGGAACTGTGGGAGGAATACAGCACTGCTAGAGGCTCTGGAACACGTGGCAAATTCCTTAAGTAGTCTGGGACATACATTGTCTTTGTTTCTTAACTGTAAAAGAGGAATAGCCATTTTTTCCAACTTCACATAGTGCTAATGAGAGTAAATGAGATCATAAATCCTCTGAGCCTCATAGAAGAAAGCTTCCAGTTTAGAGTTAGGTGGTTGGAAGTTGAGACAAGCATGTCTACACCATATACTTTGACACTTATTCATGCACATCTTATGGGTTTTTTTTTTTTACATTAGTCTTTCTTACACCTTAATTCAACTTAGTCATTAGCTCCTCAAGGGCAGGGTCAAGAGTATTTTGCATTGTCTACAAATTTTACAGAGACAGAGCACAGAATGAGTCCCTAGCACCTTCCTACAGTCTGATTGCATACGGTGTCCTGTCTCAGGTGGACTGCCTGAGACTGAAGCATCCAAAGAAGGCCCCTGGACTACTGGGAACCAACAGTGATATTATATTTCAGGGCTCTTCTCTAGGGGTGAACACAGAGATTCCAAGCCTTGTTCAACCAGGCCTGTGAGTGCCAGGACGGCTCTTTACGTCTTGTAAAATTTACTTCTTGCAAAATTGTATGAAAATTACTTTTCATACAAAAAGTTCCTTTTGTATGAAATAGAAATGATTACCATTTCACTAGGAAGTCACAATCTACAGGTGAAAGATACTGAGTAGAATATGTGTATATAACAACTGTGGATGTCTGTGTGTATTTAGTCACTAAGTTGTGTTCTACTCTTTGCCATCCCATGGACTGTAGCTGCCAGGCTCCTCTGTCCATGGGATTTCCCAGGCGAGAATACTGGAGTGGGTTGCCATTTCCTTCTCCAGGGGACCTTCCAGACCCAGGGATTGAACTGCGTCCACATCTCCTGCATTTGCAGGCAGATTCTATACCACTGAGCCACCTGGGAAGCCCAGTAATTGTGAATAATTTTTTTCAGAATTTAACTAGTCCTTTGTTTGCAGAAAAGGTGTAAAAAGAATGCTAAAAATTTTATATTCTGTCTTTTGGGGTATTTATAATTAACATAGACATAACATGACAACTCTAGATGTTTTTAATCCAAGTTTTGAACAGTGTAAGTGACATATGCTCAAATGTTGTAGAGAGGCTTCATCCTATGGCCAAAACAATATGTGAGGAGCATCCGTATGTTTTTCTTGTATGTCAGAAGTTACCCTAGATTTGCATCAGCAGAAGCTAGAAAGTCTGAAAGCATTCCCTGCAGTTTTAAAGCAGGCACCATCCTCTCTCTCCTAATTCAAAAGAGGTTGTGATCAGTTCACTGGACACAATGGCATTTCCTCCTATCCACACCTAATATAAACTGTAGCCAATTAAATGGGGTCTATTACGTAGGTTGGGGATGCAAGCACATAAAGTCATTGGCTCTTGAGATACTCATCTTGTGTGCCAGGACCAGGTGCAGAAATACAAATACATATATATTAAGCCTGGGCCAGCTGCCTTGCCAGTGCTTTTGTGTTTTTTTTTTCTGTTTAACTAGAAAAGGTTGAGCAGGCACGATTTCCATCAATCATACCTAAAATGTTATTTTTCTTGTGGAGGAAGAAAGTACATTTAATTCCTCAGCCCAATACTGATGTCTAAACCATTGAGGTTTTTTAAGTTTATTAAATGAGAGTTTAAAGTAAAAAGTGATATTTTTTAATTAACCAGAGTGCTCAGGGAGGGAATATTCTGGTTAATTAAATTTTCTGGTTCAGGGAACAGTTACATGACACATTTTTTTTGTTTCATACATATTCTTTAACCTCTTTAAAAATTTTATCTGTACTTTTCTGCCTTAGTTAGCACAGTAGATTGGAGCTGGCTGAAGTTTACTGCTATCACTTAGTTACTCAGTGTTCCTATGCCCTAGATTCTAATTGGATAAGATCCTTGGTGGTAGCGGATACTGATGAAATCTGGGCTGAACCTGGGCTGCATGCTGGGAAATTGCTTTTAGGAACTTGTTTGGCTTCTTCTCATTTACTTTCTTCCCTAAAAGTGGACTATATGAAAGAAAAAAATTCACTAGCCAAGTGAAGACTTTGACTTGCTAATCTATACTTTACTGAATAAAGACATATTTTACAACAGGAAAATTCCACCTGTGTCATCTGAGAAAAATGTACTAAAGAAGCTAGATCCAGAGAAATGAGACCTTGCACATCCAAAGGAAACAAGTGAATTCAGTTCATCGTGACCTGTCTATTCAATTTATTCCCTAGCTGAGTTAATCTTACAGCAATCTTCAGGGACCTACTCACCACTTTGACTCTTCTGTAGTACAAATGTTAGGTTCTGTTTATAAGCTATCTAAGATTCGGTGGTAAATAGAACTGCTTTGCACTTTTTCCATTAGTTTACCTTGGACTGTATAATTATCCAAAAGGAAATATGGTCTGTAGATTCTAAAAGCGACCTTCTGGCACTTTGCAACATAATGAATTTGTAGTCAGTATTCTTGATTCATTTTCAGGTAAATATTGCCTTACTTCTACTCTCCCAAGTCTTCATTTGTCTTCAATAGTGACTGCTTATCATGCCAGATGCTGTGTAGAGAGTGAGAACTGTGTAGAATTATGCTGCTGTCACGTTTATTTTATTTCTTGGATAACATTTTCGGTTTTGTCACACAGTTAATGGATTTGTTTCTTTTAACGAGTAGGGCCTTCTTGACCTAATCCTTTTTCACACATCTTCCTGTATAAATTCTAAATCCAAAGGTGCTAGGTCAGTAGCTAAATTGGGGTTATAGAGGAAGGGACCACCACAAAGTCAATTTGTACAGATTTGGCCCTGGGTCATTTACTCGCCTTTGGGGGATTTTAAAAACTCATTTATCCCAAACCCAAATAACCTGAAAGTTAAAGTGATTAAAGTTGGTGGGTTATTATAGGAGACATCTGGATAGAAAAGTTGCTCCTAGAAGGATCTGTTGTGGTTCATTTTTTAACCAAAAGTTCCTCAAATCAGAAAATAGCAAAGGGGATAGAAGCCACCATAAAAAGTAGTGAAGTGGTAAATTGGGAAAGACAAGTAAAGAGGTAGTATAAAACTGACAAAATAGACTCATTTCACAGCATTACAAAACTGAAATGGTAAAAGGGGAAGAGACATGAAAGAGAAGAAGAGAATATTATGAGTAAGATGATAAGCAATAGATGTTGAGAGAATGATATGAAAATTGTTTAGTTAAGTGATTAAGCTTGTGGGCTGAGGAGCCAGAGGCTGTCTAAATTCAAATTCAAGATCAGCCATTTCCTGACCTTAAAACCTTGGATGACTTATTCAGTTCAGTGGCTCAGTCGTGTCCGACTCTGCGGCCCCATGGATCGCACCACACGGGCCTCCCTGTCCTTCACCATCTCCCAGAGCTTGCTCAAACTCGTGTCCACTGAATCAGTGATGCCATCCAGCCATCTCATTTTCTGTTGTCCCCTTCTCCTCCTGTCTTCAATCTGTCCCAACATCGGGGTCTTTCTTGATGTCATGATCCAAGAATCCCTGATCTCTGACCTCATGGACATGAAAACACCAAATGCATATTAGCAAATGCAGTTGACTGAGCCCTGTACTTTTTCTTTAAAATAGACTTTGTGGTTTACAGTTCACCAGGTCATGTAAGAAACTATATGTTTCTGGTAAAGGAAAAAAATGACCTAACCTCAAAGCTGTAGATATATTTCTCAAAGTTTTCAGAAATATATATGTTGAACTTGGTTTGTCTTCCAAATACATTTGTGTTGATGATGTGAAAGACAAAATGCACTTGAAGAAATTATTTTATCCAGCTATTGAAATAGGGATAAGATTGATTAATGAGTAATATATTAAAGGAAAGGAAAGAGGCCTGGTGTTATAAAGGCAGGTAAATAAGGAGGTCATGTGCAAGTCTTATAGGAATCATTGGGAAAGCTGGAGATGGGTTTTATCTCAACAATATGCCAGGGTAGAATGGTCACTTGTAGTTTGCCTTTTCCTGGAAAAAAAAAAAAATGATAGGGATGGGGGTTCTTAACTATCACCACTTTCTGGGGAGAACAGGGCTCAGATAAACTTCAACATCGTAATTTCCTCCTTTTGGTTAAGACAAATATCATCCATCACTGAATAATTCAGAGGCCACCAGATAGCGATAAATCATAAGCCACCAGAGTAGGGTGAACAGGCATCTAAGAAATAGTCTCATGAGGAGTCGTGGTGTTATTCCTATAAAACCACTGGTTGAGAGGTGGTGGTAAAAATCAGTTGTTTTAGGGGCTTGGAGATCAGGCATCTTAAAAGAGGGAAAAATAAACTGTAAAAAAATATTAATGAAAAAGTTTATATTATAGTAAGAGCCAAGAAGTAAACCATAAAGGTCAAGTGTATTCTAAGACAAGTGGAGGAAAACCCATTTTGCAGGACCACTATGGAAGGAGGATGCAGCTGCTTTTGGTGACAGTATCCAAAGTCTAGATTACCTCTCATATAAGGATGTATGTGACCTGAGCATTCCTCCAGACTTCCTTAGTGGTCCAGGCATCAGCTTATTCAAGGAGGTTTCCAGTCATGCCTTGTCTGCTGCAGTGATGAGTTCTTCCAGGTACATGTGGCTTTAGTTTGCAGGACTGCTTCAGATCCCAGAGAAGAGAGCAAGCTGTAAGGCAACATAGGATCCCAATAGGGATTTGGGCAGTCAGGTTTAAGAAAATTTGGAGAAGTTAGATTTGAGAATATTAGCCAGATATTGAAGAAAACTAGAAGAATTGAAAAGTTGCTAAGGATCAACAATTTGGGCAAGGTAATAGGATCCAGTCCAGTTTCCAAATAGGTACCAAAGCTGGTTTTTCTACACAGGAATGGAGGTCAATTACATCTACCACAGAAGACAAAGTTGGCATAATCATCAGCAACCTGCAGTTTATAAAGATATACAAAATTGTCCAAAGACAATAACTAGATTCTGATAACCTGGAATGGTATGCTATAGATGAATCAGTTTTCCTTTGAAACCAAAAAACTTTCTATTCATTTTTCTCCTTTTGATCAAAGATAATCTCAAATAAAGATTCTTCTTTTTTGGCCATTCTGCTTGGCATGTGGGATTATAGCTTCTCAACCAGGTGTCAAACCTGTGCCCCTTGCATTGGGAACATAGGGTCTTAACCACTGAACCACCAGGGAAGTCCTAGAAAGATTGTTCTTAAACTCTAAGGTTGGTCTCACAAGAAACAGAAGGAAAAAAATAGATGAACTGGACTTCATAATAATTTAAAACTTTTGTGCATCAAAGGACATCATCAAGAAAGTGAAAAGACAGCCTACAGAATGGAGGAAAATGTTTGCAAATCATATATCTGGTAAGAGTCTGGTATCCAGGATATGTAAAGAAGTCATGCAACTCAACAACAAAGAGAGAAACAACCCAATGTAAAAACGGACAAAGGACTTGAATAGATATATCTGCAAAGAAGACATACAAATGGCTAATAAACACACAAAAAGATGTTTGACATCATCAGTCATCATGGAAATGTAAATCAAATCCACTATGAGACTCCATGCCCACTAGGATGACTAGAATTAAAAAAAAACAAACAAACAGGAAATAACAAGTATTGGTGAGGATGTGGAGAAATTAGAACCCTTGTACATTGCTGATGAGAATGTAAATTACAGCCCCTGTAGAAAACACATTGGTTATTTCTCAAAAGTTAAATATAGAATTACCACATGTCCTAGCAATTCCACCCCTAAGTATGTATCCAAAAGGATTAAAAACAGATACTCAGAAAAATACTTGTACACAAATGTTCATAGCAGCAATATTCACAACAGTCAAATAGTGGAAACCACCCAAATGTCCATCAACAGATGAATGTATAAACAAAAGTGGTATATACATACAACAGAATATTACTCATATACAGGAATGAAGTACTAATGATTGCTGTAACATGGATGAACCTCAAACACATGCTAAATAAAAGAAGCAGACAGAAGATCACATGTTATTCTATGATACCACTTATATGAAATATCCAGAATAGGTAGATCTGTAGAGACAGAATGCAGATTGGCAGTTGTCAGGGGCACGAGAGGAAAGAATAGGGAATGACTGATTAGTTCAGGGTTTTCTTTTGAGGTGTGAAAATGGTTTGGAGACTAGATTGAGGTAGAGATTGAACAGTGTTATCAATGTACTAAATGCCACTGAATTGTATGCTTTAACATGATCATTTTTTATTATGTGACTTTTACCTCAATTTAAAAATATTAAAAAATAAAAATTAGGCCTCATTAGATTTGGCCTGATTATTTATATAGGTGTTGCAAAAATGCTAATTTACCATATATACTTTAAGCTTGCTTTGCTGGAATTTTTCATAAGAAATCTCATTTTGAAAGTTTTAAAGTCTATTAAGGCTAGGAAACCAAGCTAAGATTTTACCTGCAGTACCTATGAATTTGAAAGAACTCCTCTCGTCTTAGGTTCTCCAAAATGTTTTTAAGTTTCCAGAGCCTGCCAGGAAGTAACCTTCCTTATTCACCTGTAAGGCTAGTAACCGTATAAACCAGGTACCAGGCTAGATTTCCCAAGAGAGTTTTCCATGTATTGGCTCAATAAAGTCAACCTTAGTTCCTAAAAAGTGTCTGATCAAATCTGATTTAACGAGCATCTTTATCAAATATGACATTCCAGGCAAGACCGTGGTTACAAAACCAATGTTTCCAATCATGTCCTAATAAACAAGTAGAAGAGAGAGATTCTCATTGAACCTACAGAGGTAATTACATTGCTATGAAGATAAAAATAAGGTAAGAGTTTTCAAATCCTGGAAGTCCATGGGGACTCTGGCAAATAAAAACATATAATGGCCAGTGAGGGCATTAATGAATCTCTAGGAACTTCTTATGCAGCATATAATTCCTGAAATATTTATATTAATAACATTTTGCCTATACAAATTTAGCTTAGGGAAGGCTAAGCATCTTTTCTGGTTTGGCAACTCTTCTCATGCATGTCATCAATAGTAATGTATCAAATAAACCTAATTATTTCTAGCACCTCTCATTTTCTAAGGTAAAAGAATAAATCTGTTATGATTTCACAGGGGCCCTCTGGACTTGATTAAAATAGAATAAGGGGTTACTGAAAAATAATACTTGGTTCGCTATTTAACCAAAATGACAATAAAGGATCTTAAAAATGAGCATAGGAGGTAATATGATTGTAAAGTATCTCATCTCTTTCATAACTGAGAAGACTTTGCTTTCTTAAATTGTTATAATAAAGTCAGTGTAAACCATATAAGGTTATTCCAGTAAGACATAGAATCTTTGTTATCAAGGAAGCAAAACACTTGCAACCTGTTATTAAAAGAAGGAAGACAAATAATCCAGAAAACTTGTCATTTTAGCAGAGAGAAAATCAAAATCTAGTTTTGCATCAGTGTAATATTTGATAATATGGACCTAACAGAAGCAGAAGATATTAAGAAGAGGTGGCAAGAATACACAGAAGAACTGTACAAGAAAGATCTTCATGACCCAGATAACCATGATGGTGTGATCACTCACCTAGAGCCAGACATCCTGGAATATGAAGTCAAGTGGGCCTTGGGAAGCATCACTACAAACAAAGCTAGTGGAAGTGATGGAATTCCAGTTGAGCTATTTCAAATCCTGAAAGATGATGCTATGAAAGTGCCACACTCAATATGCCAGCAATTTGGAAAACTCAGCAATTGCCACAGGACTGGAAAGGGTCATTTTTTCATTCCAATCCCAAAGAAAGGCAATGTCAAAGAGTGTTCAAACTACTGCACAATTGTACTCATTTCACATGCTAGGTACAAGGGGCTTCCCTTGTAGCTCAGTCGGTAAAGAATCTGCCTGCAGTGCAGGAGACCTGAGTTTGATCCCTGGGTTGGGAAGATCCCCTGGAGAAGGAAATAGCAACCCATTCCAGTATCCTTGCCTGGAAAATCCCATGGACAGAGGAGCTTAGTGGGCTGCAGTCCATGGGGTTGCAAAGAGTTGGGCATGACTGAATGACTAACACTTACTTATTTACTTACTTCACATGCTAGCAAAGTAATGCTTAAACTTCTCCAAGCTAGCCTTCAACAGTGGAGAAGGTGATGGCACCCCATTCCAGTGTTCTTGCCTGAAGAATCCCAAGTACAGGGGAGCCTGGTGGGCTGCTGTCTATGGTGTCACACAGAGTCAGACACGACTGAAGTGACTTAGCAGCAGCAGCAGACTTCAACAGTACATAAACCAAGAACTTCCAGATGTTCAAGCTGGGTTTAGAAAACGCAGAGGAACCAGAGATCAAATTCCCAACATCCATTGGATCATAGAAAAAGCAAGAGAGTTCTAGAAGAATGTCTTCTGCTTTATTGACTATGCCTTTGACTGTGTGGATCACAACAAACTGTAGAAAATTCTTCAAGAAATGGGATGACCAGACCACCTGATCTGCCTCCTGAGAAATCTGCATGTGGGTCAAGAAGCAACAATTAGAACCAGATATGGAACAATGAACTAGTTCCAAATTGGGAAAGGCTGCTTATTTAACTTATATGCAGAATACATCATGCAAAATGCTGGGCTGGACGAAGCACAAGCTGGAATTAAGATTGCCAGGAGAAATATCAATAACCTCAGGTATGCAGATAACACCACCCTTATGGCAGAAAGTGAAGAGGAACTAAAGAGCTTCTTGATGAAGGTGAAACAGGAGAGTGGAAAAGCTGGCTTAAAACTCAACATTCAAAAAACGAAGATCATGGCATTCGGTCATATCACTTCATGGCAAATAGATGGGGAAACAATGGAAACAGTGAGAGACTTTATTTTCTTGGGCTCCAAAATCACTACAGATGGTGACTGCACCCATGAAATTAAGACGCTAGCTCCTTGGAAGAAAAGCTATGACCAACCTAGGCAGTGTATTAAAAATCAGAGACATTACTTTGCTGACAAACGTCCATATAGTCAAAGCTATGTTTTTTCCCTGCGGTCATGTATGGGTGTATCAGGGCCATCCTGATTGCTCAGTTGGTAAAGAATCCACCTGCAATGCAGGAGACCCCAGTTTGATTCCTGGGTCTGAAAGATCCACTGGAGAAGGGATAGGCTATCCACTCCAGTGTTCTTGGGCTTCCCTGTGGCTCAGCTGGTAAAGAATCTGCCTTCAATGCAGGAGACATGTGTTCGATCCCTGAGTTGGGAAGATCCCCTGGAGAAGGGAAAGGCTACCCACTCCAGCATTCTGGCCTGGAGAATTCCATGGACTGTATAAGTACATGGGGTTGCAAAGAGTTGGACACGACTGAGTAACTTTCACTTAGTTTCACTTTCATTTATGGTTGTGAGAGTTGGACCCATAAAGAAGGCTGAGTCCCAAAGAATTGATGCTTTTGAATTGTGGTGCTGGAGAAGACTCTTAAGAGTTCCTTGGACTGCAAGGAGATCAAACCAGTCCATCCTAAAGGAAGTCAGTCCTAAATATTCATTGGAAGGACTGATGCTGAAGCTGAAGCTCCAATACTTTGGCCACCTGATGCAAAGAACTGACTCATTGGAAAAGACCCTGATGCTGGGAAAGATTGAAGGCAGGAGGATAAGAGGATGACAGAGGATGAGAATGGTTGGATGGCATCACTGACTCTATGCATGAATTTGAGAAAGCTGTGGGAATTGGTAATGGACAGGGAAGCCTGGCTTGCTGCAGTCCATGGGGTCACAAAGAGTCAGACACGACTGAGTGACTGAACTGAATATTTGATACTAAAGTTCTTCTTGGAAATCTTATAAGTCTATCAAACCTTAGCTAACTTTGACCCCAACAAATAAAATCCTCTTTAGATTTCAGAGGCTCTCTGGTATTTTGGTAAATCTAAATGATTGTTGCCTTTAATTTTTCCAATATATAACATATGTATATATATTTAAAAACATGATTCATGCTGTGAGTGAAACCAGGAAGCAGTACAGTGTTGAAGCAGGAGTATTGTTCATTTCATTTGTCTTCCTGATCCTTGTACTTGATTTCACATGTCAGTGTCTACATTACATACTTGTATTTTCTGTGAAATAAAAACTTAAATAAATCTTGGCAGTTTGATTTTCTAAAAATAAAAAAAAAAAACACTTTCTACCACTTTTTATATCTATACATATTTCTTATAGTACAACTCAAAGTGGCAAAAAGAACATATTCATTAACAGATCCAAATACATATAGCCTGTCTGTAGCTTGTAAAAATAAGAAAAAAAGTATACAAACCCAATATTATGCTTAGTAATTAATGCATTCACTTACCTAGAAATGATCTAAGTATATAATGAATACCCATTAAGTAACTCAATTTAGTATCAACCCAAAGTCTTCAGTTACCTAAAGATCTTGTAAATTATCATCAGACTGACATAATTACTATTGAAATAAAGTTTTTCAGAATAATGACTCAATTCTGTTAAATGAATTTGCATTTGTCATAATCTCAAACATTTATAGAGGTGACATTAGCTTATTCAATCAGTAAACGTGTACAAATTTAGGAAGAATATACCCAACTAGAATAAAAATCCACATTTATATTATACTTAACAATGATAAAGAAAAGCTATAACTGATTTTAGTAAACCAAAATTATTAAGTTAGTCTTGTTTACCAAAGATTTACCTATATTAGGCAAACATAAATTCTTAAAACATTTGAGCTTATTTTTATAGGAATACTTTTTCAGAACATTAAAAGTCTTGAAAGTTCAATTTCTTTATTTTCTGGGAATTTTAGAAATATTCTGTTTATCTAAACACTTATTTCTATAAACCAATGAGAATAGAGTTCTTTAAATATAAGAAAAATATTAGGAAAATATTACAGAGTGATGAGGCCTTTCTGAATTATAGACATTATTATTATTATATTCAGGCTACTGCCATAGGAGAAATGTTCATTAATAAAGAACATCTCAAAGAAAAGGAAAGGGGACCTGTAGTTTTATAAAGGCAGGTAAACAAGATAATCATCTGTGAGTCTTATGAGAGTCATGAGGAAGCATGAAAATGGTTCTTTCTGGAATATGCCAGAGCAATGTGGTCTTTTGCAGTTAACTGTTTCTCAGAGAACAAAGGATGAGAGGTTTCCTACTCACACTGATTTCTAAAAGCACAGGGCTCAGATAAATTTCAGTACTGTCAATGAGATGACTCTGCTTTGTCAATTTTGTCTATAGAATTTCTCTGTGTTCTCTTTTATATGCCATACTATTTCTGCCTGCCTTTTTTGTTTTGTTTTGTTTTGGCTTTTGTATTTCTGTGCTATGACCTGTCTTCCTAACTTAATTTTAGGCTCTCTGAGGGAAGAAAGTATGTCTTGCATTGATTTGTATTTTCCCTCCTTCCCTCTTTCTGCCTAAAACACTTAATGTTCCATCCCAACTACCTAAAAGTTATTGATTTCAGTAGAAAGACACATTGCCTCTTTCTTGATGTGGTAAAATGGTAGGTAGACTCAAAAATTGTAAGCTTTTCATAATTGGAAAATAGCATCCAAGAACCTTAAAAGTTACATATTCAATTCTTATTTATAGAGAATTCAAGGTTGGACAAACCTTTTCCTCTAACTGGTTTCAGTCTGGCTGCATATATAATGCCAGTCTATTCTTTCACTAGATGATCACCAAGTTCACCTTCATGAGCAAAGCCAATGTCTAGTGATATTTTTACCAACTTCCTGCTGTCTAGTGTACCTGTCTCATTGATGTAGCCTGTGAACCAGGGCATTGTGCAGCATATGAAATATAGAAGAGATTTCATGAAGAAGTTTATGCATTGTGTAGGCAATACAAAGACTTTACACTCTTGGGCTTCCCTGGTGGCTCAGTTGGTAAAGAATCTGCCTGCAGTGCAGGAGACCTGGGTTTGATTCCTGGGTTGGGAAGATCCCCTGGAGAAGGGAATGGGCTACCCACTCTAGTATTTTTGCCTGGAGATTTCCATGGACTGTATAGTCCATGGAGTCCCAAAGAGTCGGACACGACTGAGTGACTTTCACTTTCCACAGTCTCATAGTAGCCATTTTAACTGATGCTTATGCCTAGAATTCTATTTCAAGTAAAATATTGGGGAGAATGTAGGAAAAAATGGACTGAATATTCAGTCTGTAGAAGCAAAAGAAACTGAAGCATTTAGAATGAGTTCTTAAAGAACAAATTATAACACATGTTTGATGATGTTCTTTTATATCTACTCAACAAGGCTTAATGGAAGAGTAATAAAAGAGTAGGTTAATATGCTGACAAGAGGTTAAAGTGACATGGTATCACTGATAGCAAAAATATTAAAGGACATCAGTGAAGTCAGTGAAGACAACTTAAGTGAAGGAGCCAGAAAAACTTTAAAGAGGCTGCTTCAATCATCATTGTAATAATTACATTTATTGTAATAATTACATTTATGGAAAGGCAACCACACTGTACTGTCCAGGAGATTATGCATTTGTACATTCTACACTCAGCTTTGATGAGCAACAAGTCCAAGATGTACTAAAAAAAAATTCTAGATTATGTCATAGGGTCAGGACAGAGAAATCAAATCTCCAACACCTTCTACAAATGGCTGATCAGTACAGTCTTTAATGCCCCTTCTAGATTCTAGCTTTCTGAAGCTCCTTTAAGTAGTAATCTGTGTTCATCATGATGACTTCAGGGTACTACAGTTTTTTTTAAATGACTCCAGAATCATAAAAAAAATATTCTGTTTTGTTCAATATAGTTATATTATAAATCTTTGAAAATCAGGGATCCTGAATGAAAAATATTACCAATCAACCTAAATATTTAGTTTACAAAAACACTTCATTGCCTGGCCATTCTGGGCCATGTACTATATAATCTTTGTAGGTATGTTTTTGTTTTTCTTAAAAGAAGGGGGAATTGTAAGGGAATGGATCTCAAGGGTTAGATCCTTGGCTATTAAGACTCCCTTGAATTGCTTGTGGCTATTGGCTAAAGCAACTTGTTTTCTTGCAGAGATGAAGCATCTGGTTTTTGTTATCTCAATGATGCTGTCCTGGGAATATTACGGTTGCGACGGAAATTTGACCGTATTCTCTATGTGGATTTGGATCTGCACCATGGAGATGGTAAGCCTTCACTTTCAGAGGAGCTTTGCTGCTAGGACTGGCAGGCTTTTATCAGTAAAGCTGTTTCTAGGCAGCTGGTAACAGGAGAAATACCTCTTGCAATTGAAATTTTCCTAATTGAGAATCCTAAAGCAGGTAGAGATTCTTTTAACTGATGCAGTTCCTCCTTTGCTGACCAAGCTGCTTCAAAATACCAGGTTCCTATAATTTCTCCTCCCCTCTCCTCCAGTAGTGAAGCTCTCCAGTAGAGAATCTTAGGAAGTGGAAATCAGGGCAAGATTTCTGAGCGTTTACTCCAGTGCTTAGTAACCTCCATCAGGCCACTTCCATAGGTTCTAAATGAAACCTGCAGTCAGAACTGAGCGTCCTGATGCCGCTCTTAAAACAGAAGGGATGCATGATGGACTAACACTCTGAATTTTTCACCAACAGGGATATCAACTCATGTAGTAATCAAGATCTGTGCCACTTGCTTTGTGTTGTTAAAATTTTTAATCTTGCACAAACCCAGGGCATCTTCTCTAACTTTTAGTAGCAGCAGACTGTAACAATTTGCCTTAACCACATTAATCCTCTCTTAGAAGACTTCACTAAAAGGTTGTATGCAGCCCTCCTGTGTACCTTTCATCTAGAATGTAGAGCTTAAGTGACAGTTACCCTCATTCTATTTCTCTTATAAATATAGCCCGTGTGTCACATATATTTTCATCAATCTAGGAACACTTATCTAGTAAAACTAGTTAAGAATATACCCTTCCTGCCCCCCACATCAGTGATTGCTGCTTCCCTGTTTCCAGGGATCTTTTGAGACAAACTAACATAATCAAGGCATAAGAGTAGTATATCATGGAAGCTGGAGTCAGCCCTACTGCCAAAAAAGAAAAAGAAGGAAGAAATTGTGGGAGAGATAGTAGTAGTTCAACTAGATGGAAGCTTCCATGGAATGGTGACAGAAAATTAAAGGTAACAGAGGAGAGAAGAGTTAAAACAACCAACACACTACTTCGAGAACCATGTCCAATGAATATAATACTCAACCAATGCAAAACACAGCTTTGCTCAAAACCCTTCAGAGACGCTGATTGCTTATAACAAGGGTAACATTTGGCCTGTGGCTTGTCTTTGTATGATCAGCAAGTTAAGAATGGTTTTTTACATTTTACAATGTTGTAAAGAAAAATATGCAATAAAGACCATGTAGTCTACAGAGTCTAAAATACTGTGTAGCCACTTGGTTTGCTAACCATTGACCTACAGCAATGGTTCTTAAACTTGAATGCAGATTAGGATGACCTATGTGGAGGGGGGTGGCAAATTGTAAAATGCAGATCCCTAGGCCACATTCACCAGATATTAGATTTAGTAGGTCTGGTATGGAACCTGGGAGTCTCCATATTAATAACACCCAAGTTGTTCCACAGGCTACACTTTGAAAACCGGTAGTCTTCGAGGTAAAGTCCACGTTATTTGCCCTGTGTTTCAAGGCCTGCCTCAAAGAGGCCACACTTCCTCTCTCCAGCCTTGTCTCTCACTGCTTGCTGTCTATGCTACTGTACTCAGTGATGCCCGGACACATCTCACTGTTCCCACCTTCCTGACTTTGTGGTTCTTTTTCCTAACCTAGTTTTGCCTTCTCTTACCCTTTTATATCTTCCAGTTCTGCCCAAGAGCTCAAGTTGGTAGTAAATCTGCTCTGACCACTCCTGTCCAAGTAGTTTCTCCCCTTGCTCATGTCCTGTATTGTTTCTATCACTGATTTGATATTTAATTATATATTGTATTATTAGTGAATTCTTTAATGTGTCTGTGTCTTCTCATCCCATAGAACCTTTCAGTTCCTCCAGAGCACAGATCAAGTTATTGACTTCTTTCTGTCCTACACAGTGGCAGGAACAAACAGACCTATGCCTATAGTAGTGGTTCAGTAAAATATTTGTTGAATGAATGAGTGATTATGAAATTCAAACTCTTTGTATCAGAGTTCAAGAATAGAATCAAGTCTATTGAACCATGTAAGAATGAATGAAATAAGACTGTCACCTGAAACCATTCTTCCATTTGCAATGTTATTTCTGCACCATTTAGAGTTTCCTGTTTTAGCCAACTTTTATGGTGTGTTTCATTTCAGTTTATTTCCCCTCTTCAGCACCTCCCTTCCAGTGACCCCTGCCCCACCTCCAAACACTTACACATTTGGTTTATTTTAAATCTCCCATGATTCCATAACTAGCACCTCGCAGTGGCTTCACCAGCACCCCTACCCCATCCTCACTTTCTTTCAGCTACCTAGCCACTCTTCCCTTTCACACCAAGCCCCTTATCCTCCTCTCTATGTCCTTTCTTAAAGTATGATTTTCTAACAACACCTAATGGCATTTCCCATGAGAAGTGATACAAATGGCTCTTAAACAAATGAAAAGTTGCTTAACACCCTAAGACTCAGAGAAATGCAAATTAGAACAAGAACATTCTTTCTGCCTAAGATTAAAAAGAATAATACCTAGTGTCAGTCATGACGTTGAAAAAGGGTAACTCTCATACACCACTGAGAGAAGTATAAATCGATACCACCTTTCTTGATGGAGAGATAATCAGGATTTTCATGACTTGTACTTGTTTATACTTCCATTTCTAAGTTAAAATAGTAGTTTAATTTATTTTCTTTTGTTTACTTAATGCTTTGTGCCTGGAGCCTTTAACTGCTGTTAACTGCCTCCCTAGGGCAAAGCATAAAGCTTGGGAAATTCAAACATACCTGTGATATACAAATAGAGTTAATATTTTTTAAGGTCTCTGTTGGCCTCTAAAGAAGACTGAAGTATTAAGTAAACAGACAATTTCTTTATTTGAAGTATAAAAGAGGGTAATACATGAATTTGCTAACAGTCCTCCCATTTTACAACCAGATTATCTGAATACAGTATGACAATTATGTGATTCTGGGAGGAAAAGTGTAGAGGTAAGCAGGGTGTGTATCTGAATAAGTCGTGGCTTATAAGAGACATCATCTATCTCCCAGGCCTCTTTTTTCTGACTCTGTTAAAATGAAAAGGAAACTCCTTTCTTGAAGTTTTTCCTTCTATCTTTTTCCAGGCTTCAAAAAGCTGTCATCAAGCTGCTATTAAGGGCTACTTTCAGCCTTCCATGTTGTAGCCAGAAACATGTACTTAGTATACATGGAACTTTGGGTGGATTGCATTTATAACCAAATCTGTATTATAGAAAGGCATTTTAAAGTTAGATTTACACTGTGTAGTGCATAATGTTGGTATAGATGATGTTTTTCAAAGGGCTGCCATATTGTACTTCTTTGAAAAAAAATCCCAAGAATGTAACTTAGAACCAATGAAACAAAACAAAATATAAAACTTCCAAGATGGTGCCAGTTTCCTTTATGCAGCTCTGTTGATAATACATCAATTCTGAGCTCTAATCCTTCCCTACCTTTTAGAACACATTGTGAAAGACAGCCTGGGCATCCCCATTGCTTGGAAATGTCCAGCTTTAATTTTAATGAATTTGAGAAGGAACCCTAACTTCACTTGGGGCCAAAGTTCTAGCTCATCCTATAATGACAGAGATTCAAGACCTGAGTTTTGTTCCTTTTATTCCACAGCTTGCTAGCTTTATTATTGCTACCTTCTCGCTCTTCCTTCCTCCAGCTGCTTCCTAGAGTTTCAGTTGTTGAAAACAGGAGTTGCACTTATAAAGTGTTTCTTCTGCCATTTCTTTCTCTGATAGGTGTAGAAGATGCCTTCAGTTTCACCTCCAAAGTCATGACGGTGTCCCTGCACAAATTCTCTCCAGGATTTTTCCCAGGCAAGTGATCTGTGTGCTCAGTGTTACATTTGAGGAATAAATACTGCAGTTCTTCTATACATTTCTTATATCTTGTATTTGGATAGCTACATGCTGTGAATACCTTGTTGGTGCTACCCCATGCAAAAATTTAACAGAGGTCATTTCAGGTGACAATGATAAAAGGAATGTAACGCTGCTGCTTTTTCCAGATGATTTTCATTGATTGTCGAGAGCTTACTTACACTTACCGGACTATCAGATAGCCTGTATAACCCCCAACATCCTGATAAGTGCAATTATATATTAATATTATGTCAATCTAAGGTGTATGAGAAGTCAAGAAGAGAAGTTTCTCTCTTTTTTCATTCATTTGGTCCAGCAAGATGGAGACTAATTTATTTTCTTATGATTTTCCTACTTCCCTGACATTATTTACAAGTTTTTTCTTATTCACTAATTTCATTCCCTTAGAAACCATCGTTCATTCAAATTGTTCTCTTAATTGACCTTTTGTTTTTCTGAATTCCTACTCAGAGAAGCCTTCATATTTTCTAATTCTCATGTTCTTAAAACTGTTCTTGGTGCTCCTCTCTTTGACAGGAACAGGTGATGTGTCTGATGTTGGCCTAGGGAAGGGACGGTACTACAGTGTAAACGTGCCCATTCAGGATGGCATACAGGATGAGAGGTATTACCACATCTGTGAAAGGTATGACAGCAGTGCTGAGCCAGTAACAAGCGCATTACATTTCTATTAGATGAAATGGCCTCTAATCTCACAGAATTCTTGTTTTCAAAAAAAATTAAAAAGCTATTATATACCCACATACCATTTGTACACTGCTCACTATGCTTATTTGATCAGGTAGCCAGCCCCTGTATGGGGGAGCAGAGTGTTTGGACCAGAGCCAGACTATCGGTTTGATCTTACCTGCCACCCCCTATTGGAGAAGGCAATGGCACCCCACTCCAGTACTCTTGCCTGGAAAACCCCATGGACGGAGGAGCCTGGTAGGCTGCAGTCCATGGGGTCGCTAATTTGGACACGACTGAGCACCTTCACTTTCACTTTTCACTTTCATGCATTGGAGAAGGAAATGGCAACCCACTCCAGAGTTCTTGCCTGGAGAATCCCAGGGATAGGGGAGCCTGGTGGGCTGCCGTCTATGGGGTCGCGCAGAGTTGGACACGACTGAAGTGACTTAGCAGCAGCAGCAGCAACAGCCACCCCCTATGGAGAAGGCAATGGCACCCCACTCCAGTACTCTTGCCTGGAAAATCCCATGGACGGAAGGGCCTGGTGGGCTGCACTCCATGGGGTCGCTAGGAGTCAGACACGACTGAGCGACTTCACTTTATTTTTTCACTTTCATGCATTGGAGAAGGAAATGGCAACCCACTCCAGTGTTCTTCCCTGGAGAATCCCAGGGACGGGGGAGCCTGGTGGGCTGCCGTCTATGGGGTTGCACAGAGTCGGACACGACTGAAGCGACTTAGCAGCAGCAGTTTGTTTTCCATTACGGAGATCTGCTTCCATCCACTGGTGTCAATATTAGAGAGTTCTTGAGTTCTATCAGTTGTGTTAAAATTGGAGTCAGAAATTCTAGTTTTTTTGCAATATAGTTAGAGATTAAATTAGAGCCACTTGTAGGAAGACAGTTTAGAGCCAGGGTGTAGACCAGACCACTGGGACTAAAAAGCCCTACACAATGAGGAAAAGGGTGGCTAAACTCATATTCATAAAAAACTGGGATCGCTCAGGTACAAATTCATTGCTGACATTGGCAGTACAGAAGTGAGTCTGACTAGAAAGTCAGCAAGTCAGCATAAGGTAAGTAATGGGGATTGAGGTGTTTTTGATCCCTCTCCCACTTGGCTCAGATTTCTCCCAACATTCTGGTGGAAAGAAGGGCTTCCCAAAGGAGCCTGCACTGGCCGTCACAACTGGCAGTTGTATAAACAAAGTAGAAGTATTAAAAAATAAAAACTTTATGGTCCAAAGGTGCCTCTTAGCTCAAGAGATTTGGCATGTCAGGTCATCAGCTGTAGCAGTAGCCTCTTCATATTTTGATCATGTGCCCTGGCTACTACCTCTGTATTGTCAAACTGAAAAGGCTCTTTTTTTTTTTTTTTTCAGTCTGCCATTGATGGTTTTAATTGCCCTTCTTTGTTTCCCTTAGGCTCTGTTCTGTCCTTGAGATGTGCAGATCAGAGTTGCTGACGTAACTTTACCAATGATATCCTGTGGTTCTGTGTAAAAGGAGAATTATTTTGTTTTTCTTTTAATTCTCTTATTGACAGTATCCAACATTTTGTTGCCCTTTTTATGCCATAGCAGGAAACTAGATTGTTCTCTTCAGTACTCTGTCCACAGGGTTTCCTAGAGCTTTTTCATGGGCCTTAATTGAAAGGTCAGCACCCATCATCCTGCAAGTGTAGCTTGTAATCTCTGGCCCTCCCTAAACGGATTACCTTACATGTGCCTCTGTTGAAGCTCATCTGTCAGTCATGAAACCTCCTGAAGTCTTCCTCTCTTCCCCATCAACTTGGCATTTCACTGCCTGGAAAAGCTGAGTATCATCTGCAGACTTGAGGATTTCCCAGCGCCCACCCCCAAACAAGTCTACTACTTACCTTTCTTCAGTCAAAAAAATGTCTGTTTCTCCCCTATTTCTCTCTAAACCAGTTCTTCCTACATGATTTTTAAAAATTGTTATCCCATAGTAATTCATGTTTAAAAATAGCCTTGGTATCAAACTTAATTAAACGTTTTAAAAGTGAATTTAGCCTGGAGGAAAAGATCCATGGAGGATCACACATGATTACCATATTGCCACCTCTACCCCAGTGTATACAGGAAGCCAGCATTTAGGAAAGATTCTTCTAGCTTGTGTACCGGAGTACAAGACACTCATTTGTTTGTAGTTACCAGGGCCCCTTTTGCCGTTGCAGCTCCACCAGCAAACTGTATGGAGATCACCCAGAATCAAAACCCAGGCTCCGGGTTTTGATTAGAGAGACAGTCATTTTTCCCTTTGATTTCTTTCAGAAGTCAAGTGTGGTCGGGGCATTATGTGAAGGCACTTCTGATCCCAAGGGTGCCAAGAACGCTTCCTGACCCAAACATCTGTCCCAACTGTTGGACTAATAGCTGATGAAATTCCTTTAAAAGGAAACATACTTTTGTTCTACAATGAGAATTAGGCCTTAAATGGAATTCTGGCCCAATCTCTCCTCCTCATCCACACTCTGCCATTTCATAATAGCAGATTTTGAAAGGGTTAGAGCATAAGCACCCTGAGCATTCAGAGGATTAGTAGTGGGAAAGGTGCACAAACAATTTTTGCCAACTAGTTTTGCAGAGGGTCAGCTCTAGTAACTGTATCACTTAGTCATTATGCTTTTGATTACTTCTAGTTTGTTGCCTAGAATCAGAGTATCTTGTTCATTTACCACTATGACATCTGGTTCATCTGCCTACCTCCAAAGACAGAGTAGACAGGAATAGCTTACCCATGTAAAAAAGTCATTCAGTTCATCTTCAGTCTCTTTTTCATCATTTTTGTTCCATGAGCCTACTGGTTTTCTGACTCCTTACCTGTGAGAAATAAAGGACATCTTATTGCTGGTTCACTTATAAGAAGCTCTAATTTTAGTTTGCCACTGGTTTGCTTCTGAACTATCTTTCCATATTGAATTTAGGAGCCCTTTTTCCTTCCCTTCTTTCCTTCTTTTCTTTATGGCTTTTTCCTCTGCTGTAGCCTTTTTTTGACTTTAACAGCTAGGCAGGAACTTAATGGTTTCATCTTAAGGTTAAACATACCCTCTTTATTTTTTTAAAAAAATTGTCTTAGGGTTTCTTTCTTAATAGGCCAGATATGGAATCTTTACATGAAGATTTTCAACACCAGAAGTTCCATTTTATGAAAAAGACAATTTCACAGTGAGAGATCCCAAGGTCATTCAGTGCTAATTTAGAAGGGCAAGGGTCACCATTCCCCTAAGCCTCCTGTAATTTATATACAGGCAAAGTTTGATGGGAGAGGAAAGCTGTTTTGCCAGAGACCATTTCCTAATTACCAAGCTCTGTCATCTGAAAAATACTGTTCTGCCTTTATTTAATGTTTGCTCTCTAGTTGTATTTGGATGCAATGTGAGTTAGTCTTAATAATGTTTAAACTATTACTCAAGAGGCTGTGTTGGTGACTTTGGGGCTTCCCTGGTGGCTCAGAGGGTAAAGCATCTGCCTGTGATGCGGAAGACCCAGGTTTGATCCCTAGGTCGGGAAGATGCCCTGGAGAAGGAAATGGCAACTCACTCCAGTATTCTTGCTGGAGAATCCCACGGACAGAGGAGCCTGGTGGGCTACAGTCCATGGGGTTGCAAAGAGTCAGACACGACTGACTGGCTACACTTAGCATAGTTAAGGAATCTAAGAAAAGGACAAATAACCAAGTACTTCCTTGCAGTTGATTCAAGAGAGGTACTACTCTGAAACCTTGAATCTTGCAGGATGACCAAACTGTTTGCCCACTGTGAACTGTCATGACATATGGATAGTTTGAAGAAGAATTTTAGAGTTGTTTTCAAACTTCTTAGTTTTTACCCCACCTATCATTTTACAGCCCTAACATCCAGAAAGCATTCTTTACTAAACATCCAGTTACTAGGATATATCTCACAGAAAGGTTATATATATGGTGACTTCCTATACATATATACATATATACATACATACATACATACATATATATATATATATAATGTTATGATACAAAGCATACTGAAATTGACACACTTCAGAAAAAAATTACATTTGATTAAGAATATTTGACTATTCAACTTTGTAAAATAATTAATTAGAGACACTGCATAAATATTTTGCCAAAAGGAAAACACATTGTTAAACAGACTTCTCAATGAATAGGACTTATGAAAGGCCCTATTAAGCAGGGCGTTTCAATCAATAGCAGTCTTTATATCCACATATGCAATACTTTGCTAGTAAGAGCAATCAGCCTGATCAAAGAAATAGTCTTATTCTAGTGAACTAGGGTTCACAGTAGTAATTATTAAAATAAAAATCTTCCTGTATTTGGCCTGTTTACCTTGAATCCTATGGCTTATACGCTGTAACCCAAAATTAAAAGAAACCTTTTTTCCCCCATCAAAGACCACTGACCTAAAGAAAATTTCAGAGATTCCAGAAGTTTAAAAAAGCAGCAGCAACAAAAACAAAATTTTTGTCCCTTCTTTTTTGAGAAAAATATTATACTTATCTATTTTAAGTAAATTTTTTATTGCTCTTCAAACTGGTTTTTACAAACATTAATTCTACTATGCTTGGGATAACCAGGATAGCCTACCTGGAAAGAACTTGCTCTCTAGGACCACAGTAGGAATAGCTCATTGAAGGAATAGCTCATTTAAATTCAAGCTTTTATTTCTGTGGGGAATTCCTTCTTCCGTCTATACTGAGCTCCACTGCTATTCAATGAAGAAGAGAAAAAAATCATATAGTGATTCTGCAGTTTATATTTATTTTCCTTAGATTTTTCCTTAGATCCTGACATGGCCTCTGAAATATAAGTCAGGACTGTTTTAAGCACAAGAATTCATTCCTATAGGTCTTGAGCCAAAATTCACCTCTCTGAAGCCACTCTGACCTTCCTACAAAAGAACTGACTGCCTTAAGTCACCCTATAGAATTTTTAAGACGTTAAATAACAAGAATGAAAAGGGAACTACCAATGCAATAACTTAGGGGATTTGCTTATATTTTAGTATAATGATGAGCTTTCATTGTGGCTCAGACAGTAAAGAGTCTGGCTGTAATTCAGGAAACCCAGGTTCGATCCCTGGGTTGGGAAGATCCCCTGGAGAAGGAAATGGCAACCCACTCCAATACTCTTGTCTGGAAAATCCCGTAGATGGAGAAGCCTGGCAGGCTACAGTCTATGGGGTCGCAAAGAGTCAGACACAACTGAGCAATTTCACTTAGTATAATGGCACTATTTTATTCATTCACTTGACAAATATTTATTGTCTCTGCTTCTTGCCCACCCTGTACATAGGTACTAGTGGTGGTAAACATCCTGGAGCTGCCACATCGTGGAGCTTAGTTCCTAGGGAGGACTTGCCTGTGCCAGGAATTACACTGATCATTTATTTGATTTTTTCCACTTCATACTTGTAAGAATATACAATACCTGCAAAGGTAGAGTATTCTTATTCCAGTCTTACTAAGAAAGTGTGAAAGTGTTAGTCAGTCAGTCATATCTGACTCTTTGCAACCTCATGGACTGTCCATGAAATTCTCCAGGCAAGAATACTGGAGTGGGTTGCCATTCCTTTCTCCAAATAAGAGAACTGGAACTTAAAAAGGTTGATTTACTTAAGGTCACACAGAGAGTATTAACCATCAGTTACACTGTCCCCAAATTGTCACATGGAAGTATGAAATTTTTCTTAATGAGTTTAACAAGTTTAGCGATTTTTAAAATATATTTGTTTATTTTAATAGGATAATTATTTTACAATATTGTGATGGTTTTGCCATACATTAATATGAATTAGCCACAGTTATACATGTGTCCCCTTCATCCTGAGCATCCCCTCACCTCCCTCCCAACCCTATCCCAGAGTAATAGTGTGTCACAGAGCACTGGCTTTGGGTGCTCTGCGTCATACATCAAACTTGCACTGAACTTCCTTATCCATTCATCTGCCAATGGACATCTGGGTTGCTTCCATGTCCTAGCTATTGTAAATAGTGCAGCAGGGAACACTGGGGTACATGTGTCTTTTTCAATCCTGGTTTCCTCAGGGTATATGCCCAGTAGTGGGATTGCTGGGTTGTGTGTTTTATTCCTAGTTTCTTAAGGAATCTCCATGCTGTTCTCCATATTTGTTGTGTCAGTTTGCATTCCCACCAACAGTGTAAGAGGATTCCCTTTTCTCCACACCCTCTCCAGCATTTATTTTTTGTAGACTTTGATGATGGCCATTCTGCCACTGTGGGATGATACCTCATTGTGGTTTTGATTTGCATTTCTCTAATAATGAGTGATGTTGAGCATATTTTCATGTTTTTCTTAGCCATCTATATGTCTTTTTTGGAGAAATGTCTTTTTAAGTCTTCTGCCCACATTTAAAAAAATTTTAATTAATTTATTTTGATTGGAGGATAATTTCTTTACAATATTGTGGCGGTTTTTGCCATACACCTACATCAATCAGCCACGGGTGCACATGTGTCCCCCCCATCCTGAAACCCCCTCCCACCTCCCTCCCCACCCCATCCCTCTGGGTTGTCCCAGACACCAGCTTTGAATGCCCAACTTCATGCATGGATCTTGCACTGGCCATCTATTTTATATATGGTAATATACATGTTTCAATACTATTCTCTCAAATCATCCCACCCTTGACTTCTCCCTGCTGCTGCTGCTAGGAGAAGGCAATGGCACCCCACTCCAGTACTCTTGCCAGGAAAACCCCATGGATGGAGAAGCCTGGTAGGCTGCAGTCCATGGGGTCTCGAGGAGTCAGCATGACTGAGCGACTTCACTTTCACTTTCATGCATTGGAGAAGGAAATGGCAACCCACTCCAGTGTTCTTGCCTGGAGAATCCCAGGGGCGGCGGGGCCTGGTGAGCTGCCGTCTATGGGGTCGCACAGAGTCGGACATGACTGAAGTGACTTAGCAGCAGCAGCAGTGCAGTATGTAAAAGAATGAGGTAGATTTATACATACTTCTCCCACATAGTCCAAAAGCTTATTCTTTATATCTGTGACTCTTTAGTTGCCTTGAATATAGGATCATCATTAGCGTCTTTGTAAATTCCATATATATGTGTTAATATGCTGTATTGGTGTTTCTCTATCAGACTTAATTCACTCTATATAATAGGCTCCAGTTTCATCCACCTCATTAGAACTGACTCAAATGTATTCCTTTTCATAGCTGAGTAATATTCCATTGTGTATATGTGCCACGACTTTTTTATCCATTCATCTGCCAATGACATCTAGGTTGTTTTCACGTCTTAGTTATTTTAACAGTACTGCAATGAACATTGGGGTACATGTGTCTTTCATTTCTGGTTTCCTCAGTGTGTATGCCCAGCAGTGGGATCGCTGGATCATATGGCAGTTCCATTTCCAGTTTTTTAAGGAATCTCCATACTGTTTTCCACAGTGGGTGTACCAGTTTGCATTCCCACAGCACTGTAAGAGGATTCTCTTTTCTCCACACCCTCTCCAGCATTTATTATTTGTAGACTTTTTGATGGTGGCCATTCTGACCACCTGAGATGATACCTTAATGTGGTTTTGATTTGCATTTCTCTAATAATGAGTGATGCTGAGCATCTTTTCATGTGTTTATTAGCCATCTGTGTGTCTTCTTTGGAGAAATGTCTGTTTAGTTCTTTGGCCCACTTTTGGATTGGGTTGTTCATTTTTCTGGTATTGAGCTGCATGAGCTGCTTGTCTATTTCAGAGATTAGTTCTTTGTCAGTTGTTTCATTTGCTACTATTTTCTCCCATTCTGAAGGCTGTCTTTTTACCTTGCTTATAGTTTCCTTCATTGTGCAAAAGTTTTTAAGTTTAATTAGGTCCCATTTGTTTATTTTTGTTTTTATTTCTATTACTCTGGGAGGTAGATCATAGAGGATCTTGCTATGATTTATGTCAGAGAGTGTTCTGCCTATGTTTTCCTCTAAGAGTTTTATAGTTTCTAGTCTTAAATTTAGGTCTTTAATCCATTTTGAGTTTATTTTTGTGTATGATGTTAGAAAGTGTTCTTTCATTCTTTTACACATAGTTGACTAGTTTTCCCAGCACATTCTCTTGTTGAAGAGACTGTCTTTTCTCCATTGTATATTTTTGCCCTCTTTGTCAAGGATAAGGTGTCCATAGATGCATGGATTTATCTCTGGGCTTTCAATTTTGTTCCATTGATCTATATTTCTGTTTTTGTTCAAGTACCATACGATCTTGATGACTGTGTTTTTCAGTTGCTAAGACTCCTTGTGACCCTATGAACTGCAGCACTTCAGGCTTCCCTGTCCTTCACTATCTCCCTGAGCTTTCTCAAACTCATTTCTACTGAGTCAGTGATGCCAACCAACCATCTCATCCTCTGTCACCCCCTTATCCTCTTGCCCTCAATCTTTCCCAGCATCAGGGTCTTTTCCAATGAGTCGGTTCTTCATATCAGGTGGCCAAAGTATTGCAGCTTCAGTTTCAATCCTTCCAGTGAGTATTCAGGATTGATTTCCTTTAGGATGGACTGGTTGATGTCCTTGCTGTCCAAGGGACTCTCAAGAGTGTTTTCCAGTATCACAATTCGAAAGCATCAATTCTTCAGTGCTCAACCTCCTTTATGGTCCAACTCTCACATCCATACAAGACTACTGGAAAAACCATTGCTTTGACTATAGGGACTTTTGTCAGCAAAGCAATATCTCTAATTTTAATATGCTGTCTAGGTTTGTCATAGTTTTTCTTCCAAGGAGCAAGCATCTTTTAATTTCATGGCTGCAGTCACCATCTGCAGTGGTTTTGGAGCCAAAAAAAAAAAGGAAATCTGATAGTTTCCATTGTTTCCCCATCTATTTGTCGTGAAGTGGTGGGACCGGATGCCATGATCTTCGTTTTGAATGTTGAGTTTTAAACCAGCTTTTCCACTCTCCTCTTTCTCCTTCATCAAGAGGCTCTTTAGTTCCTCTTCACTTTCTGCTGTTAAAGTGGTGTCATCTGCATACCACTGTATGGCTGTAGCTTTGTAGTATAGTCTGAAGTCGGGAAGGCTGATTCCTTCAGTTCCATTCTTCTTAAGATTGCTTTGGCTATTTGGGGTCTTTTATGTTTCCATACAAATTATGAAATTATTTTTTCTAGCTCTGTGAAAAATACCATTGGTAGCTTGATAGGGATTGCATTGAATCTTGCAATTGCTTTGGATAGTATAGTCACTTTCACTGTATTGATTCTGAAAGTATGAAATGTATCACAAGGAGGAAATACCATCCCCAAGAATTCTTGCAGATTTTTATCTCCAGGAATTGCAGAAAAGTCCTTAAAAAAAGAAACTACTTAAGATTATGCAAATGAGCCACATGATCTGTAGTGTACACAGTCCATTTGTTTATGTTTGTGAAAGTACTACTTAGATTTTTGCAAAAAAAACCACCCTCTTAATCCTAAGGATTTAATTTGTAATTTTATGCATCAAATATAAGAATAAATACTGAGAGATTTTACTTCATTTTTTTACTAATTTTACTTTTTTTGATGTGGACCATTCTTAAAACTCTTTATGAATTTGTTACCATATTGCTTCTCTCTTATGTTTGTGGGGTTTTGGCCATGAGGCATGTGGGATTTTAGCTCCCCAACCAGGGCTCGAATCACCACTCCTTGCATTGGAAGGCAAAGTCCTAACTACTGGAGCACAGGGAAAGTCCCACTTCTTAGGTTTTTAATTTCTAATTAAATTTGAAAACATGGAGATTCTGTAAATCTGCTCTTTCCTTTATTTCCTTTATTTTCAATGGAGAAAATCCTGACTTCCTATGTTAGAAAGTGAATAATGTCACATGTCATTATATAGAGGTCTCCTCATATAATTAGTTTCTTTTCATGTGGTTTTCAGGGGACTACTATTGCCAGAGGCTTTTAACATTATGCTTTTTTGCAACTGAGCATCCCTCATGGCTCAGTGGTAAAGAATCCACCTGCCAATGCAGGAGATGTGGGTTCGATCCATGAGTCAGGAAGATCCCCTGGAGAAGGAAATGGCAACCCACTCAAGTATTCATGCCTGGGAAATCCCAAGGACAAAGGAGTCTGGTGGGCTACAGTCCATGGGTTGCAAAGAGTTAGACATGACTTAGCGACTAGACAACAACAGGCATAATTTATACCATCTCTTGATCCGGCAGAGGGCATATCAACATATAGGGTAGAGGTTCTCCATCCATGCTATAATCTGTTCATCCAATACCCGTAAAGTAAAATGAGAGGCAAGGGACATCACTAAAGGATATTTAAGTGAAATGTTTCCTTTCCCTATTGACTTTTAATGTTAATATTTAAAGAAGAGATGTTTTAATGATGATAGGTTCTTCTTTCATTATAATGATAAGTCATCTTGAATTTATCTTCTATCTGGGACTCCAGATTCCTTATCATTCAATTTCCAAAGCAGGTAGATAGATCCTCAGTGAAAAAGAACACAACAATTATAGCCTACTCCTTTGAGCTTGGTGATGTGGCAAAAGCAATATGAATACATATTCATACATAAATGTTTTAAGCAATACATTTTTTTTCAAAATTCTCTTTCATCTGATGAGAAGGGAAGAATTCTCCAAAAATTAGCATTTGAGAACAAATAATTTATATAGCCTTACTTCCATCTTCATCCCATTTTCATCACAATCTGAGAGCTAGTAAAAAATCTTTACAAAATTACTCTCTCTTCGGTTGGGTCACAGCTATACCACCTTGATCATCACTAGATCACTTTGGCCCAGTGATAAAGGTCATGGAAGCTGCTACTTCTTTGTATAAACCTTGCACTTTGAACTCAGCCCTCCATAAGTAAGATATTTGTAGTCAATGTTTTCATTCTGTTTTATAAACTTCTATTCTGCCTCTTTGTGGTAAGGCAGATGCAAATTGCCTGTTGTTTCTGGAAAATGAATGACTCAGATACTAATTAAATTCACAGTTAACATTAAGCACAGGTGGAAATGAGGCCAGAGTGGGCCATTCATTTAATGTTCCTAGTTTGATGTGTCTTTTAAAATATTAAATTCAAAAGACATCAAGTGCCTAAGAATATAGGATAATTTTGAGGAGGGGCTACTGTGCTTAATTTTCTGTGTTGCCCTGCCTGTCAACAGTACTTGATTAGGATTACAGTGGAGAATTGTTTTTTTCCCTTACCTGATTGATCCTTTGAGCTTTAAATCCAGTGGTTAAAGGGACAGTTCTTATATCCTTCTTCCCCTCTAGACCAGTGGCTTTCATGACCAGTTCCTAAACTCCTGTACCGAGTAGCCCTGACACCATGACAGACCTTTCACCCAGCAGTCTTCCTAGGTGATTTATTTTTATTTTTTCATGTAAGTTCAGGAGGACTATCTCCTAGGACTCAGTGAGTTTGTTCTGTCACTATGATGTGTACCTTCTCTGCACTGTTTTTAGTGCTGAATGATCCCTGCCCCCTGGAAAAAGTGACCTTATTCTTCCACAGCAGTTTAATAGCTTTTGATGCTAGAACATGCTCTGAAACTATCCAGAGACAGGAAGACCCAGCTCATAAATGGAAAACTTGAGAATTACACCTTCTAATGCAGGGCTGCTCTGAAAAGAATCCTAAATTTGACTGTGTCTGTGCTTGATGGAACATTCTATCTTCAAAATTCATATTATTCCTCTCAGCTGCTCACTACCATGTACCCCCTCACCCACCCTAATTCTCCCACCTCCCGTGTTCTTTGATCACTGCTCTATCCCCTCCCTCTAGCCTAAAAAAGCTACCCTTTAGGCTCTGCTCTGAATGACTGCGCCTGACAGTCATTCACCCGGCAGCTGCAGGCACTGATGAGCTGCCTTGTTGAATCCTGTTGACGTGGTCTGTACAGAGATTTAGTTAAATCTGGTGTCCTCTACCTGACAAAAAAGCCTGATGCAAAGTTTGTCTGGGCCTTGCTTGCTGTGTGCTGTTACCCACTGCAGTATCAGGAAAGAGCCATACCCATTGGTACTTAAAGCAAGACCAAAGAAAAGACACCTCAAAAAAGCCGTATCAAATATGCAGCTAAGTTAAGAAGTGAAAGGGTATGGATGTGTGCCAGGCACTAAAGGCAGTGTGTTTGTCTAGAGACCATGTAAGTGCTGCTGAAGACTGAGCTGGATGCTAAGAGGTTTGTGTATGCCTGCTCTGGGCAGGAGAATCCTGTAGAACAAGGTGATGGATGCCAGGGTTGGGGTGGGATGGGGAATTGGGGAGAACCACCTTAAATATATTAGAAATGAAAGTAGAAAAATATCTATCCTATTTAATTATAGGCAAGCCTCACTAACTCAGCCTAATTAGAGGAAAGCCAGTCTGAATAACGGAATATTTTAAAATACATTTTTATTACTTTCAAGCACTGGACATGCTAGTAATTCAAACTACACTAACAACATCATACAGTACCTCAGGGAAAGAGCTTTAAGAATCATTTGTAATTAGCATATCAATTATTTGTATGTAAGTGGATGTGCACAAAGTGCATAAAAAGTTTATTCTCTTAAGTAGGACAAACATTCCCCAGCGCAGTCCTGTTTACACTATTAATTTGCTTAGCCAGCCCTTTTTGTGCCAAGATAGATGTATGTAAGACATACTTATTTCCTCAGGGAAGAAAGAATCACTTCCCTGTGTTTAGTCCAGTAACTAAGAAGCGGAGCGCCACTTAATTGGTTTGGGATTTCCAGGATATGGAGTTTTGAATTTGCATACAGGCTAGAGAGATTTCATATGGAGAAGATCTGGCAGCCATTGCCAGAGACCCAGTTTCCCCATCTGGATTTCATTGGAGTGATCTGGATTTCATCAAGCAACAGGACACTGATCCTAAATGATCCACCAGACACTCTAACATAGGCATGTTTAAAATACATCCTTCCCCCGAAAAATAACTGCTAAAATATGATGAGTTGGAGTTACTCTATGTGCAGTACTTAAAAGTAATAAAAATGCATTTCTTTTAAAGTCCCACAAAAACTGTGCAATGTCAAATTAATGATGAAAATCAATCCACAAGCTCTTTTCTTGCACACCTCATTGTGTGACGGCATTGCCGAGATTTCCAATCATCTGGGAAAGGATATTATATTTTGATGAGCTGCACCAGGTGCTAACTATATGGCAGGATTTTGTCTTTGAATCTTAGGGGAGGCCCTCCTGGGTAAAGAAGGGTGAGGGAAGGGCTAGGGGCATGTTTATTGTTAACAAATCATTATTGTCTACCTAAGTTCAAGAATCAGAGCAAGTAGATTGAAAAAGAAGAAGTATCAGGTATATAGGGAGTGTAGAAAATATGATTAGGAAATGAGAAACAGAGATATGTGCCTATATTTCTACCCATATGTATTAAATTGTGCTCTTGGTAAATTGTGACTTCTTCGAGGCTTAGAGAGTAAAAACTAAATGCAGAGAGCATAAGCACAGGCAGTAAATATACACACAAATGTCATAACTACAGTTTGGAATAACTCCAACTCTCTCCTTTCCCCCAAGGGCATCACTATCCAGGGTCTGCAAAGGTCAAATAGCTGTTTGGCTTCCAATCTGATTTTTTTGCTAAGAAATCAGAGAAGTCGGTTTCAATTTTAATAATATATTCTCCCAACCTCTATCTAACAGAAAGGCACTTGTGTTTCTGCCCCTTCTTAAAGTGAATTTTGTGTTTGGTGAAAGGTAATAGATTGGCAGCACTGGAAAAGGAATTACTGTATTCCCAGAACAGGTATAACCAGGCAGTGACACTATGAAATTTCTCTCTGCCTTTGGGGAACATTAGAGTACTATTCAGGAAGTCACTGCTATGGTGTGCTGTGCTGAACTCAACAGTATCCTAGTGGGCTGAAGGAATTAACAAAGCACTTGAAGGGCCTGACTTAAGGCCATTCATTTATTCATTCAACATTATGGAGTGCTTACCATGTGCCTGGTGCTAGGAGAAGACTTTTGCAAATATTATATCATTTAATCCGCATAATAACCCTGTGGAGGAGAGAATATTCTTGCTTTACAGAGATGGTTCAGAGAATGATTTGTCCAAGTTGCTCCTGCAAGCACTAGCTCCAGCTTTGTCTGACCCCAAGTGCAGCATTCTCCCTGACCTCCATGCTGTGGAGGCTGCAAAGGAGATGGACGAGACATATGGCCAAATAATGTGATGCAGAGCAGAATGTAGTCTGTGCTGTGTGAGTGGTCCTGGTGGTTTCAGAGCAATAAAATGACCTACCCCAGGTCAAATAAAGAGTCATTAGTACAGCGACTTAGGATTCATATTCTTTAAGCCTTCTTCAATTTGGGGATTTTGGGTTGGGTTGGGTTTGGTTTGGTTTGGGCTTCCCTGGTGGCTCAGAGGTTAAAGCATCTGCCTGGAATGCAGGAGACCTGGGTTCAGTCCCTGGGTCGGGAAGATCCCCTGGAGAAGGAAATGGCAACCCACTCCAGTACTCTTGCCTGGAGAATCCCATGAAGGGAGGAGCCTGGTAGGCTATAGTCCATGGGGTTGCAAAGAGTCGGACATGACTGAGCGACTTCACTTTCACTTCACTTGGTTTGGTTTGGTTTTGGTTTGTTTTGTCTTAGCTCTCCAAACCAGCCTGCCTCTCCACCTACCCCACCCCCTGCACAGATAATATATACTCTGCTTCCTAGGGCCTCAGACCTTTCAGAATGAGGAAAGCCAAAGAGCACTGGGGTTTAGTGAAAAGAGCACTAGATTTGAATTAGAATTAGTATTCTAATTCTAGCTCTGAGGAGTCACTCTAGGCTGGTAAGGCTCTTTAATTCTGGATGACTCATTCCCCAGCCCTCCATGTGAATGAGGATGGTTTACTTCAAAGAGGTAAAGAGATAAGTAATAATAAACTAAAAATAGTGCATGGCCCTTTTTGTTTCCAAGGTGACATATAATTGATAAGTGGAATTACTTACAACAAGGCATTAGAAGGAGATGCCAGTTAGAATCTGTGTTTCTCTATAATGGACTCAGCAATGAGAGAAAAGATATCCCCATAAAATATTTTTTAAAAACTACATCTTGAAAATTAAAAAAGCAAAAGCAATGTGAGGGTTGTGTGTTTGGGAAGGTCAAGGGTTTAGAGGTTTGAGGTTGGCTTGTTTGTTTTTATTTTGTAGCTTTGGGTGTTCCGTTTGTTGTATGCTGAAGATGTTAATAGAATCAGTCCAGTTTGTCTGATGCTAAAAGCAGAGAGACTTATAGGAAATTAAATGTCTTCCAAGAGACACCTATGTCCCTGAACAAAGTGACTTATCATCCTCACCACAGGGAGCCCCCCACCCCAGTTCCCTGCATCCTTGAACAATTTGTAAAAGATATTCAGGAATCACCGAGGCATTTACCATATGCTGCTTCACCCACCCCTCAACCCCCACAGGTTGAGTTTTTGCAGAATGAATCTGCAGTGCCTGAGTTGAGAGAGGATTGAGGGAATTTAGAGGAAACAATACCTGTGAAAAGTTGAGTAGCTTCCATTTGGGACTGAGTAGTGATTCTTCCCTGGTGGCTCAGAGGGTAAGGCGTCTGCCTGCAATGCAGGAAACCTGAGTTTGATCCCTGAGTCAGGAAGATCCCCTGGAGAAGAAAATCCCATGGACAGAGAAGCCTGGTAGACTACAGTCCATGGGATTGCAAAGAGTCTGACACGACTGAGCGACTTCACTTAGTGATTCTTTAATGCAGTCCTCCCTCTGAATCCCATCCAATGCAATAGTTTTAAAATGTTTATTATAGAAAGGGTGTTGCTGTTGTTGTTGTTCAGTCACTCAGTCATGTCCAACTCTTTGCCACCCCATGGACTGCAGCATGCCAGGCTTGCCTGTCCTTCACCATCTCCCAGAGCTTGCTCAAACTCATGTCCATTGTCAGTGATACCATCCAACCATCTTATCTTCTGTGATCCCCTTCTGCTCCTGCCTTCTGTCTTTCCCAGCATCAGGGTTTTTTCCAATGAGTCAGCTCTTTGTATCAGGTGGCCAAAGTATTGGAGCTTCATCTTCAGCATCAGTCCTTCCAATGAATATTCAGGGTTGATTTGCTTCATATTCAAGGTTGATTTGCTTTAGGATTGACTGGTTTGATCTCCTTTCAGTCCAAGGGACTCTCAAGAGTCTCTTGAACTTTGGAAGCTCATCATGTTAATAGCAAATATTTTTCTCTTCTTTCCCTCAACTTCCTGTCCTTGGTTTTTCAACTTTGAATTCCTCATTTCTTTATTTTCTGTTGAGAAAGTCTCTAGAGGGTGCTTAAGATGCTTATTGGAATATATAAAGATGATAAGGCTGGTCTAGGCTGGTTTGCAAGCGAGAAAGTCAGGAGACGAATCTACTGGGAAGGTGCACCCATTAGAGGTCTGGCTATAGAGGGCCAAGTTTGGGTTACTAAGTCTATCACCAGCATTGATTAAGAGTAGCTGTCACACCATCTCTCTGGCATCCCATTGTTCTGAGAGGAATGTTTTAGAACTTTAAGTATTTAAAAACAAACAAAGCAAAACCAGGTTCCACCCCTGGTATTAGAGGTAAAGTGGCACCAGTGAATGATCCCAAAGGCACTCCATAGCAGTGCCTATGATCTACCCTCATGGAATAAAAGAAAAGGAGGTAATGCTACAATTTGGTTCTTGGGCTTTTCCTCTTATCTAAAAACATCATTAATGCCATCACTACTGGCTTTTATCAACCTCCAGCACCAACCACCTTCCCCAGACCAATGTAGAAACAGCTGCCACAGCCTCTCTTCCTCATTTGCATAGCTTTGTCTGAAAAGCAGACTGTTCAATACTGAGGAATCAGGTTTCTCATCAAGAAAATTGCATTTTAAATGCATATCTTATGTGTTTATAGGGAAGTAACTAATGTAGTATAATGAGATGCCTGTGTTCTCCCTCCTTTCTGGGTAAGTGATTTTATACTTTCCCAAAACCTAAAATTAATGATTTGCAGTGTAGTAGATAGTAATTGTTACAGTGGTTAGGTAAACTTTCCTCAAAGCAATCTGGGATGATATTTCATTCATTTATTCATTTAATATTTATTGAATGCCTCTCATATATATAAAGTACTGAGTCTAAGCTCAAGGAAGCTGGTGGAAATTTGAAAATTATAGATACACAGAGAGATACACATATGTATTCACATTCATACACATTCTAATAAAATGAAATGTGGATTTATGTTTCACTCTGTATAATAGGCTCCAGTTTCATCCACCTCATTAGAACTGATTCAAATGTATTCTTTTTAATGATTTGGCAAAACTAATACAATTATGTTAAGTTTAAAAATAAAATAAAATTAGGGAAAAAAAATGAAATGTGGAAAGTTATAAGAACCATAAGAGATTAACTGTGATGGGTACTCAAAGGGAGAAAATACTTCAGAAAAGGGCTTAATTGAAGAGATAACATTTGATCTGGTTTCTAAAGGGTAGCTAATTACTGTATCTTTACAAAGTGTATAAATGTGTATGTGTTTATGAAATCTGAGTCAAGTTTAAATGTACAAGATTACAGGGAAGAGCTCTATGCAGAGGGTACAACAAGATCAAAGTCAGAAAAGGCTGAGCTCTGTACACAGAACAGCAGTAGTCTAGTTTTCTGGACTGTGAAGTGCATGAGAGGGACAATTTGCAAAGAAGATTGGAAAAGTGGGTGGGAACCACTTTGTGCAGGAGCTGGAATTCTTAGCAATGAAAATTTGTACCATGTTCTGTAAGCATTTGGGGAATTGCCAAAGGTTTTAGAATGAGGGTATAGTATAATTAGAACTTGCTCAGGAAGGCCAACACTAAAAAAATAATAATGCAATGCCTGCTACTGCTATTATACAAGATAGCATGTGAAGTGGCTGGCACAAGCACGTGAAGCACAGTAAAATGTGGAAGCTAGTGTATGGCAGTGATGTGGAACATGGACTTGTGCCAGGAGGCCTGGGTTCAAAAGCCAGCTCTCATATTGAATAGCTACAGATCTTCTACAGATTTTTTAACCTTTCTATGCTGCTGTTTCCCCATCTATAGAATAGGATTAATGATAATGGCTTTTATAAATTGTTTTGAGAGTCAAATGGTCTAATACATATAAAATACATAGAATAGTGCTCAGTTTTTAATAAAGTACTTGGTAAGTGTTAGCTCCTATTATTATCATTTTTTATTCATGGTGGAGATGGAATTTGAATGAGCCTTTAAAGAATAGATACACTATAGACATGTAGAAAGATGACTTTCAGGCAAGGAAGTGAATGACAAAAGAAAGTGCAAGGTGAGGAGGGGTGTGAACCATGGACTGTTCAGTTTGCCTACAGAATAATATGGGTTAAGGAGTTACTGAAAATAAGATTCAACAGGTAGGCTGGAATCATATCATGAAGGACTTTGAATCATAGGCTAAGAATTTTAGGCATCATCTAAAGGCAATGGCACCCCACTCCATTACTCTTGCCTGGAAAATCCCATGGACAGAGGAGCCTGGTGGGCTGCTGTCCATAGGGTCGCTACAAGTCGGACATGACTGAGCGACTTCACTTTCACTTTTCACTTTCATGCATTGGAGGAGGAAATGGCAACCCACTCCAGAATTCTTGCCTGGAGAATCCCAGGGACAGGGGAGCCTGGTGGGCTGCCGTCTATGGGGTCGCACAGAGTCGGACATGACTGAAGCAACTGAAGCAGCAGCAGCAGCAGCAAAGACAATGGAAGGGCTTCCCAGGTGGTGCTAGTGAAAAGAACCTGCCTGCTAATGCAGAAGACCTAAGAGATGTGAGTCCAATCCCTGGGTTGGGAAGATCCCCTGAAACAGAGCGTGGCAACCCACTCCAGTATTCTTGCCTGGAGAATCCCATGGACAGAGGAGCCTGGCAGGCTACAGGGTGAGCCTGGCGGGCCACAGTCCATAGGGTGGCAAAGAGTTGTACATGACTGAAGCAACTTAGTGTGCATGCACACAAAAACAATGGATAAATATTGAATGTTTATGAGTAAGGAAGTAACTTGATCAAAACCTTCCTTAAGGAAAATTCATCTGATGCCTGTGTGTTTGTGTGTGTGTGTGTATGTGTGTGATAGATTAGAGAGGGAAGAGACATGGGGCAGAGAAATTAATTAGGAAGCTATTGGTATAATTCACAAGGAGGTTATAAGTGTTAGAGTACTGCATGAGAGTGGAAAGGAGGCAATAGGAGAGATATTGGTGCAAGTTTGGTAACTGAAGAGGAGCAGGGAAAGGGGGGAATCACAAAGAGCCTAGGAGTTTTGAACATGGATTACTGAAAGGATGAAGTGTTGTTAGCAGAGATAAGGAATAGAAAAAATAGGATGATAGGTTCAGAATGGTGAAAATGGAGCTGTAAATCACAGATGACTTTATAAAAATTGACAACCTGATCCTAAAATTTATATCAAATTCAACCTGGAGTAACCAAAAATATCTTGAAACAGAAGAACAATGTTGGAGCCCTTCCCAACTTTAAAACTTACTGCAAAGCTACTATAATCAAAGCAGTGTGGTACTGGCAATGAGGCTAGACATACAGAGAAGTGGAATAGAGTTCAGAGTTCAGAAATATGTACAGTAAATTGATTTTATTCAAAGAGTGCCAAGACAATGGGGAAAGAACAGTCTTTTCAGCAAATGGTGCTGGGACAACTGAATCACATGCAAAAACAGTGAATTTGGATCCATACCTCACACCATATACAAAAATTAAGTCCACATAGCCTGAGAAGTCTAAATGTAAGAGCTTAAACTATAAAACACTTAGAAGAAAACATGGATGTAGATGTTAATGACCTTGAATTAGATAATGCTCTCTTAGACATGACACCAAAAGCACAAGCAACAGAATAAATATACATAAATTGGAAAATTGTCAAAATTTAAAGCTTGTGCTTCAAAGGACACTATCAAGAAAGTAATAGACAACCCATAGAATGGGAGAAAATTTTTGCAAGCCATGTATCTGATAAGGGACTTGTATTTATAATATATCAATACTTACAAATCAGTATTAAAAAGAAAAATGACTCAATTTTAAGATGGGCAAAGGAACTACATAGATATTGCTTTAAAGAAGATATACAAATGACCAAAAAGCATGTGAAAAGATACTCAACATCATTAGTCATCAATGAAATACAAATCAAAACCACAATGAGATACCACTTTATACCCACTAGGATTGATGGATAAACAATCAATTGTTTAAAAAACAAAACAAGGACAGAAAATAACAAGTGTTGGTGAAGATGTGGAGGAAGAATTGGAGCCCTCATCTGTTATACATTGCTGGGGGGAATGTAAAATGGTACAGTCCCCGTGGGAAACAGTCTGGCAGCTCCCTCAAAAGCTTAAATATAGAGTTACCATATGACCCAGCAATTCTACTCCTAGGTATTTCAGAGAAATGGAAACAGGTCCACAGCAACATTTCTCATATTAGCCAAAAAGTACAGAAATAGCCCAAATGTCCATCAACAGATAAATGGTGAATAAAGAAAATGTGGTGTATACAAATAATGGAGAGTTATTTGACCATAAAAAGGAATGAGGTACTAATACATGGATGAACCTTGAAAATAGTATGCTAAATGAAATGAAAGAAGCCAGTCACAAAAGACCACACATGAAAGGTCAAAATTAGACGAATCCTTAGAGACAGAAAGTAGGTTCATGGTCGCCAAGGGCAGGGGGTTGAAGAGTGGTGGGAGTAGGTAGTAACTGCTGTTGGGTACATGGTTTCTTTTGGGGATGATAAAAATGTTCCAGGGAATTCCCTGGTGGTCCATTGGTTAGGACTCTACACGCTCACTGCCAAGGGCCCAAGTTCAATCCCTAGTTGGGGAATTAAGATCCCACAAGTCTTGTGCTGCAATCGATAAAAAAAAAGTTCTAAAATTCATTGTGGTGATGGTTGCACAACTCTGTGAGTATACTAAAATCTGTTGGGTTGTACACTTTAAATGAGGGAATTGTATGGTATGTGAATATCGATAAAGGTTTAAAAATTTTTTTGTTTAAGTCTTTTAGTGGAGCTACAGCCATTGATGATGACCAGCTGCAGATCTTTGAGCAGTATACACTGTCAGTTGGTCCTGAAAAGTTGATAAAGATTACAGAGAAAAGACTTTTGGATATCATGACACAGAGATCTAGTCTCTCCCTTCAGGAGAGCAATTTCAGGAGAGCAGTGAGATAAAAAATGGGATTGCAAGAAGTATGTATAGGTAGCCAATAAGTAGACAAATTTGGCAATGAAGAAAACAGGATGAAGAGATGGACAACTTGTGACCCAAAGGAACTGAATCAGTAGGAAGGCAGAGACTAAAGATGTGAAAGATCTCATTGGTGATACATGGCTCTTAGAGCAACTGGAAATAGGATCTAGTGCCAAGCTGGTAAAATTAGCCTCAAGAAAGAGAAGGAATATGAGGGAAGACATTTTCAGGTAAAGAAAAGAGGTAGAAGAAGGCATTTATTAGACATAGCTTTGACTAGCTTACTCAAGCATAAGGCAGAAAAAGTTTGATCTGGAAAGATATATATCAAACTTTTTCTGATCCTTGACTGAGCTGATTGAAACTATGTGTAATGAATCAGGAATTACCTTTGGAGAGAGAGTAAAGATGAAGAAAAGGAGATTTTTTCCTCTTTTATTTGATAAGACTTTTATGTTTGATTTTTTTAACATGAAGAATTTACTTTCAGGATAATTGTATTTTTAAAAAATTAGACTAGATGCTGCAAGAAATGTAGTTGTTTACCAATTGGAGGTGAAGCAAATAGTTGCCAAGCTGCACAGAGGGAGTGGCACGTGTTAATCACTCAATAAATGTTTATGGAATTTGTTAAGTTGGAGTTGTAACATAAGCTGTAGAAGATGAAATTGGTTTGATTTCTCAGCTTTCTCCAGCAGAACAGAGCTGAAAATTCTGACAGTGTGATTTATCCAAAGGCTAAAGATTAATAAGGCTAAAATGACAAACATGTTAGGGAATTAAGTATGTTTAAAATGACAGATAATATTCTCCAAAACAAGTAGTGAAGCACGTGTGAGGACAAAAGGTGGGCTGATGGATGATGAAAATAGAAGAAAAACTAGGACACAGGAGTTACAATGAGAATAAAGAGTAAGTTCAATGGAGGAAACATGGAAGGATGGCAAATTGTACACAGAAAAGGTAGTTCAGAGTCTTAGATGTGAAGCAATTCCAAGTGCTTCCTTATCAGGCTCCAAAGCATGACTACGCCCAGGGATAAGTCAAGCAGAGTGCAGGAGGACATCACTATTATTCAAAAGGTGAAGAAACTGTAATGTCAGAGAACTAGGAGGGTCACAGTGGAAAGCAGCATCTCTCTCTTGTTCAATGTAGTAAACTCATTGCCTAACCTAGTGCGTGGCAAATAGGCATTCCATTAACATTTCTTGAATGAATGAATGAATGACTAAGGTAGCACTTATCATGGTTATTTGTTTTCCTGTCTCCCTCCCTTACTGGACCAGGAACTCTTAGAGTCTTGCTTGTTTCTGTATCTCTAGTGCCCAGAATAGGGAAGAGTAGGTACTTGAATCAAGATTTGAGTGAGTGAATGACTATTGAACTGCAGAGAATGATAGCAAGGAAATGAAAAGACAGAAAAATTGTGAACCAGATAACCAAAATCCTCAAGGAAGTTGAAAAGAATACATTATAGGTCTGTAGATAAGAACATTGATAGTATTTGTTTAGTATAAGCAAATGACATTGACCTTAAAAAAGGAAAGACTGATGAGAGGGAGGAAAACTCAATTTGAAAGTTAAAAATAAGGAATATACCAATTTCTGTCCTTGTGTTCCCTGTGAATTCTGGAAGAATGGGCAATGTGTTTTCTTCTTTGACCCCCACCACAACCAATCTGTCACCTAACCCTTTCCATTTTTTCCAAATTTACCTCACTATGCTTCCTGTTGCTCTTGTGCCCAGAATGCTTTAAGACCCTTTTTGCCAATATCTTTACCTCCAGTCTTCCTCTCTTTGGCCTTGCATGCAACAGCAAAAATCAAAGTTCCTAATAAGCATTAGTTTTGAATAGCATCAGTACTGGTCTCAGACTTCAGTGTTTCCCATTTGAACATCAAACCAAAGGAAAACTTGCAATTTTCAGTTTAAGTGTCCACCATGTAGTCCTCTCACATGAGGTGAGCTGTCCTTATTTCTAGTTGCTTTGACGTTTACACTGTGAACAAAATACCCCACCTTTTTCAAAGCTTCTAATTACCCTTTTCTCTACCCATCTAAAGCCCTGAGGACTCATTTAAAAAAGAATTCTCATTTTCCCTTCCTGGCTGCTATTAAAACAACTCTCCCAGTAACACCTGCCTTCCTTTATCCTTTCTTCTTCCCTAGCACCAAACACTCAGGACTGGTATCAACATTCATATGCTTTTCTTGTGTGACAGTGTGTATTGCCCAATTGATTCTACCATAGGAGTATCTCCCAAATCCAACTCTTCCCTCTGAGCCTTCCTGCCACTGACTTGGATGGTGGCAAAAACCTCCTGATAACCTTCACTTTATCTTGCGCTATAATCAGAGGATCTTTTAAAAATGTAAATTTAATCATGCCTTGTGCATATGGTACATGTGTGCATGCACACATACAATGTTTGAGACATTTCATACCTTTTAATGAATTCTTTTTTTATTGAAGTATAGTGATTTACAATGTTGTGTTACTTTCTGATGTATGGCAAAGTGATCCAGTTATATACTTGTTTGTGTGTGTCTGCTAATCCCAAACTCCTACTTTATCCTTCCATCACCCATTTTCCCCTCTGGTAACCGTAAGTTTATTTTCTATGTCTGTGACTATTTTGTAACTAAATTCATTTGTGTTATATTTTAGAGTCCACATATAACTGATATCATATGGTATTTGTCTTTGTCTGACTTCACTTAGTATGATCATCTCTAGGTCCATCCATGTTGCTGCAAATGGCATGATTTCATTCTTTTTATGGGCAAGTAGTATTCCTGTGTGTGTGTGTGTGTGTGTGTGTGTGTATACAAACAGAATATACCATATTTTCTTTATCCATTCATCTGTCAATGGACATTTAGGTTGCTTATATGTCTTGGCTATTGCAAATAGTGCTGCTGTTAACATTGGGGTGCATTTATTTTTTTGAAATAGAGTTTTCTCTGGATATATGTCCAGAAGTGGGATTGCTAGATTATAAGGTAGCTCTATTTTCAGTTTTTTTAAGGAATATTCATATTGTTTTCCATAGTGGCTGCACCAGTTTACATTCCCACCAACAATGTAGGAGAGTTCCCTTTTCTCCACACCCTCTCTAGCATTTGTTATTTGTAGACTTTTTTTTAATTTGTAGACTTTTTAATGATGGCCGTTCTGACCAGCGTGAAGTAGTTTTGATTTGCATTTATCTTATAATTAGTGATGCTGAGCATCTTTTTACATGCCTATTGGCCATCTGTATGTCTTTGGAAAAATGTGTATTTGGGTCTTCTGCCTATTTTTTGATTGGGTTGATTTTTTTGTTGTTATTATTGAATTGTATGAGCTATTTGTGTATTTTGAAAATTAAGCCCTTGTCAGTCCGTAACTTGCAAATATTTTCTCCCATTCTGTAGGTTGTATTCGTTTTGCTTATGGTTTCCTTTGCTATGCAAAAGCTTATAAGTTTGCCTCAGTTCCATTTGTTTATTTTTGCTTTTATTTCTATTGCCTTGGGAGACTGATCTAAGAAAAATATTGGTACAATTTAAAGACATTTCATAGCCTTTAAGTAAAAATCCAAACATTAGCCTGCCTGGTCTATCTGGCCCTTTGTGCCCTAAGTCATGTTTGCCTCAACAGCCTCACTTCCACCACTCCTTGATCCAAGCCTTCATGCAGTTCCTCCTCTAAACCTAGTCCCTTACCCATAATCCCCACAACCTCCCTGCTTCCTTCCCCTACCTTCACCCCATGTGCCTGTAAATATTTCCTAGTCTTTTTTTTTTTTTACTTATTTCAAGATAATCATAGATTCATAGGAAGTTGTAACAAAATGTATAGATGAGTCCAGTGTACTCTTCCTCCTGCCTCCTCCAATGTTGCCATCTTGCACAATTATAGTATAACATCAAAATCAAGAAGTTGACATTGGTACAATCTATACAGCATATTAAGTCTTAACCAGTTATACATGTATTTGTGTGTGTGTGTGTGTGTAGCTCTCTGGGATTTTATCATGTAGCTTTGCATAACCACAACCACTAGCACAATCAAGGTATAGAACTGTGCCATCACCACAAGGCTCTCATGCTACCCTTTTATAGCCACATTCATCCCTAACTCCTGGCAACCACTAATCTCTTCATCTCTCTAACTGTTGTTTCACCAATGGTATATAAGTGGAATCGTGCTATACAGATTTTGAGATTGGTCTTATTCACCAAGCATCATTCCCTTGAGATCCATCCATGTTTTTTGTACGTATCAAGAATTTCTTTTTATTGATTAACAATATTCCAGTGCTGTGAGTGTACCACAGTTTGTTTCACCATTCACTGGCTGAAGTACATTTGGGTTGTTTCCAGTTTGGGTAGTTAAAAATAAAGCTGCTATGAACATTCAGGTACAAATTCTTATATGAAAATGTCTTAATTTCTCTAGAATAAATGCCCAAGAGTGCAATTTTTAGATTGTATGGCAAGGCCATTTTATGTTTTTATATATTTTGTTATACTTCGTTGCTGCATGCAGGCTTTCTTCAGTTGTGGCGAGCAGATGCTACTCTTCTTGTGGTGCGTGGGCTTCTCACTGGGTTCTCTCATTGCAGACTGCAGGCTCTAGATGCAGAGACTGGTTGCAGCACGCAGGCGCAGTCGTTGCAGTGTGCAGCTGCAGGGCACTTGGGCTTCAGCAGTTGTGACACACAGACTCCATAGTTGCAGTTTGCAGACTTAGTTGCTCCGCAGCATGTGAAATCTTCTCATTCCTGGATCAGAGATCAAACCCATGTCCCCTGCATTGGCAGGCAGATTCTTATCCACTGCACCACCAGGGAAGTCCCCAAGTCCATTTTTAGTTTTGACAGGAACTGCCAAACTATTTTCCAGAGTGGCTATACCATTTTACATTCCCACCCAAAAGGTATGAGTGACCGAGTTTCTCCACATCTTCACCAGCAATAGATATTTTCACTGTTTTTCATTTTAGCCATTTTGATAGGTGGCTCATTGTATATCTTCTCCTCTTGTAAGACCTCACAAGAGTTACTCTACCTCCTGCTCTGTGCCATCTCTGATACTTCTTTATTCGTTGTGTTTTAGTTATTTATTAACATGGTCCAAGTTCCCCCTCTGCTCTGAGCTACATGAAGATAAGAACTGTGTCATATTCATCTTTTTATTTTCCTGAAGCATCTGGTACAGTTACATACTAGATACACAGAGGGCACTCAGTAAATGTGTGCAAAATGAGGGAATGCATGAAATGAAAAAAAGCATTAGTCTTGCTTGCCTCCCCATCCTCCCCATCAAGCTATAAACCCTTTTAAAACAGAAATCATGCCTCCCTCTGTATCTCCTGGCAGCAGCTAATAGGGTGCTCTGTATGTGTAGCTGCTCAACAAATGTTGGCTAACTATTCAGGTGGCTTATCTTCCCTCTGCACTCAGGAGATAAGCACATGAAAGAGGGAATAGGCCCGAGTATTTCTGTATTAAGGATCATATGTCATAAATTTTATAATATTCTTATATCTCCACAATCACTGAATATTTGTCTACGTAGATGAGAAATCAAAACAAACTGGTCTTTTGAGTCAAAGAATGCCTCTGTAGCTGAGCAGTTTTCATTAGTTTTCAATGCCCTGGTTACATATGAATTTTGGAGGACAGCATTTCATATCCCTGCATTCTTTTTGCAGTTTCAGAAGAATCTGGGATTTTTCTGTTTTTACTCCACTGGTATAATTTGACATGTTGATTATGAAGGGGTCATTAACTGCAACATTTTTATCACTTTTTGACTCTGCATTTTCTCAACTCTGAAGTATGTTAATTTGCACTTGTTTGTACGTCTCTGTAAGAGGTACTCAAGCCCTCGAGGACTGGCATTTGTCTAGGAGCTAGATTGTAAGCCCCTTGAGAACAGGGACCTTATAACTCCTAGGAATGCATTCTGGACATTGTCAACATTCAATTAATGATAATGCTAGAAGCCTGACTAAGGTCATCTGTCACAGGGATAATTTCCTTTTCATCTCTAAGGCTTCTGTCAAAAAAACCCAAAAAAGCTGTTAGGTTGATTTGATAGCATTGAATGATTCTACCCAAAATTATGTTCATTTTACCCACTACAGTTTGTTCTTTGGAGTGCTTTCAGATTTATAGTTTTGGATCAGTTGTTCCAGTTTCCTTCCCTATAATACTCTGGTTACATACAAATTGGAGGGGGGATTGTATTTCATAACCCAGAAGTCCTTTAGCCTAATAAAAAGTAAGCTGATAACATCTATGCTTTCAGAAAGAGTTTAATTCTCTTCACCAGCCCTCATTGATAAGTAGGTGATAAACTCCAAGTGTTTTAAAATCTTAAATTATCAGAAATAATCATTCATTCAGTATATTGTCTGTCCTATTTTCACAGATTGAAAATAGCGTAAATGTGTGCACTATGTCCTGTGGCTGTTGAAATTAAATTACAATGGATATTTAAAGGAAATCTGAGTTCTAAAATAGAAAAGTAAATTTGGTCCTTGGTGAGGATGGAGGTGGGGGGAAATTTTTAGTATGTCAGGTTTATTGAGGTATAATTTACATGAAGTCTGATTTACCCCTTTTAGATGGAAAGTTTGATGAGTTGACAAGTTGGGTTTTTTCCTTTCACTATTTGCTGATTCAGCTATACCTCCAACTACCCTCACGACCAACCTTAGACCAAACAGACCTATCTTTTTCTGACATTTTATCTACTATTTCTTTTCCACAGTGTACTAAAGGAAGTGTACATAGCCTTTAATCCCAAAGCAGTGGTCTTACAGCTGGGAGCTGATACAATAGCTGGGGATCCCATGTGCTCCTTTAACATGACTCCAGTTGGAATTGGCAAATGTCTTAAGTACATCCTTCAATGGGAGTTGGCAACGCTCATCTTGGGAGGAGGTAAGTACAAAGGAAGGTCACCAGGAGAATTTGTTGACCTTTTGCCATATTTTGTCCATTGACACTGAGGGAAACTTGGCTTTCTTAGATTGGATAATACCAGGCTGCCCGTGGTCCACAAGCCTGAGTCAATGAATTCTGCCACCTTCATGGTTCAGCATAAGGAAGTACTCTGACACATTTCTCCTCAGCCTGGCATGTGCATTGACTCCTTGGCACTCTGAAGTCTAAGTTTCCATTCCTGAAGCAAAGGTGCTTTGGTTAAAGGTGACATCAAATCTTATTTAAAATAGAGGATGTTGAGCCCAGTGGACTTTGATCCATCTTCTCTCAGGATCACCTTTGATTCCCAGTTCTAATCATTATCTTTTGGAAAGATACCACTAAAATTCTAACCCTACTCACATACAAGTAATAAACACATGAATTAATTGAATATCTAAGTTGAATTCAAGAACAACTTCTTTCCCACTAAAAAAGCATGGATTTGAGAGATGTAAAGCATCTCTTGGGCATTCTTACCTTCAAAGTATACTTATATTTTGTAGTACTTAACCAACAGAAAGCTGGGTCTATTCAATAGAAGCATTTACACAAACCTGAGCTACCTTTGATGGTGCTTTGTGTAGAATCTTCTATCTGGCACAATCTTTATTTTGTTAAATGAATAGATTAGTGTGTTAAAATAACATGGTCAAGCAGATTGAGTTTAAAGTGTATTATGGAAGTGCTAATAGTTTGTTGTTTGTCAACCTGTTGTAAAAACCAAATTAAAGGAGATTGTGGGGAGGCCTTACGAAAATGAGTGAGAATTCAACACAAATACACAAGCATGGTCTTTTGGCAGCCTCAAACCCTAGAGAGATTGAAATTGAAGGTGCTTATAAGAAACAACCTCTTCTGAAAAGCTGGCAAGAAATGTATTAACTTCAACTCAGGGAAAAGATAACATTGATAAGTACTATGGACATATTACTTTCCTTGACAGCACTAAAGAGTGATTATGATACAGGTAGGCCCAGAGGGAAGAAAAAAAAGCCCTTTCCGCAAAATACAGATGTGTGAATTCTACTTTTGTTTGAGGCTACAGCCTTTACTTTAGAACTTTCAAAGCCTCTTTGCTTTCTCAGCCCCAAGTATTGGCTTTAGAATATATAACTCTTCTTATGCAATATGTGTATTCCTGAAAATACCAGTGCATAAGTGGGAATTCTTGCAAATTATGTTGTATGCCAGAGAGAACTTGCTACCTAAAACCTGTGGGGATTCCTTTTGAAATCAAATAATCATACCCAATAAGCTGATCTGATAAATTCAGATTTTCCATGTTGGGAGTGTTTAAAGGAATACCAGTATTATTTCACTTAAATTCTCAACCCCCAATATCACATAGACAATTGGCAGAGAGGGCCACATCCCCAAATTTCAGTGGACTCCAATGAAGCCAAAAAGATACATTGCAGAAGCCCCAGCATCCCTGACCTTACATGGAATAGAAAGGCTTAAGAAAAGGGTGGCCATATGTCTCAATTTATACATGTTATTCCAGTATAATTATTAATAGTGTCCCTTTTTACTCTTAAAAATGTACTATTGTGGGTGATAAATTGTGGGTGATAAATGATATGGTCTCCCTACCTAAAATAGACCAGATTCTATTTCCCGCAGAACACTCTGAGGTTAGGAAATTGTTCCATTTTATCCTTACACTCTTGGAATTTAGCTAAAGGCCAATGTTCTAGCCCTTGCATGGCAGAACACATCTATTCAGCACAAAAATATGCTGATTATTAGCCAGTATAATATGGCTGCTGGGTGACTGTGACAGGACCTGACGAGGTGGGTCAGAGTGTCAATCAATAGTTCCCTTCCTCATCTTATTCTCTTTGATCTCTGCCACTATGCCTGTGTTTTGTGGAGAAAAGGAATGCTGATATGAAAAGAAGGAAGTCTATTTCTGTCAGCATTTTCCTTTTCTCTTTCCTGGAGGTTTCCAGGGCTGTATCTGCCAATAGGTTTAATATACAAATCACATCTAGCAGTCATTTTATAGAATTGTTGCAAAATTCATCACAGAAACCTTTGCTTTGAGTAGGTCATCTCAAAAGATCCAGGTTTCTTGGTGGAATTGAGGAGCTTGGAGTCCTCTGGAGCATATTCATTCAGAGATGAGAATCTTTGGATCTTTGTAGGCTTTGGACTTCCCGGTTCCACACTGTGCATGGCCTGATTGGTTCGCTTAAGTCTGCCTACTAAGTGGTTCAAAAATATCATTAAAGATGCATGGGTATAATCTTGCAAGTTAGAATTATCTTTTTAGCCCTTTTATTAAAACATTTTTCTCTCCTTCCTTACCCCCCTTTCCTCTCCTGCTGTTTTGTGACTATTCTTTCCTAACTTCACAATTCTTGATGGAGACAGGAGGCTATAACCTTGCCAACACGGCTCGATGCTGGACATACTTGACCGGGGTCATCCTAGGGAAAACACTATCCTCTGAGATCCCAGATCATGAGGTAAGTAAGGCTCTGACAGTCCTCTCTTCTTTAAGGGGAAGAGCTGAGTCATTCCACCTAATCAAAATCACGTCCTCACCACTCAATACTGTTTTGTTGAGAGACACTCCAATAACAATAACACACTGTCTTGGCAGAATAGTGGGCTCTTGTTCCAAAATATCCAAGACCTTCTGCCTTTTTTTTTAATAAGAGATCTCAAAGGCCAACCAACTTTAATTTCTCAATTAATTACAGAGACTGTGGGAAGGGGTCACCTGTTCATACAAAGAAATCTTTGGAATATGTGTATATTTTCATCCTCTAGTCTCAAAACAGAAGAGGTAATTTTTTTTTAAATATAGAAACTGGGTTCTCCTCTATCTTTAAAATGTCCTATAGGCAGTATGTCGCACCTCTGTTTTTTGGTGGTAGTCCTGATCCCTCACTTTTCTTTGGCTGATGTAAAATTTAAAAATACACACACATAACCATTACCAAGACAGGTCTGGTATTTTTTTGACAATTAGTGGCACACAAAATTTGGGGTAGAGCCATCCAAAATATGAAACATGTCATTTAAACTTTTGCCATTTTCTTTAGTCATATGAGATGGACTTTATGTTTTCCAAGCACAGATGTCTGTTCTAGTTTTCTCAAAAGAGGTGTATGTAATAGAAAGTTCTCTGAGAACTGTGAGTGTGCTGATCCCTTTATCTGAAAGTATACCCCTTTGCTTCCCACCCACTCCATCACCTGGTGAGAAACGTGTTATCACAGATCAGGATGTGTAGCTGCAGGCTTTGGACTCTGACTTACAATAATGAATCAATGGCTGCCACCCCACCTTCTCAAGGCATTGCCCAAGGAGTCTAGATGGTACTTGGGTTATAGCATTTTGATTCTTGCTCAATGCAGAAGCTGTATACTTGGGAGCATGATGCTTTTTTAGTTACTATTATTTCTTTAAAAATTAGAAACAAGTTAAACTAATTCCCTCCCAATTTTCTTCTACCCATAGATAAGGTATAATACGTATCTCAGAAAAACCACTCAATGTGTCTAGAATACAAATAAAAGGCACACTATAATTTGAGACAATTTACTGGTGTCAGGGTTAATAGAAGTCTCTTTTCGTTATTTGACTTAACTTTATTCTGTATTTGGAAGCTTTATGAAGTATAAAGGTAAGTGAACAAATTACATTTGTGAACAAGTGTAATCTCTGTTATTGCTGTAGGAGTATCTCAGATTGCATTGTAATTTAAAGCACTGAGACTTTAAAAACTGATCAAGTTATGTCAAAAAACAAAGTTTTAAGCTGTAGAAGCCTGAATTGAGAATGAGTGTCCTGTTCCCAGGAAAAAATGCAAATCTATAGATCCACCTATCTTTAAAGGTTGATAAAATTTTACTGAAGATGAATACTGCCTCTGGTACCTAGGAGATGCCTGGCTGAAAGTGGACTTGGCCTTCTAGATAGACATGTCCTATCTTTATACTGATATAGTCTGCCAGATTAAATGAGATATAATGTATGTCAAGTGCTTAACACAGTTCTTGGCTCAAAATAGGCATTTCTGAAATGCAAGTTTTCTCCTTCCTGTTTGTATGCGCCTAACAACTTCTTATATCCAGACGTTTATGACTGTCATTCATAAATTTGTCCAAACTCTTTCAAATCCCTTCTGTCATATCCTTCTGGTATAAGAGATGTGAGTCATCCAAGAGGGAACAAAGAAGAAAATTGAAATGACAGTCTTCCAGGTACAATAAGATAACATTTTAACGAAAATTGCCCAAAAAAAGCCCACACAGTATAAAGGCATATATAAGTTTTCTGCCACAATACACAGTTGCACAGAAATATCCTTTTAGTCCTCTATAATCAGATCAACAAATGGTAGCTCAAAAAAACTACCCGTTTTTTTACTGACCACCCGTTGTGTGCCAGGCACTATGCTAGGTGTCTTGAAAGAGACAAAGACACTAAGACCTCATTCCCGTATCTCAAACAGCCTGAGATAAAGGGGAGTGTGAGTACTGGGGAGATATGTAAATACACAAATAATTATATTACAAGACAAAATAAGAACCACAAGACTGTAGGAACAATGGCTATGGAGATGTGCGTCAAATATAAAGGGGATACAAAGGAGTGAACAAAACACCCTGCCTTCCATGAGCTGAAAATGTAATTGAGAAATCTAATCAGTGAAAAGGTCAGGACAGTGCAGCAGGCAGCTGCAGTCTGCTGGCTAACACCCTCAGTGTCTTCCCTCTCAGTCTCAGGCTTTTGTTCTTCTGTCTCCTAGGATAATAATCCTCCTCCTCCAGATGCCCTTTTCCTACCTCTGTACGGTCTTCTTCAGTCCAGCTTAAAGTCCTATGCTTTTAAAAAGCCCTTACCTAAATATACCAAGGCCCTTTGAGCTTTTCCTTCACATTCATTTGTTCGTTCATTCATTTACCAAAAATTCATTGGGCCCATACTACTTTGCCAGGCCCTATTCAAATCTGGATTCAGGACTACAGAGATCAACAAGATAAACTCAATGTCCTCAAAACTCTCATTGTCTAATAGAACAGAACAATATGTTCAACCCAGGATAGATGAGGAGCATAGAGGAAATGTTTCACCAAGACTTTTAACTGACTATTGAAGGTTGATTGGGAGTTTGCCAGGTGAAGAAGATGGAAAGGCATTATGAGCAGAAGGAATAGAAATTGGAAAGGACCTGGTGCTTCATGGGACCAGGGAGAAGTTTGATATAGTAGTAGAACATAGGGTTTATAAGAGAGAGTGGGAATGATTAAGGCTTGAATGGAAATTGGAGCCAGTGAGGAGCCTTGAATGATGCACTAAAGAGCTTACACTTTTTTTTTTTTTTTTTCTGTGAAAACAAATGAGCCTCGGTTTTTAGAAAACTTACTTGGTAGAGTATGGAAGATAGATTGCAAAAGGGAGAGAGCTAAAAAAAAGTCAAACTTGTTAAGAGGTTCAAGGATACTCCTATAACACTCAAGTCTGTACCATTCATTTGGTCATCTGTGGTTTTGGTTGTCTGTATTCCCTTTCAGTGCTCATAAGAGTGTTAACACCCAGCAACTTGGTATTCATTGAATAAACAATTGAATCAATGTTTGAATAATAAGTGTCTGAACATCCATACTGGAAAACATATTTTTAAGATGGAAGAATTGGAAGCATAATCTAGCCTTTTTCTGGTAACTATTTAACCCCAGTAGCAACTACCCATTTTGCAAGAAGTACCAGATATCCCAGTAGGAAATAGATGTATCTATGGGAAAACACTATATCACCAATGAAGAGAGTTGGGAAGGTACATATTAGAAGTGATTAGCAGTGAAATTTCAGTCATAACCCTCATGAGATACCAAATCGGCCATGCCCAAAATCACTGATCAAGGGACCAGTTCCAGCCCAAGAATTGCAGTGCCAGGTTGGCCAGCCAGGCATGGAATAAAGAGGCAATCTCAGCTGGAAGAAGAGTTGGGCCCAGCTGGGGAAAAATGAGAGGAATGGACCCTGCACATGTGACTGGCCCAAGTATTTCTACCATAGAGAAAGCCCAAAGATGACATGGGATCCCATAAAAAGTCCAGTTCATGGCTAATTTAGCAAATCACCCACTACATGTAATAAGGTTATGAACTATTATATATAAGAATGTTGTGTAAGCCAATAATACAATTTGGATCCTATGATCTAGGCCAGATTAAGACAGTTATAGACAGTTATATTCATATATATATATGTATATCAGGTATGTTTACATATTTGAATCATAAAGTAGATTTATGAACAAAATTTAGTGAACAAAAAATACTTACTTAACCAAACTTTTTTTGATGGACTGGTTAGACAAGTTACGCTTCATTCATATGAGGCATAACTCAAGGAATACATATAGTCACTGAAAAGAATTAAGTGGATTTGTATAAAAGTATGTATTACTAATATAAAATAGAGGAGACATAATATCTTAACAATATTTACTCTTTCAATCCATGGATTTGCTATTTCCACTTACCTATGTCTTTAATTTCAAATTTTAATTCATACTTTTCAGTAAACAGATCTTACACGAATTGTGTTAAATTTATTCCTAAGTATTTTGTGACTTTGATATTATATATATATATATATAATATAACTTGTTATAAATGATATTTTCATTTCAATTTCCAATTGTTTGTTGCTAGAATATAGAAATACAAATACAATTGATTTTTTATATTTATCTTGAATAATGTAACATTGCTGAAACATTAGCTCTAGTATTTTTTGTAGATTGCTTCTCATGTTCCATGTATACAAACATGTCATCTGTGACTAAAGAGATTTTTACTTATTCCTTTACAATCTTCATGCCTTTTATTTTTTTATCTTGCTTTATTACACTGGTTGGGACCTCCAATGAAATGTTGAATAGAATGGTAAGAATGAACATCTTTGTCTGTTCCTGCTTATTTGGGGAAAGCACTTATCTTTCACTATGAAGTGTGAAGTTAGTGGTAGGGATTTTTTTTTTAATATCTTCTATTAGATTGAAAGTTCCCTTCTCTTCCTAATTAACTGAGAATTTTTCTCACAAATGAGTGTTGGTTTTTGTCAGGTGCTTTTTCTTCATATGGTGTCCTCTTATTCTGTTAACACAGTAAATTGCATTAATTGTTGCTTTTTTTAATGTTAAACTAAGCTAGCATTCCTTAGATAAACCCTACTTTGTCATAGTATATTATCCTTTTTATATATTGCTGAATTCAGTTTGTTGAAGTTTTGTCAAGGATTTTTGGTCTGTGTTGACAAGGAATGTTGATCTGTTTTTTTGTTGTTGTAATGTCTTTGTTTTTGATATCAGGGCCATGCTGATCTTATTAAATGACATGAGAAGTATTCCCAAGTCCTCTGTTTTCTGAGTATATAAAACTGATACTATGTCTTGCTTAAAAGTTTGATAGAATTTATCAGTGAAAACATTTGAACCTAGTTTTATTTGTGGGAAAGTTTTTAATTATGAATTCTATTTCTTTAATAGTTGTATGGCTAGTCAAATTTTCTATTTCTTCTTTTGATAATTGATCTTCAAGGAATTTGCTTATTCACTCATAATTGTGCTTTATTGTTCTTTTAAATCTATAAGAGCTATAGTGATGTCCCTTCTTTCATTTTTAGCATTGCTAATTTTTTCCCCATTTTTCTTGATCATTTTAGCTAGTGATTTAATAGATTTACTGACGTGTATTTTCTTAAAAGAAGAAGCTTTTAATTTCATTGACTTTATTTTTCTCTTTAATATTTCATTAGTTCTGCTCATATCTTTGTTATGTCCTTCTTTCTATTAATACTTATTTGTATTGCTTTTTAGTTCTTGTTCTAGTTTCTTACAGTAGAAGCTTAGTTCATTGATTTCAAGCCTTTCTTCTTTCTTAATATAAGTATTTTATGCTGCAAGTTTACATCTAAGCACTGTTTTAGCTGCATCCCACAAATTTTGATATCATCTCTTCATTTGGTTCAAAATAGTTTCTAATTTTCTTCTTTGACCAATGGGTTATTTATGTGTCTATTTTTAAAAATTAATTTCCAATATTTGAGGACTTTCCAGATATTGTTATATTTATATTAACTTTAATGTTTTTCTGCTTAAAGAACATACTTTACATAATTGCAGTTCTTTTATATTTATTGCAGTTTGTTTTACAGTCCAGCATATGATCTATATTGGTGAATGTGTCATGCAGTTTGTGATGAATGTATATTTTGATGTTGCTGGATAGCATTTTCTATCATTATCAATTAGGTCAGATTGGTTGAGAGTATTGTCTTCTACATCCTTACTGATTTTTTGTCCGCATGTTCTGTCAATTACTGAGAGAGTTGAAATCTCAACCATGTTTTTGGATTTTGCTGTTTTTCTTTTTAGTTGTGTCTCTTTTGGTTGTATCTATTTTTGAAGCTTTGTTATTAAATGTATATACACTTAGGGTTGTTATATCTTCTTAACAAATTGGCCCCTTTACTATTATGAAATAACCCTCTTTATTTCTGGTAATATTCCTTGTTCTAAAGTCTACATTGTCTGATTTTAATTCTGTCATGCTTCATTATGATTGTATGGTATATCTTTTTCTGTCCTTCTGCTTTTGAGCTATTTATGTCTTTATATTCACAATGGATTTCTTCTAGACAGCATATAGTTGGGTCATGATTTTCTTGTCCAGCTTGACAATCTCTGCCTTTTAGTTGGAGTGCCTAGACAACTTATCTTTAAATTATTTACATGTTCAGGTTTAAGTCTATCTTTCTGTTTTCTTTTAGTCCTCTCTGTTCTTTATTTCTTGTTTTCTATTTTGCCTTCTTTTGAATTACATGTACTTTTTAGGATTCCATTTACCTTCTTAATTTGCTTATTAGCTCTAACTTTTTGTTTTAGTTTTTTGTGGTTGCTCTGGGCTTTACAGTATGCATTTTCAACTTATCATAGTCTACCATCCTGTGACAGTCTTCTTCCATTTTTCCCTTTTCCTTTCATGTGCTATTGTAGTCATATATTTTACTTTTGCATATGTTATAAATACCATGATACATTGCTTTATATTCCTTAAACTGTCAGCTATATATTTTAAATTTTAAAGTATTTATTCATTTAAAATAAAAATAATAATTCCTGTGCATATTAGCACAAATAACATGTTGTGAGTTTTGAAAAACTGTATTTTCCAAAAGAAGAAGAAACTTCATGAGAAGAATAGCAATGCTATACATTTTTGCACATCTCTGTAACACATAACAGATGACAGCTGACTTCTCATACCTGCTTCTAAATTCAATGTGTTTTGACATTATTTTTGTTAAAGTATATGGAGAAAAATCTAGCATCACATAGATCTGTAGATGGAAAAGGGAGGAGTATTTTAATAACCTTTACAGGTCATTATGGATAGTCTTCTTTGAAACTAAACAAAAACTCTACAAATGGCAATTTCTTAAAGGAATTCTGTATGGAATCTGAAAACCTATCAATGAACTTTTGATGTGTTGTTACATTAAAATTCATTGGTCATCTTCTACTTTGAAGAAATATTTGACCAATCTTATTCATATTGATTATTTGGAAAATATCAGTTCAGTAAGTTATACAAATATTACAAATATTGAAAAATTTTATGCAGTATCAGAAATCACATTAACTGTTATGAATGCTAATCTCATTGGAACAAAGCTTAAGTTTTAGGAAACTGTCAATCTTATACTGGCAGAATGAAGATGTTCAGAATTCTGAATTTCATTTAAAAACATATGTATTGTCCTTGGCAACAAATAGTGTCATTTCTAATATTTAACCTAAAGTGATAGGCTCACTTCATTTTTGAGAAAGTATCTGCCAAACCTGTGGGAGACCTGGGTTCAATCCCTGGGTTAGGAAGATCCCCTGGAGGAGAGCATGGCAAACCACTCCAGTATTCTTGCCTGGAGAATCCCCATGGACAGAGGAGCCTGACGGGCTATAGTCCATGGGGTCACAAAGAATCAGACACGACTGAGCTACTAAGCACAGCACATCTGCCAAATATCCAAGTATTTAATCATGGTTTCTCCATCAGTTATTCTTTCACACAAAAATGGTATTCCACGAAAAGTGGCTAGTTAAGTCACAGCTTAATCACAGATGCACTTTTCCTCAAGACAACCAATATAGTATAGTTTATAACAGAAACACTTTTTCCTTGCCTCCTATTTTGTCACACAGAATATAAAATCCAGGATCAGGATGTGATAATTTTTAGTGCATCACCAAGGCCATTCTTAAGTGAAACTGGATTTTTTTCGCTTTGCTGTATGTTGTTGTTCAGTTGCTAAATCATGTCTGACTCTTTGTGACCCCGTGAACTGTAGCACATCAGGCTTACCTGTCCTTCACTATCTCCCTGAGTTTGCTCAAACTTATGTCCATTGAGTCAGGGATGCCATCCAACCATATCATCCTTTTTCGCGCCCTTCTCCTCTTGCCCTAATCTATCCTAGCATCAGGGTCTTTTCCAGTGAGTCAGCTCTTTGAACCAGGTGGCCAAAGTATTGGAGCTTTAGCTTCAGCATCAGTCCTTCCAATGAATATTCAGGACAGATTTCCTTTAGGATTGACTGGTTTGATCTCCTTGCAATTCTCCTTCCAAGAGACTCTCAAGAGTCTTCTCCAGCACCACATTTTGAAAGCATCAATTTTCCAGCGCTCAGCCCTCTTTATGGTCCAACTCTCATATCTGTACATGATTACTGGAAAAACCATAGCTTTGACTAGACGGACCTTTGTCAGCAGAGTGATGTCTCTGCTTTTTATACAGTCTAGATTTGTCATAGCTTTTCTTCCAAGGAACAAGCGTCTTTTAATTTCATGACTGCAGTCTCTGTTCGCAGTGATTTTGGAGCCCAAGAAGATGAAATCTGATAGTGTTTCCACTTTTTCCCCATCTATTTGACATGAAGTGATAGGACTGAATGCCATGATCTTCGTTTTTTGAATGTTGCACTTTAAGCCAGCTTTTTCACTCCTCTTTAACCTTCATCAAGAGGCTCTAGTTCCTTTTTGCTTTCTGCCATTAAAGTGGTATCATCTGCATATCTGAGGTTGTTGATATTTCTGCCAGGAATCTTGATTCCAGCTTGTGATTCATCCACCCCAGCATTTCATATGATGTACTTAGCATGTAAGTTAAATAAGCAGGGTGACAATATATAGCCTTGATGTACTCCTTTCCCAATTTGGAACCAGTCCATTGTTCCATGTCCAGCTATAACTGTTGCTTATTGTCCTGCATACAGGTTTCTTAGGAGGCAGGTAAGGTGGTCTGGTATTCCCATCTCTTTAAGAATATTACACAATTTGTTGTAATCCACACAGTCAAAGGCTTTAACATAGTCAATGAAGCAGATTTTTTTTTAATTCCCTTTTTTCTATGATCCAGCATTACTGTCTGTATTGCTGTGTGTATGTAGCAATAAAGAATATAATAACTGCTGGTATACTTTGGTACTAATGCCTTAATTTATATACCATGGTTTTGGCAGTTTTACCCACCATTGCTTTTGCATATTTATGCAAATATAGTTGCTCTGCGATGAACCATATAATATACAAATACATATAACTCTAACCCTAACAAGTTATTCAGCACTCTTAATATTTTAGCACCACTTGTGATTGTTGCTAACCATTCACATAAAAAAGGTCTTCTTCAAAGATTAGTGCTGATACTATATGACTACAAGCAAAACAGCAAATCCAGCCACATTTATAGTCTTGTCTGTTTTACAGTCTGAAAATAATGTCTTTCACTGAAAACTAATGAAAGAAATCATATGAGATCTAAATAAATTGAGACATACTATATAAATAGTGTAGATTCAATATTGTAAATATGTCACCTATGGGGGAAGTGTCATGTAAGAAGACAATACAAAGAAGAAAACATTACATCAAAAGATGGATTTAGCACAGTTGAAGGGTACAAGATCAACATATAAAAATCAACTATATGTCTATATACTGTTGCTGCTGCTAAGTCGCTTCAGTCGTGTCCGACTCTGTGTGACCCCATAAACGGCAGCCCACCAGGCTCCCCTGTCCCTGGGATTCTCCAGGCAAGAACACCGGAGTGGGTTGCCATTTCCTTCTCCAATGCATGAAAGTGAAAAGTGAAAGTGAAGTCGCTCAGTCGTGTCCGACTCTTCATGACCCCATGGATTGCAGCCTACCAGGCGCCTCCGTCCATGGGATTTTCCAGGCAAGAGTACTGGAGTGGGGTGCCATTGCCTTCTCCAGTCTATATACTAGCAATGAACAAATGGAAATTAATGTTAAGAGAATGAAAGAACAAACCACAGACTGGGATAAAATACTTATAAGTAACACACCTAATGAAAAGGACTTATATCCATAATGCATAAATGACTCTCAAATGCAGTATTAAGAAAATAAGCAACCCAGTAAAAAATAAAGGAAAAAATAACTAATTCTCCATATTTAGAGCTAAATGTTTAAATAAGCAAGTTAGTCTGCCATTTCACCACAGTTTGAAAGCATCAATTCTTCGGTGGTCAGCCTTCTTTATGGTCCAGCTCGCACATCCATACATGACTACTGGAAAAACCATAGCTTTGACTATATGGACTTTTGTAGGCAAAGTAATGTTTCTGCTTTTTAATATGCTGTCTAGGTTTGTCATAGTTTTTCTTCCAAGGGGCAAGCATCTTTTAATTTCATGGCTGCAGTTATAGTCTGTGTGATTTTAGAGCCCAAGAAAATAAAATCTGCCACTGTTTCCAAAAAAGAAAAAAAGGCAGTGCTATGAGTTATTTTACTAACTTTTCATCCAGTGGGCACTGAGGAATGTCAGCTGTCTAAAGTTTCACTGGTCTCTAAGCTATTATGTGCATTTCTCCAGCCCATGCAGTGAAATGATTTACGCATAACATGCTCCAGTGACTTTTTCATTTCTAGTTTGAAAAGTTCTAACAAACCATTTTTGGTTTTTAATAAACTCATCATTTCTACACTTGTGGTACACCATTTCTACACTTTAAGTACACTTAAAATACTCAATTTCTTTCCCTTTAGCTATGTATGGTCTGAAAATGATGCCGCAACTTAAATAGTGAATTATTTTAAAACTATATGAAAATGTTCTGTGGATAAGACACTACAAAGTAAATTAATGACATATATAAAGATAATTGTAATCATGTTTTCATTTATTGCTTACAATTTCACCCCATGTGTTATGAAGTAAATGTTTTCCTTCCACGAGTCAGAGCTTTTACCAATACTGCAGTTTCATCTTTTTCAGCATCTTTAAACATAGATGTTATAGCTTGGCTTTGAGAAAGCAAGTCTTCTAATCTCCCTTTGTTATGCCAGCAATCCATATTCTTGTTATGTTCTATCTAGATGGAAGTAAAATTCTGGGATTTCAAAATAATGATTTACTAAGGGGTTTACCTGGTGATGCAGTGGCTAAGATTCCACACTTCCAGTGCATGCGGCCTGGGTTTGATCCCTGGTCAGGGAACTAGATCCCACATGCCACAACTAAGAGTTCACATGTTGCATGCTGAAACAAAGACTTGGCACAGCCAAATAAATAAACATTTCAACAAATAATGATTTAGCAAATAGAATAGTTACAGAGATTATAGCAGGTATGACTGAAGATACATTTTCCATGTCCCTCATATGGTTAAGAAGTCCAGTACATGGTGCCAGTACTTCAGAGGGGAAAACTGAGAAGCTTAAATGAAAGAATGGAGAAAAAGACCCAGAGCCTAACCTGGCAAGAGGTCTCATAGTAGGGGCACTGGTTGTATGGGCCCTAGCAAGAGATGTAGGGAGACTAGGTAGCTATTCATACCAACCAAGAGATACAATGCTTAGTCTAGAATGCACCAATTAGCAGTTCTGGACCACACCTCCTATACCCACAGCTGGGCTATACCACATTTGACTAGACTGTGTTGCTCCACTTACTCTGCCACTAGGCTGACAGCCTTCCTCACTGCTCCATAATCTTCAGTGACATTCCTTTGCAGAGAGCACATATACAGCCACCATTGGACCTACGGCTTTCAACACTGCCCTAAATTATCATTTAAAGACAGTTAAAGTTGATTTTTAAAAATATCTTCTATAATAACCCTTTCCCACATTTTTCAGTCCTTTGTGTAGATCCAGGTTTCCATCTAGTAAAAGTACATTGTTCTAAAGAACTTAAGAACTTAACTAAAGCAACTTAAGTTTTCTCATGGTATAGGTTTTCTAGCAACAAATTATTTTAGCTTTTGTTTGAAGTCTGTTTTAATTTTTGAAGGATATTTTCATTGTGCATAGAGTTCTAAGTTGATAATTTTTTTCCTTCAGAACGTTGAAGATATCACTCACTTGTTTTCTTGCTTGCACATTTCCTCATGAAAAGTCAGCAGTCATTCTTAGCTTTATTCCTTTGTATAATATATGCCTTTTTCCCCGTCTGGCTCCTTTTAACTTTTGTCTTTGTGACTAGTTTTCAGCAGCTTGATTAGTTTGTCCTGGTGTGGTTTTCTTTGTGTTTATCCTATTTTGGTGTTCATTGAGCTTCTAGGATCTGAGGGTTTATAGTTTTCATCAAATTTAGAAATATTTAAGCCATTATTTTCTGTCCCTTTTTTTTCTCCTCTACTCCAGGGACTCCATTTAAACCTATTAGGTCAGTTTTATTATCCCGTAAGTCACTGCAACCCTTTTTATTTTTTTTCCAGGCTATTTTTCTCTTTACTATTCTTTTTGGTTAATTTCTATTACTTTGCCTTTAAGCTCATTGATTTTTTTCTGCCACGTGTAAGTGCCGTTAATCCCACCTAGTGAAATTTTCCTTTCAAATATTATACCTTTCATCTCTATAATTTCTATTTCTAAAAACTCTTTCCAAAGAAACTGAATCTTTTTAAAAAGATAACCAAGAAAAAGTTTGCCGTTTCTCCCATTGTGTTCATACTTTCTTTTCTTTCTTAACATCCTTGAACATATGGAGCATATTTATAATGGCTATTTTAAGGTCCCTGTCTAGTAAATTCCATTATCTGTCATTTCTGAGGCAGTTTCTGTTGATTGATTTTCTCTGGGTTGTAGATCACATTTTCCTGCTTCCTTGCATGTTTGGTAATTTTTTTTAGCTTTTTATTTTAAATTGGAATATAGCAGATTAACAATGTTGTGACAGTTTCAGGTGGACAGCAAAGGGACTCAGCTGTATATATACATGTAACCTAGTAATTTTTTTTTTTTTTTTTATTTGGGGCCTGGAGGCCCGGAGCGGAAGAGGGGACCGAACAGCTTTTTCTACGCTCCACATTTCCTCAGCGTGTGGAACACAGAATAGAGGCCGATACGGCTTTGGCCTAACGCTGTCTAACCTAGTAATTTTTAATTGGATATCCAACATCATGAATTTTGTATTGTTGAGTGCTAGATTTTTTTATTGATTTAGAGAGGATTGTACTTTTTTATGATAGACAAGTTATTGTGGATATATTTGATCCTTTCAAGGTTCATTTTTAAATATATTTAAAGTAAATTTTGCATAGCCTCTGCTCTAGGGCTAACTTAGCCCATTTTGAAGGCACTGCTCCTCTAAAGTTCCTGCTTATAGCCCATGTATTCACTGAGGTCTCTCCACTTTGGCCCTGTGTGAGCTCTAGGAAGTGTTCATTTTACAAGTTCTCAGTTGTTGTTTCCCTGAAAGAGTTTCTAGACTGTCTTTATGAATTTTTACCCTACACATCTTCAGATTGGTGTTCATGAAAAGACTCAAGGGGACTTCTATGCATATTTCTATTAATCTTTTTTGGGAGTGTATTAGTTCTGTTCCCACAATTTTTAATTGCCCTGGCTTTTCAGAACTCTAGTCTCTCTGTCTTCTCTACTTGGAGATCGCTCAGCCCTATTTAGATCCCACATAGTCTAGAGATTACCTCCAGCAGAAAGCTAGGGTGATGGTAGGGCTCACCTCACTTGCATCCCTTTTCTCTCAGATCACTTTCTGTTGTTGTCTCATGACCAATGTCTGAAAATGAATGTTTCATATATTTTGTCAATTTTACAGTTATTTCTGAAGAAAAAATAATTCCACATCTCTTTCCCCTCAGAGCCAGAAGCAGAAGCCCTTTACTTATCTGCTCTCATTTTTTTTCTGCCTTTATTTTTGAAGGATATTTTTGCTGGATACAAAATTCTACATTGACAGTTTTCATTTTCTTCTGCCCTCCATTGTTTCTGTGTGTATAATATGTTTCCCTGTATATAATATGTCTTATTTCTTTGGCTGCCTTTATAAGTTTATCCTTGATTTTCAGAACTTTGGCCATATGCCTTAGTGTGTACTTTTGTTTGTATTTATCCTGTTTGGAATTCCCTGAGTTCCTGGATATGTGAGTTGCAGCTTGGGATATAATTTGGAAAATTATCAGCTGGTACTTCCTCACTTTTTTCCCCCTATTCTTGCTTTCCTGTCTTTCTGGGATACATGTCACACATGTGTCAGATTAATTGATAGTGTCCTACAAGTCACTTAAACTGTCATTTTTCTTCTAATATTTTTTCTCTATGCTTCAGTTTGCTTGATTTCCATTGATCTATCTTCAGGCTTACTAATTTTCTTCTTTAGTATTCAATCTGCCATTAATCCCATTCAATGAATGTTTTATGCCATCTCATCCAATGATTTTTTTAAACTTCTTGATTTTGAAATGGTTTTAGATCCAGAGACAATTGTAAACATAGTACAGCAAGGTCCCATGTACCATTCACTCAGTTTCTCCCAATAGTAACATCTTATATATCTGTGGTAAGATATCAAAACCAGGAAATTGACACTGGTGTAATCCAGAGACCTTATTCAGGTTTGACCAGTTTACATGCACTCACTCATGTGTGTATGTGTGTGTATGTGTGTGTGTGTATTTAGTCCTATGCAGTTTTATCATATGTATAGATTGATGTAACCACTACCACAGTCAGGATACAAAACTGTTCCATCAGGAGAAAGACCCCCCCCCCAACCTTGTGCTACTCTGTTATAACCACTGCTGCCTTCTTCTCTTCCCCCACCCTTTTCTAATCCCTGGAAGAAACTAATCTGTTCTTCACATCCATATTTTTTTTTTATTTAAAGAATGTGATACAAATGGAATTATGTAACATGTGACCTCTTGAGATTGGCTTTTTCACTCATAATCTCTTGAGATCTGTCCAAGTTGTTTCATTAGTAAATAATTCATTCCCTTTTATTGCTGAATAGTATTCCATGGTATAGATGTACCATAGTTTAACCTTTTATCCCTTGAGGAACATTTGTTTTGTTTCCAATTTATGACTATTAAAATTAAGCACTCATGTATAGTTTTTGTTTGAATATAATTTTTCACATCTCTGAGATCAATACTCACAAATACAATTGCTGGATCATATGGTGTGTATAGCTTTGCTCCTTTAAGAAACTGACACTCATGCTTTCTTGTTACTACTGTTTACACAGTATATATATTTTCCATCATTTTTACTTCAACTTCTCTTTATCATTCTATTTAAAGTGATTATTTTACAGGCAGGCTATTATTAGGTCATGTTTTTAACCCATTCTACCAATCTCAGTATTTTAATTGGTGTGTTTAGAGCATTTGTCTTTAATGTAGTTATTGGTATGTCAGGGCTTAAGTCTGCCAGTTTGTTTGTTTTCTGTTTGTTCTCTGTTTTTTCCTCTTACCTTCCTGTGGATTTCTTGAAAATATTTTAGGAATGTCACTTTTATTTATCTATAGTGTTTCATATAGATTTTTTAGTGATTGCTTTAGGTATTACATTTTATATATGTAACATCAAAGTCTATTGGTATCAATATTTTGCTACTTTGAGTTATAGAAGCCTTCCCTGCCTTTATGTTCCTTTACCTTCCTCTCTAATATATCTTAAATATTCCCTCTGTATACATTGAGAACCATGTCAATGTTATACTTTTTGTTTCAACCATCAAACAAATTTTTGAAACTCAAAAGGAGAAGAAAACCCAGCTCTGTTAACCCATATTTTTACTCTTTCTGTTTTTCTTCTTTCCTTTTTGGGGATCTAAGATTTCTTTTATCAGGACTTCCCTGATAGCTCAGTTGGTAAAGAATCTACCTGCAATGCAGGACACCCCGTTTCAATTCCTGGATTGGGAAGATCGCCTGGAGAAGGGATAGCCTACCCACTCTAGTATTCTTGGGCTTCCCTTGTGGCTCAGCTAGTAAAGAATCCACCTGCAATGTGGGAGATCTGGGTTTGATCCCTGGGTTGGGAAGATTCCCTGGAGAAGGGAAAGGCTACCCATTCCAGTATTCTGGCCTGGAGAATTCCCTGGACTGTATAGTCCATGGGGTCACAAAGAGTCAGACACAACTGAGTGACTTTCACTTTCACTTTTCCTTCAAGATTTCTTTTATCATTTCCTTTCTGTTTGGAAAACTTCCTTTGACCATTCTCTTAGGGTGTGTCAGATGAAGACAAATTATATTGTTTTTCTTCCTCTGAGAGTGTCTTGGTTTGTATTTTATTCCTGATGGATATTTTCACTGGCATAGAATTCTGACTTGGCAGTTCTTCTCTTTTGGCACCTAAAAAATGTGCCTTTTTCTTCTGGCCTCCATGGTTTCTGATGAGAAATTCGCTGTCATTCAAATCATTGTTTCCATAATGGTAAAAATGTAAAATGATACATCATTTCTCTCTATCTGCTTTCAAGATTTTGGTTTTGGTCTTTTGTTTTTATGTTTCAGATATTTGATTATGATATGACTTGGAGTGAACTTATTTGGGTTTATCCTGTTTAGTTCATTCAGCTTCTTGAATCTATAGGATTATATCCTTCACCTAACTTGATGATGTTTCAGTCATTATTTCTTTGATTATTTTAAAAATGCCATCTTCCTTATCTTCACCTACTGGGAGTCCAATGACACAAATATTTGATCTTCTGTCTTGTCCAACAGGACCCTATGTCTCCGTTGATTATTTTTCAGTCTATTCTCTATTGTTCAGATTGGGTAATTTCTATTCTTCTACTTTCAAATTCACTAATTCTTTTCTCTGTCATCTCCATTTTTCTAATAAGCCTATCCAGGAAGGTTTTTGTTTTGGTTATTATACTTTGCAGTTCCAAAATGTCCATTCTTTATGTTTTCTGTTTCCTTGTTGATACTTTGTTTCCCCCAACCCACCACCCCCCCCCCCACTTTGTTTCTAGCATTCTGAATGCTTCTAATTGCTTTTGAAACATTGTTGTGATGGCTGCCTTAAAATACTCATCAGGTAATTCTAATATATGTGTCATCTTATGTTAACATCTGTTGATTGTCTTTTCTCATTCAAGTTGAGACTTTGCTGATCTTGGTATGATGAGTGACTTTTTATTTGAACCTGGAGTCTTTTATCAGGTCTTTTATCATGAGACCCTGAAAAGTCTGTACTCTGAATTTTCAGGCTAAGAGGCTTATAGCTTTCTTCTTCAGCTTTACCATATACCACACAAAATATAAAACTAATGAGTCTTACCCAGCATAGTTCCCTTCTTTCAAGAGTTGAATTCCCTCTAATTTTTGCCTGGTTTAGGATGTTCTCTAATACCTTAAACTTATCATAATGGTTACTCTGATATTATCAGAATACAGAAGTCACGACTTACTTTTCATTGTATACCTTTTGGTTTCTTTTGAAGTTTTTACCATGTATGTATGATTTCTTTTAAAATGTAGGTAAATTATTGAAAACATAAAAATTAAATAAACGTATTTATCAGACAGACCTGCTTTCATTGACCAGCTCCAGGAAGTGATCATCAGTTCAGTTCAGTTGCTCAGTTGTGTCTGACTCTTTGCGACCCCATGAACTGCAGCACGCCAGGCCTCCCTGCCCATCATCAACTCCCAGAGTTTACCCAAACTCATATCCATTGAGTCTGTGATGCCATCCAACCATCTCATCCTCTGTCGTCTCCTTCTCCTCCGGCCCTCAATCTTTCCCAGCATCAGGGTCTTTTCAAATGAGTCAGCTCTTTGCATCAGGTGGCCAAAGTATTCGAGTTTCAGCTTCAACATCAGTCCTTCCAATGAACACCCAGGACTGATCTGCTTTAGGATGGACTGGTTGGATCTCCTTGGAGTCCAGGGAACTCTCAAGAGTCTTCTCCAACACCACAGTTCAAAAGCATCAATTCTTCTGCACTCAGCTTTCTTTATAGTCCAACCCTCACATCCACACATGACTACTGGAAAAACTATAGCCTTGACTAGATGGACCTTTGTTGACAAAGTAATGTCTCTGCTTTTGAATATGCTGTCTAGGTCAGTCATAACTTTCCTTCCAAGGAGTAAGCGTCTTTTAATTTCATGGCGGCAATCACCATCTGCAGTATACGAGACAGCAAAAGAGACACTGATGTATAGAACAGTCTTTTGGACTCTGTGGGAGAGGGAGAGGGTGGGGATGATTTGGGAGAATGGCATTGAAACATGTATAATATCATATATGAAACGAGTCGCCAGTCCAGGTTCGATGCATGATACTGGATGCTTGGGGCTGGTGCACTGGGACGACCCAGAGGAATGGTATGGGGAGGGAGGAGAGTTCAGGATGGGGAGCACAAGTATACCTGTGGCGGATTCATTTTGATATATGGCAAAACCAATACATTATTGTTAAGTTAAAAATAAATAAATAAAATAGAAAAAAAAAATAAAGTCAGCCACTGTTTCCACTGTTTCCCCATCTATTTGCCATGAAGTGGTGGGACCGGATGCCATGATCTTAGTTTTCTGAATGTTGAGCTTTAAGCCAACTTTTTCACTCTCCTCTTTCACTTTCATCAAGAGGCTTTTTAGTTCTTCTTCACTCTCTGCCATAAGGGTGGTGTCATCTGCATATCTGAGGTTATTGATATTTCTCCTGGCAATCTTGATTCCAGCTTGTGCTTTATCCAGCCCAACGTTTCTCATGATGTACCCTGCTTATAAATTAAATAAGCAGGGTGACAATATCCAGCCTTGACATACTCCTTTTCCTATTTGGAACCAGTCTGTTGTTCCATATCCAGTTCTAACTGTTGCTTCCTGACCTGCATATAGGTTTCTCAAGAGGCAGGTCAGGTGATCTGGTATTCCCATCTCTTTCAGAATTTTCCACAGTTTATTGTGATCCACACAGTCAAAGGCTTTGGCATGGTCCATAAAGCAGAAATAGGTGTTTTTCTGGAACTTGCTTGCTTTTTCGATGATCCAGCAGATGTTGGCAATTTGATCTCTGGTTCCTCTGCCTTTTCTAAATCCAGCTTGAACATCTGGAAGTTCACAGTTCACGTATTGCTGAAGCAAATGCTTCAGCTTGGAGCATTTTGAGCATTACTTTACTAGCATGTGAGATGTGCAATTGTGTGGTAGTTTGAGCATTCTTTGGCATTGCCTTTCTTTGGGATTGGAATGAAAATGGACCTTTTCCAGCCCTGTGGCCACTAAGTTTTTCAAATTTGCTGGCATATTGAGTGCAGCACTTTCACAGCATCATCTTTTAAGATTTGAAATAGCTCAACTGGAATTCCATCACCTCCACTAGCTTTGTTCATAGTGATGCTTTCTAAGGCCCACTTGACTTCATATTCCAGGATGTCTGGCTCTAGGTGAGTGATCACACCATCGTAATTATCTGGGTTGTGAAGATATTTTTTGTACAGTTCTTCTGTGTATTCCTGCCACCTCTTCTTAATATCTTTGCTTCTGTTAGGTCCATACCATTTCTGTCCTTTATCGAGCCCATTTTTGCATGAAATGTTCCCTTGGAATCTCTAATTTTCTTGAAGCGATCTCTAGTCTTTCCCATTGTATTGTTTTCCTCTATTTCTTTGCATTGATTGCTGAGGAAGGCTTTCTTATCTCTCCTTGCTATTCTTTGGAACTCTGCATTCAAATGGGTATATCTTTCCTTTTCTCCTTTGCTTTTCACTTCTCTTCTTTTCACAGCTATTTGTAAGGCCTCCTCAGACAACCATATCATATCATATCATAGTAATAATGTATTCTAGACAAGTTGAACAAATTATTTAACCAGTCTGGACCTTAGTTTCCTCACCTATAAAATGAGAATCTTTGTGACTATTAAGTGTATTGATGTAGATAAAATGCTGAGAACAATGACTGGCATCAATAAAATATACAAATATATTACTAATATAATATATAAATAATATAAATTAAACCTTATATATCATGGCTAATATCAGAAATATTAGTAAAACCCCTCACAACCAGGGACATGTTTCTTCTTAACCCCTCAATGCTGAGAATTTGGTATCCAGTAAGTGCTTAATAACTTAAAAAACCTGAACATGATGCTGGCATACTGGATGCTATGTGGATTTAGCCTAACAGCTCTTGATGACACAGAGGTCTTGGAACAAAATTTTTTAAACATATAAAAATGAAATAGTATCATTTTATGTGAACAAATGTGAGTATGAACAAAGCCAAATACCTGAAAGTTTATATTTGAGTTTTATATTTAGATAAGGTATTAGTACAGGCATTCAACAAACTATCCTTCTGTAGAAGAAAATCTTCATAGAGGTAGAATCTAGGAACTGTTTGAGAAAAGAACTTAACATTTATTAAGCACCAATTATATCCCATGTAAGAATATCCATATGCCAGATCCTTTACATAATTATCTCATTTATATCTCTTAGCAACCTGGGAGGTAAGCATTATCCCCCAATCAGAAAATAAGACTCACCAAATAACTTGGCTAGGATCAGCTAATAAAACAGCATAACCAAGATTGAAACTGAAATTTTTCAAATTTGGGGCTTATTCCTTTTATCCTTCTTTCAAGGATAAGACCCAGGGTTTTAGTATAAAGAATACATGGGAGAAAAATAAGCATTTATAAAACATCTACTTCTGACTAGACAACATGCCACATGTATTATTTCATTTAGTTCTCAAAGTGTTATTTTATTCAATTCTCACAGTAACCTTATAAGAATGAAGATATTTGTTGAGCACCTGCAGTGTTCCTAACACTTCAGTTGGGCTTCTATAAGTTACCTCACATGGTCTCCTAACAGCCCAGTGAAACCTGTGCTGCCCAACTAGGAAGAAAGCAGGCTGAGCTTCCTTCACACTTAGCTGCCTCCCGAGGCAGCTCTAAAAGACACCCCTCCGGGATGCATATTTCCAAGCATTTTGCAGAACCTGTATTCCACAAAATAATGACTTTTTTTAAAAGTACAGTCCAGGTAACACAAAGGTCTTTCCATACCAGTGGCTTTTTCATCTTTTGGTGGTCATGGACCCCTTTGAGAATCTGATGCCCTCTCCTCTGAGATAAATGCTTACAATTACACAATTTTGGATACAATTTCCAAGCATTCAGCAATTTGCTAAAGCCCATCAATGGATTCTTTGTTTAAAACAAACAAACAGAAACCCGCTCTAAGGAACAGAAATAAATCTTAGGAAACAAGAGAGCTTATTAATGCTTCAGTTATTGAGTTTTACAAGTCTTCTGGAACACTAACACTTATATTTGACCATTCTGTTTCACAAAGTCAATATTAGTCCTGTTTTTCTTTTGGTTTTTCAGCCTTGTCACTATTAACTTTTCTGGTGGTATAATTCTTTGCTGGGCAGTGTTGGGATGCTGTTCTATGTATTATAGGATGCTGAACAGCATCCCTGCCCTGCGCTTATTAGATGCCAGGAGCACACTCCCTGCATCTCCCTGTTTTGACAACCAAGAATGTACCCAGACTTTGCCAAATGTCCCCTGGCAGAATTACCCCCTGTTGAGAACTGCTAGTTTGTAATAATTACTGTCGTTACTCCTGAGTCACTCACAAGTAGAAGGGGCTCAAGATCCAGACTTTTTAAACGTATTTCCTATTTCTTGCTTGATTAAGATCTCCTGCTATACTTCTCAGTTGGGTTAAGCAAGATGATTCATCTCACAAATTAAATTGTGACCTGAAGTTGTAAAGTTTTTCTTACTGAAGAGACCAAAAGAAAGTTCACATAGCTGCCCTGCTTTACTGGTTGAATGATTGAATGATTGACTTATCAAGTCAGTCAGTCATTCAAGGAGTATTTATTGAATGCCAACAGGGTGCCAGACACAGTGCTGGGCACAGTGCTAAGTGCTGAGGGTACAAAGAAGTAAAAGATATCCCTTTGCCCAAAGAACTTACAGTCCAGCAGGGGAGACAGATATACATAGACGACTTCAGTTCACCATGTTAAAACACTAAGTTAGAGGCATGCGCAGTCTACAAGGTCACAGAAGAAAGCAAATTACTTGGAGTGGGGCGGGAGCATGGGGGACAGGGAAGATATCCTGAAGATGATGTCTGGCAAGGACCAAGCCAAGAATTAGCCAGGTAAATAAGCATGTGAAAGGAGGTTAAGGAAACAGCAATAGAAAGGCATACAGCTGTGAAACAGCATGACACCTTTAGGAAATTATAAACAGTGCAGTATTACCAGAACATAAACTTGAAGGCAAGGAATGAGAGATGAGACTAGATAATAACACTGACAATAGCTAACAGTTATTGTGCACCTATTGTGTGCCAGGCAGTGTTCTAAGTGCCTTACATGGATATGTCATGTAATTCTCATGCTGATAATACATATGGAAACTGAGACAAAAGGAGATTGGGTACCTTGCCCAAAGTGGCGCATCATTAGAGCTGAGATTCAAAGCATCCCATGCTTTTAACTACAGAAAGCTGTGTCATGCTAAAGAACTGAAAGTGTACCTGTTGGCAGTACTGAATCATGAAAGGGCAGTGACGTGGTTAGATCTGTGCTTTGCTGAGATGACTCAGTATAGATTTAAGAGGGGCCAGGCTGGAGACTTGCAATATATCAGGAAAGTGATGAAGGGAGTTGGAAGTAGGGATGAAGATAAGGGAAAGATTTGGGAAATTTTTAGGAGACAGAATTAGCACAACTTGAAGATTAATTGGATTATGAAGGTAAATGAGAAGGAGAAACCTAGGACGTCACTGTTTTCTGGTTTGGATAACTGGATGATGTTACTGCATGATGAATACAGGAAGAAGAGCATGGAAAGTAAGCCAGTTTTTATGTTGGGTAAGAGATGCCATTAGAACATCCAGGTGGATCTTACCAAGATGCAGTTGGATTTATGAGTCTGAAGTTCAAGGAATGTCACAACTGGATATAGGTCTGAGTATCAAGAGCATGTAATTAAAACCATGAGAGTAAACAGATTACCTATGGTGAGTGTGTAAGGAGATCATAGAGCCAAGGAAGAAATCTTGAGGAATTTCAGTGTCTAAAGGACCAGCAAAAATGAGCTCACAAAGGAGACTGAAAAAGTATGTCAATGATAAGCAGTATAGCAGAATGTTTAAAATCATGGACTCTGGGTTCATTCTGTATGATTTTTGTATCCTCTAGGCTCAGCCACATACCAGCTATGTGACTTTAGGCAAGTTACTTCACCTTTAAGCCTAGATTGTTTGAGAATTAAATGTACATTAATTAGTGTAAAACCCTCAGAATACTGCTTGACAAACACATAGTAAGTATGAGCTAATACTCATAGGAAGAAAACCAGAGTAGGATTACAGAAAGCAGAACTTGAAAGTTTAAATTGAAGAGAATTCTAAGATGTGTCAGGTAGAGATCCAATAAGCTGAGAGATCCAATAAGCTATGGACTTACAAGTATAAATGAGAATTTGGCAAATTGGGCAAAATGAAGGCTATGGTTTACTTTGATGAAAAGAACATCAATTATATGTAGAATATAAATGATACAAATAAACTTATTTACAAAACAGAGACTCACATATATAGAAAATAAACTATGGTTACCAAAGGGGAAAGGGGGAAATACATTAGAGAAGTTTGAGATTAACAGATACAAACAGATATATAAATAGATAAACAACCAGGACCTACAGGGAACTATGTTCAATATCTTGTAATAACCTATAATGGAAAAGAATATATAACTGAATCACTTTGCTGTATACCTGAAGCTAATACAACATTGTAAATCAACTATACTTCAGTTAAAAAAAAATCAGGAGACTTCCCTTGTGGTCTAGTGGTTAAGTAACTCCGTACTTCCACTGCAGAGGGCCTGGGTTTGATCCCTTGTGGGGATTAAGATCACATATGCTGTGTGGCACAGGGGGGAAAAGAATGTCAATGAGTAGAAGGGACAGAGGCCGGACAACGTAGGTTGAGTGGTGCATAGAAGGTAAAGGAAATAACAGCATCAGGTAGAGGTCTTTCAAGAAACTTGCCATTTAAGAAAAAAGTCTCAAGCAAAGAAAGAAATTTGTGTAAGGATACTCACCTTAGCTTTTTGAATGATAGCAAAACTGCAGAACTGTCCTAAATGTTCAAGAATGAAGAGATAAGAGATCCGTAGCAGGGATGGGGATAGGGAAAGTGGTAAACATTGGAACAGTAACTGAGAAGAATGGGAGAAGGAGCTGACCAGAGATGAGTGAAAGGATCATCAAGAAGCCCACAAAGTATGTTTGAAGTTGGAAATCACAGATTGGTAATACCAGTCTGTTCCAAGGTGCCGTTTTCTCCAATAGTGACAGAACAGAGAAGGCACATTGCAGGGGGTGACCTGGAGTGGTGATTATTCCAGGCAAAGGGACAGAGGTTTAAGGTGATGGTGAAAGAGGGTTTGAGAGTATAATCATGTAGTCTAGGCGGTCTGTGGGGCCAAAGTGGGGCGGCAAACCAGGAGAAAAGAGCAGGGCACTGGGGTGTCTTTGTGAGGTCAGAAAACAGAGAGTGGGGTAAAAGCACATGACAACTGGTAGGACCAGAACTTGGACTCAGTGTAAAACATTGGAGGCCAAATGGTAGAAAAGGCATAGATTTTTAAATCAGACATACCGGAATTTGATTTACAGCTCTAATATTGAATAGTTATATCACTATAGACAAGCTCCTTGAACTCTATAAACTTCAGTTTTCTTATGTTTAAAGAAAGTTTAATGACCACTGTCTCATAGAAAAACTGGCACATGGTCATGGTTCAATAGCTTTTATCACTGCCCCCATCTCTCCCACTCAAGACTTAATGGGCACCGATTATGAAACATTCTTTTCCGGGGACACTAAGATAAAGGTCACTTCACTTCTTTTTGGGCTTCCCTTGTGGCTCACCTGGTAAAGAATCCGCACGCAATGAGGGAGACCTAGCTTTGACCCCTGGGTTGGGAAGATTCCCCTGGAGAAGGGAAAGGTTTACCCACTCCAGTATTCTAGCCTGGAGAAATCCATGGACTATATAGTCCATGGGGTCGCAAAAAGTCAGACATGACTGAGCGACTTTCACTTTCACTTTCTTTTCCCTTCTTTTTAGGAACTCAGGGGTTCACAAAGTGGCACAAATACAAGTAGGTAAACCACAGTACAGTGTAAACAGATAAATTGCAGTTCTAGTTGCAAAGTATAATAATAGCAGGTTGAACACAGTACTGTGGGAATGCAGTGAAGATGTGACTAATAGTGCTTAATGGAGTGAGGGAGGCTTCCCTGCAAAGCTGATCACAGCCCAATTTTTAGTTCTAATGCTGCTTGAAAGAAAGTAGCAGGAAATGGGGAGATGACACCTTAAGGGCAAACAGTTGAGAAGCTTTTGCTTTTATTTCCCTAGACAGTGTTCCAAGGGGCAACAGGTTCAAGAGAAGGTGTTTGTTTAAGGAAAATAACCTGTGGGGGTCTGATAACTTCAGAGAAGTGTGGGATCAAGTGAGAGTCATTTAAGATGATTGAGAGGAAAGTTAGTAATTAAGAGTTCAAGGTTTTTAGGGAGATAAAATCTGGGGCCCAAGTTAGGGGTTTACTGCTAAACAAAATACAAAATAATCCTTTCTCTAAAATTGAGGAGAAAGATGGGGGAATTCCCTGGCGGTCCAGTAATTAGGACTCTATGCTTTCACTGCCTTGGCCCAGGTTTAATCACTGTTCGGGGAACTAAGATCCTGCAAGCTGAGCAGCACAGCCAAAAAAAAAAAATTGAGGGGAAAAAAGAAAAGAGAAAAATAGACAAAGATAATTTATATCTAATAAGAGGAAAGAAGTCCATTTCTGGAAATTGCATTCTATCTGTATGTAATTTTTCTTGGTTTTTATAAACCAAGAATATTTCCCTAATATGGTCACAACAAATTTGAGAAGCTAATTTCTACAATGGATAGAACTGTCAACTTTTGGTGAAATGGGAGCAACAGAAATAAAGAGCCTCCAAACCCTCCCCTCTGTACCTAGACAAAGGGCTGCTGCGGGCTGCAAGCGGCAGGCAAGGGCAGCGATGGGGAGCGGCCACCTCCTCTCACCTGCTTTCACCTTCAGTTCTTCCCGCTTACTATGTGAGGCCTTGCTGCCCACTCTAATCTTCTTTTGCTCCAATTCACATACAAGCATACAACATGAAGCAAATTTCCAACCTTAATTTTGCCCACTTCTGAATAGAATTGGCAGCCCATGTGGCAGCTGTGCTGACTCAATAGACCCAAAAGCATTTGGCTGCATTGCACTCTCTCCTGACCTTTGCAGCCAGCAACTTCCTCTTTCTGGGATAATATCCCACAGTTATTTCTCTGGCATGCACCTCCAGGAAGTAGACCTTCTGAAATGAGACTTGCTGGCAGTGATATGGAGCTAGTGTCTCTGCCTAGCCCAACTAGGAACATGGTAGGGGGTAGACTCCAGCACTGGGAATTTACCAGCTGCTTTATCCCTAATACCTCTTCAGATTGCACCATTTAATAAAATCAGATGAATTAATTAAACTCTGCATTGTAGAGACCATCAGTTAATTGCTGCTTTCTTGCTTCTGCTCTAAGCACATGCCAAAGTAACAAAATGTCTGTACAAATTGGAACCGGACTCCTTGTCCTTTTACTATTGACATGAAAAATGTCTACATTTCCTGCTAGATCACACATTGGGCTTATAAACTTTAGGACTTTTTATAACCAGGAAAAAATTCCAGGGTAGGAAGAGTATTCTCATAAAGAGAATTTCTTCCAAAGTGATGAAGAAAATGATTTCTTCTCAGAGGAATATGATAGAGAGATGAGGACCCAGGAAGGTGAAGAGGCTCTGCTTCTTTAAAGACAATTAGCAGACTTCATTGAAAAGAAGCATTAAAGAAAGGAAACTACCATTAATTAGGCACTTATGTATGTGTGCTAAGTCCCTTCAGTTGTGTCCGACTCTTTGCAATCTCATGGATTGTAGCCCACCAGGCTCCTCTGTCCATGGGATTCTCCAAGCAAGAATACTGGAGTGGGTTGCCATACCTTTCTCCAGGGAATCTTCCTGACCCAGGGATCGAATCTGTGTCTCTTATGTCTCCTGCATTGCAGGCAGATTCTTTACCACTAGCACCACCTAGGAAAAGCAAAGGTGAAGACCCAAGTCCTGCTCTGGGAAGATTCAAAATCCGAAGGGGCCACATGATTAGAAACATTGGCTTGAATCCAATTAAAGAGGCAAAAGGTGGAACTAGGTGTTGTAGGCCTGAAGCTAACACAGTTTGGGGGCTTTTTTTGGGAGGTGGCACTATTTAAGAAGAAGAATATAAAATTATGAATATAAAATTAAGTATAAGTAACTATTTGGAATGATAAAAGACACTGCAACAACTTAAAAAGCTGAAGGCTCTAACAAATATGACAAAATCTAAAGCCATTCTAACATGTTTTATTAATTAAATCCATGATGCAGCTATAGTACTTTTTTTCCCTATATTTTTTTGGCTGCATATGCTTCTGTAATGTCATTTTCAATAGAAAGAATAGAAAGATAATTCAATCATTTCCCTAGTGTGTTTTGTCAAAACATGTTTTTATTATTCATAAATGTGTATGAGTCTGCCCAGACTGCCATAACAAAATACCACAAAATGGATGGCTTAAACAGAAATTTATTTCCCACTATTCTGGAGGCTAGAAGTCCCAGATCAAGGTCCAGCAGGGTTCAGTTTCTAAGGAGAGACTTTGATGACCTTTTGTCTTAGTGCACACAGAGAAAGATCTCACTTCTGCTTCTTATAAAGCCACCAATCAAAGGGATCTGGGCTCCACACTTACGACCTCATTAAACCTTCAGTGCAGTTCAGTCACTCAGTCATGTCCGACTCTTTGCAACCCCATGAATCGCAGCACACCAGCCTCCCTGTCCATCACCAACTCTCAGAGTTTACCCAAACTCATGTCCATTGAGTCGGTGATGCCATCCAGCCATCTCATCCTCTGTCATCCCCTTCTCCTCCTGCCCCCAATCCCTCCCAGCATCAGAGTCTTTTCCAATGAGTCAACTCTTCGCATGAGGTGGCCAAAGTACTGGAGTTTCAGCTTCAGCATCAGTCCTTCCAATGAACACCCAGGACTGATCTCCTTACATTTAACCATAATAACCTTTTAAAGGGCCTATATCCAAATACATTGGGTGTTAGGGCTTCAGCATATGAAGTTCGGGGGTTGGGGCGGACATATTTCAGTCCATAGTGGATGAGATGCATAAAACATGTGATTGTACACATAGCTGTACTCACTATTTGGCGTACTATTTGGAGGAGGTTTGGGTTCTTCAAAAACAGGAATTTGGAGGAGTCCAGTGGTTAGGACTCTGCACTTTCACTCTGGAGGGCCCAGGTTCAATCCCTGGTCAAAGCAACTAAGATTCCACAAGATGTGGGGTGCAGCCAAAAAAAACCCCAAGAATTTTAATAAATTCCATTTTGTACAATTTCCATGGGCAGAAAAAAAAGCATTGTTATTTATTTATAGTTGTACATCCTGAATCGACTATAGTTTTGAAGGGAGGAAACTTTCATTTTGACTAGGCATCACATCATTAAAAATACAAATCCTTCACTTAAAATTTAAATGTGATGATTAGAATAATTTTCCCCAGACTAACTTTGGACTTTGTACATTTCAAGCTCTGTTTCTCCTCTGTTCCCCAACATCTCTAAGACAAAGCACTATAAGATATATTCATATGGCTGTACTAACTCAAGCTACTCTGGTATTCTTGCCTGGGAAATCCCATGGACAGAGGAGCCTGGCAGGCTACAGTCCATGTGGTCACAAAGAGTTGGACACAAGACTCAGTGACTAAACAACAGTACTAACTGTGACTCTCTCCGTGTGTGTGAGTGTGTATAAAGATGATGGGTGAGTCAAGACACTGGGTTATGAGAATATTCCTAAAGCCATTTCTATACCATTAGCAGTAAATTAACTATACACATAAGTCATTGACAACCATATAAATATATCCCACTAAACCCAAACTAAATCTAGCCACAACTCAATTTCCTCTTAGCCACTCCAGTTTCACCCAACACAAGGGGGAATTCTGATAGAAGAAAAGTCAGACTGGAGAAAAGTAGTAACTAACTATGGTTAAATATCTTACTTTGAAAATTAGATTTTGTGTATATATATATATATGTATATATATAAATCAGTCAGTCAGTTCAGTTGCTCAGCCGTATCCGATTCTTTGCAACTCCGTGGACTGCTGCACACCAGGCTTCCCTGTCCATCACGAACTCCCGGAGCTTGCTCAAATTCATGTCCATTGAGTTGGCAATGCCATCCAACCATCTCATCCTCTGTCATCCCCTTCTTATCCTGCCCTTAATCTTTCCCAGCATCAGGGTCTTTTCATATATATATATATATATATATATATATATATATATATATATAGCTTCCCAGGTGGCTCAGTAGTAAGGAATCTTCCTGCCAATGCAGGAGACGCAAGAAACATAGTTTTGATCCCTAGGTTGGGAAGATCCCCCTGGAGGAGGAATAGCAACCTACTCCAGTATTCTTGCCTGAAAAATCCTGTGGACAGAGGAGCCTGGCAGGCTACAGTCCATGGGATCACAGAGTGTAGAACGTGATTGAGCAACTGAGCATGCATGCGTGTGTATGCATGCATGCTCAGTTGCTAAGATAATTTTACAAGAATGTATATATACATATATATATACATATATACATTCTTGTAAAATAATCTTAGGGCCCCTCCTACAACCTTGGAAAGGGTCTGTCCAAGTGAGAGACTTTGAAGATTTATGATTAGTGTCATGGTAAATTACCCTCCAAAAAAAGATATATTCATGTTGCTCTAGGAGATCAGCAAAAGCTTTACTAGGAAGATAACGCTGCTGTGCTGATTGCCGGTCATGTCCAACTCTTTGTGACCCCACGGACTGTAGCCCACCAGGCTGCTCTGTCCATGGGGTTTCTCAGGCAATGATACGGCAGTGAGTTGTCATTTCCTTCTCCAAAGGAGGTAATATTTGAGTTGAATCTTTAAAGGTACTCAAGGGGAAGGACATTTGAGAGAAACTGACTGCATGGATGAAACCAGAGAGAGGTAAAAGAAGCCATAGTCTTGGGGAACTATAAATAGTTCACTATGTTTGTAGGGTATCTGAGGAAACAGGGGAGATGAAGCAGCAGAGGCAGACCTGCAATTGAAAGACATCAGGCTCTTGGAAAGTTATGGAGGCTCTTGCTTATATTCTTCTCTAAGCTACCTTAAGTTCTCTTACCTTTATTGGGAGGAAGAAGTTAGTTTTATCTGTTCCTATTATAGGTGTGATAGAACAACTAGACAGAAAATCTGGAAAGATAAAGAACTCAATACCATCAAGCAAAAGGATCTAATTGATATTTATAGAACACTTCACCCAATAAAAGTAGAATATACATTCTTCTCAAGCACCCATGGAATATATATCAATATATGCCATATAAAAATGATGGAGTAGGCAATGCCAAGCTCTCATCAATCCACAGAAACATAGAAAACAAACAGAAACTGTCAGAAACAACTTTGTCAAAACTCTGGAAAAGTCAAAGCTTTGCAGCAAACAAATGCCAAATCAAGGAAAAGTCAACTTTAAAATGGTAAGAAACCAGTGAATTACCATTTCATACCCATTAAAGTGTTAGTCACTCGATTGTTTCCAACTCTTTGCAACCGCATAGATTGTAGCCTACCAGGCTCCCCTGTCAGTGGAATTCTCTAGGCAAGAATACTGGAGTGGACTGCCATTCCCTTCTCCATTAAGATGGCTATTATTTTTAAAATGGAAAATGATAAGTGTTAGTAAGGATGTCGAAAAATTGGAACCCTTGTGCCTTACTGATTGGAATGTAAAATTGTGTAGTTACTGTGGAAAATAGCTTGACAGTTCCCCCAAAAGTTAAACATAAATTTACCACATGACCCAGTAGTTCTATCTCTGGGTATATTACCAAAAGAATTTAAAGCATATATTTGTATATCAATGTTATTACAGCTTTATTTTAAAAAACCAAAAGGTAGAAACAACTCAAATATGCATCAAAAAAATAAACGAAAAGCAAGTATGGTATTTACATACAAGGGAATATTATTCTGCCTTTAAAAGGAATGAAATTCTAATGCATACTACAATATGGATAAACCTTAAAACTGTTATGCTAAGTGAAATAAGCCAGACACAAAGTGACAAACAATGTATAATTCCACTTATATGAGTACTTAGAGTAGGCAAAATCATAGAGACATCAAGTAGATTGGGACTTTACTGGGGCTAGGGGGAAGGAAGAATAGGGAGTTATTGTTTAATGGGTATGTTTAATTGGTATGTTACATGGTTATGTTTAAGGCAATGAGAAAGTTCTGGAAATGCATAGTGGTGGTGGTTACACAGCTTTGTGAATGTACTTAATGCCACTGAATTGAACACTTAGAAATGGCTAAAATGATAAAATTTTTTTCGACAAGATGTTAGAAAATATAGTTGAAGAAATCTCTTAAGAAAGCAAAAAGTAGAGAAATGAAAAATGGAAAAGAAAAAAATAAGAAAATTAAAGAATTAGCCCACGAGGTCCAACATCTAATAAGAATAATTCCTGAAAAGAAAATTAAGGAGAGGAAATTATCAAAGAAATAATAAAAGAAAATCTCCCCGAAACCCAAGGACATAGATTTCTAGACTGACAGGGCCCACTGGTTGCCCAGCACCATAAACGAAAAACATATATCAAGTCATATTATAAAACTGTAGAACAAAGAGGAAAAGAGATTATTCTAGAAGCTATAAAGCTTCTAGGGAGAAAAATTTGGGGTCATACAAAAAGGTTCCAAAATCAGAATGGCTTTAGACTTCGTACCAACAATACTGAAAGCCTGAAGACTTTGGGCCTTGGATTCTATGCTACCAATCAATTGGAAGGATAGAATACAGATATTTTCAAACATGCACATGCAGAAATCTTGGAGTAGGTACCCCCCAAAAATGAGGGCAATAAATCCAGAAAAGAGAAGACATATGATCCACGAAACTGAGGATTCACTGCAGTATAGAACAGCAGGGATATCTCAGGATGATATTGAGGAGAAGATCCCACACACAAGCTGTGCCAAAGGCGTAGAAATCAAACGTGAAAAGAAGATAGAATTCACAGGTTGCCTGGTGTGGTTGACAATACTGAGAAGAATATCACAGTTTTGTCAAAGAGTATGACAAGAATTAGTGATAAATACATAGAAGTGGATATATTAATACATTAGTGAGAGGTACATAGAAAGCTAAACAACATATATAATATGAGGTAATTATTAATTCCAGAAAAAAATTTCAAAGGAAAGAAAGTGGACATAGTATATAGTACATGACTCAGCTGTGAATAGTACATGTTGTCACCATAACTTTAAACACTGAATGTTCAGTTCAGCTCAGTCGCTCAGTCATGTTTGATTCTATGCGACTCCATGACCTGCAGCACACCACGCTTCCCTGTCCATCACCAACTCCCAGAGCCTACTCAAACTCATGTCCATCATGTCGGTGATTCCATCCAACCATCTCATCCTCTGTCGTCCCCTTCTCCTCCCACCTTCAATCTCTCCTACTATCAGGGTCTTTTCTAATAGGTCAGTTCATTGCATCAGGTGGCCAAAGTATTGGAGTTTCAGCTTCAGCATCACTCCTTCCAGTGAATATTCAGGACTGATTTCCTTTAGGATTGAATGGTTGGATCTCCTTGTAGTCCAAAGGACTCTCAAGAGTCTTTCCCAACATCACAGTTCAAAAGCATCAATTCTTTGGTGGTCAGCTTTCTTTATAGTCCAACTCTCACATTCATACATGACTACTGGAAAAACCATAGCTTGACTAGATGGACCTTTGTTGACAAAGTAATGTCTCTGCTTTTTAATATGCTGTCTAGGTTGGTCATAGCATTTCTTCCAAGGAGCAAGCATCTTTTCATTTCATGGCTGCAGTCAGCATCTGCAGTGATCTTGGAGCCCAAGAAAATAAAGCCTCTCACTGTTTCCATTGTTTCCCCATCTATTTGCCATGAAGTGATGAGACTGGATGCCATGATCTTAGTTTTCTGAATGTTGAGTTTTAAACCAGCTTTTTCACTCCCCTCTTTCACTTTCATCAAGCAGCTGTTTAGTTCTTCTTTACCTTCTGCCATAAGGGTGGTGTCATCTGCATATCTGAGGTTATTGATATTTCTCCTGGCAATCTTGATTCTAGCTTGTGTTTCATCCAGCCCAACATTTCACATGATGTACTCTGCATATGAGTTAAATAAACAGAGTGACAATATCCAGCCTTGACATACTCCTTTTCCTATTTGGAACCAGTCTGCTGTTCCATGTCCAATTCTAACCGTTGCTTCTTGACCTGCATGCAGATTTCTCAGGAAGCAGGTCAGGTGGTCTGGTATTCCCATCTCTTTCAGAATTTTCCACAGTTTGTTGTGATCCACACAGTCAAAGGTTTTGGTGTAGTCAATAAAGCAGAAGTAGATGTTTTTATAGAACTCTCTTGCTTTTACGATGATCCAATGGATGTTGGCAATTTGATCTCTGGTTCCTCTGCCTTTTCTAAATCCAGCTTGAACATCGGGAAGTTCACAGTTCACATATTGCTGAAGCCTGGCTTGGAGAATTTTGAGCATTACTTTGCTAGTGTGTGAGATGAATGCAATTGTGTGGTAGTTTGAGCATTCTTTGGCATTGCCTTTCTTTGGGATTGGAATGAAAACTGACCTTTTCTAGTCCTTTGGCCACTGCTGAGTTTTCCAAATTTGCTGGCATTCTGAGTGCAATACTTTCACAGCATCATCTTTCAGGATTTGAAATAGCTCAACTGGAATTCCATCACCTCCACTAGCTTTGTTTGTAGTGATGCTTCCTAAGGCCCACTTGACTTCACATTCCAGGATGTCTGGCTCTAGGTGAGTGATCACACCATCATGGTTATCTGGGTCATGAAGATCTTTTTTGTACAGTTCTGTGTATTCTTGCCACCTCTTCTTAATATCTTTGCTTTTGTTAGGTCCATACCATTTCTGTTCTTTATTGTGCCCTTCTTTGCATGAAACGTTCCCTTGGTATCTCTAATTTTCTTGAAGAGATCTCTAGTCTTTCCCATTCTATTGTTTTCCTCTATTTCTTTGCATTGAATGCTAAGGAAGGCTTTCTTATCTCTCCTTGCTATTCTTTGGAACTCTGCATTCAAATTGGTATATCTTTCCTTTTCTCCTTTGCCTTTAGCTTCTCTTCTTTTCTCAGCTATTTGTAAGGCCTCCTCAGACAACCATTTTGCCTTTTTGCATTTCTTTTTCTTGGGGATGGTCTTGATCACTGCCTCCTGTACAATGTCACAAACCTCCATCCTTAGTTCTTCAGGCATCCTATCAGATCTAATCCCTTGAATCTATTTGTCACTTCCACTGTATAAAAATAAGGGATTTTATTTATGTCATACCTGAATGGTCTAGTGATTTCCCCTGCTTTCTTCAATTTACGTGTGAATTTGGCAATAAGGAGTTCATGATCTGAGCCACAGTCAGCTCCTGGTCTTATTTTTGCTGACCGTATAGAGCTTCTCCATCTTAGCTGCAATGAATATAATCAATGATAACATGCATTTATGAAAAACCTACAGCTAAATAGCCAATAGTAAAAGATGAACATTTTTCCTCTAAGATCAGGAATAAGACAAAATACCCACTTTTCCACTGTTATTCTATGTTATACTAGAATTTTAGCCATAGGAATTAGACAAGATAAAAGGAAGCAATTTAAGGAAGCAATTCCATACAGCATCCCAAAGAATAAAATACCCAAAAATGAGTTTAACCAAGGAGGTGAAAGACTGGTACAGTGAAAACTACAAAAATTTGCTGAAGGAAATTAAGTCCTAAATAAGTGGAACAGCATTCTATATTCAAGGATTATAAGTGTTAATATTGTTAATATGTTAGTACTCCCAAAACAGCCCATAGATTAACTGTAATCTCTATCAAAATCCCAACAGCTTTTTTTTGTAGAAATGAAAAGTCCAGTCCTCAGGTTCATATGGAATTTAAAGAGGCCCCATAAATTAAAAACAATCTTGAAAAAGAACAGAGACCTCACACTTTTCAATTTCAGAACTTACTACAATGCTATGGTAATCAAAACAATGTTATATTGGCATAAGGATAGATATATAGACAAATGACATAAGCCCAGAAATAAACCCATATATCTATAGCCAATCAATTTTCAATAATGGTGCCAAGTGCATCTAATGGGGGAAGAATTATCTCTTGGACAACGGGGTATCCACATGCAAGGCAATGAATTTGGACCCCTCACCTCACACTATATACAAAAATTAACTCCAGATAGGTCACCAATCTATATGTAAGACCTAAAACCATAAGACTCTTAGAAGAAAACACAAATCTTTATGACCTTGGATTTGGCAGTGAATTCTTAGATATGGCAACAAGAGAAAATATTGATAAATTTGACTTTATCAAAATTGAAAACTATTGTGCATCAAAGAATATTATCAAGAAAGTGAAAAGAAAATCTACAAAATGGGAGAAAATATTTGCAAATCATCTGATAAGGGTTTAATATCCATAATATATTAAAAAACTCCTAAGCTCAAGAAGACAAATAACTCATTTTAAAAATTGGCAAAGAAATTAAATAGACATTTCTCCAGAGAAGGTTTACAAATGACCAATAAGCACATGAAAAGATGCTCAAAATCATAGTTATTAGGGAGCTGCAAATCAAAACCTCAGTGAGAAATTGTTTTATACCTAGCAGAATAGCTGTAATTTTAAAAATGAAAGTAACAGATATTAGTGGGCATGTGGAGAAATTAGAACTCTTGTAAATTGCTACTGGGAATGTAAAGTGGCATAGCCACAGTGGATAATAGTTTGGTGGGTCCTCAAAAAGTTGAGTACAAAATTATCATATGACCCAACAATTACATTCCAAGTTATATACCCAAAGGAACTGAAAACAGGGACTTAAACAAATAGTTGTATTCCAAATGGTACAATGTTTACTGTACCATTACTCACAGTAGCCAAAATATGAAATAACTCAAGTGTCCATCATTAGCCGAATAGATAAATAAAATGTGGTATATCCATGCAATGAAATACTGTTCAACCCGAAAAAGAAATGTTCTGATACATGCTACAATATGGATGAATCTTGAAAGCATTATGCCAAGTGAAATGATCCAGACACAAAAGGACAAATATTATATAGCTTCATTTAACACAAAATATATACAACAGGCAAATTTATATAAACAGAAAGTAGGTTAGAAATTACCAGGGGCTGGCGGAAGGGGAAACAGGGAGTTACTGCTTGTTGGGTACAGAATTTCTGTTCGGGGTGATAGAAAAGTTTTGGAAATAGATAGTGGTGATGGTTGCACAATATTGTGAATGTACTTTGTGCCCTGAATATTACATTTAAAATGGTTACAACAGCATGTTTTATGTAAGATAGACCATATCATGTACCACACACAAAAAAATCTCAACAAATTTAAAAGAAGGAAATCAAACAAGGTATGTCCTCTGACCAAAGTAGAATCAAACAAATTAACAAAAGATAATAGAAGTGAAAAAGTGTTAGTCACTCAGTCATGTCCAACTGTGACCCAACAGACTGTAGCCCACCAGGCTTCTCTGTCTATGGGATTCTCCAGGGAAAGAGTAGATTGCCAGTCCCTTCTCCAGAGGATCTTACCAACCCAGGAATTGAACCTGGGTCTCCTGTATTGCAGACAGATTCTTTACCGTTTGAGCTACAGGGAAGTCCAAAAGATAATAGGATAATTTCCAAATGCTTAGACACTTAAAATACTCCTGAATAATTCATTTGTCAAAAAGTAAATCTCATGGAGGATCAAAAATTACATTAAACTGAATTAAAATGAAAATACATGTCAAAATGTGTGGAACACAGTTAAATCAGTGCTAAGAGGGGAATTTACAGTATGAAATCTTTTAAAAAAAGGATAATCTCAAATCAATAATTTAAGTTGTCACCTTACAAAGTAGGGAGAGCAAATGAAATGAAACAAAGCAATAATACAGAAAATGAAACAGAAAGGTGATTCTCTGATAACATCAATAAAATTGACAAATCACTAGCCAGACTGAAAAATTTTAAAGCAGAGAAGACATAAATTGCCAAAATCAGGAATGAAGGGGCTATCACCACAAACCCTACAGACATCAAAAGGATAATAACAGAATACATCTAGCAACTTTACACACAGAAACTTGACAACTTAAATGAAATGAACTGCTTCCTCAAAAACCACATACAACTGTAAGTGACCAGATATGAAATTATTTGAATAGCCTGTAACTATTAAGGAAATTGAATTTGTATTTGAAAACTCCCAAAAAAGAACTTTCTAGGCCCAGATGGTTTCACTGGAGGATCCTACCAAGTTTTTAAAGAATTCAAAACAAATCTGTATGATCTTTCCAGAAAATAGAAGAGGAGGAAACACTTCACAACTGATTTCATTAAACCAGTGCTATCCTGATACCAAAACCAGACAAAGATAGTACAAAAAAAGCAAAACTACAGACCAATATCTGCTCTGTGCATTTCATAGCTGAAAGGCATAGCAAGCAGCATCTCGGAGCATACAAAACAAAAAGTAGAAAATAAAACTGTCCCTATTTGCAAATGACATTGTCTCTAAAACAATCCCAAGGAATTTACATAAATCTAGAACTAATAAATGTTTTCAACACAGTCTCAGGATACAAGATCAACATACAAAAATCAATTGTATTTCTATATGCTATCCATGATCACATGGAAACAAAAATTAAAAATGCAATGCCATTCACAATCAGTTTTTAAAATGAAATACTTAGGTGTAAATCTAACAAAATATGTACCAAACTTATATATTAAAACTGCAAAACACTGATGAAAGAAATTAAAAATCTAAATTCATGCAGAGTCATACCTTGTTCATGAATTAGAAGATTCCACATAGTAAAGATGTCAATTCTTTCCAGATTTATGTACAGATTTAATATGATTACTATAGAAATTCCAGTATGTTTTTGAAGGTATAGACAAGATTATTATAAAATATATATATGAAAACAAACAGAAACTAGAATAGCTAAAACAGTTTTATAAAAGAAGGCTGAAGTGGAAGAAATCACTTTACCAATTTTAAGACTTATTATTACAGGTACAGTAATCAAGACTGTGTGGTATTGTCAAAGGAATAAACATCAAAAGAACAGCATAGAGATCTTAGAAACAGACCCACAAAAATACAGCCAGGATTTTCGACTAAGGTCCAAAAGCAATTCAATGGAGGAAAGACAGCCTTTTCAATAAATAATGCTAGACCAGTTGAACTTCCATCAGCAAGCTGGTAAAATTAGTTTAAGAAAGTTGAACTTCCATCAGCAAGCTGGTAAAATTAGTTTGAGAAAAAGTAGAAATCTATTGAACTGTTTTTGCAGCTTCTCTGTAGATTTTCAAAATAAAAAAATTGGAGATGAGACATGTAAAATATATTGCAATTAACTTACAGTGGAAGATATACCTGTCACATAACCACAATAGTCTTATCTACTCCATTTTTTCCCCAGGATCAAGGGACCTAGGAAACTGAATTAGTAAGTCAGAAGGTTACTTGATGAGCGTGCAATCAGAGTGAAAGAAGTGGCTGTTTCATAACTGAGTCTACATCCTTAGGGACCATACTATGTATGTCTGTCATATACATGTTTTGCCCAGCTCTCTCTGCTCTCCAGGCACTGCACAAATGTACACACTTCCCCTTCACCCCAATCCCATCCTGCCCCTCTGCATAGTGAGGAGTGGCAGGTGCTAGACAAACAATAACAAACCTTCACTATCTAATTCCTCCTTTTCAAATAACTTCTACACTGCCTTTCTATAGCACATTATTCTTCAGACTGTTTACAGTAAAGCTGATTGATTGCAACTTTCTTTAAATACATTCCAGTCCTACAGATACGCCCTGATCACTTTGATTACACTTGGATATTGCCCAAGTCTCCATGAGCAACACATCTACAACCATGTCTTTATGTTATTTCACTCTCAGAGTCATTCTGAGCCTATCTCCAAGTTCTCAGGTCACCTTACTGCAGCCTAGACTCTGACTACACTTATTTCTTATTTTGATTTATTTTGCTAAGGTCCCATCATAGACAGATTTTTTTCCAAGGTGTTGACAGTATTACCACTTCTTTTGGTGTCTTTGCCACTGCTCTACAAATGTATTTTTGCAAGCAGTATGAGCTAAAGAAGGTATAATAGATGAAATGATGAAATTAGATAATGTATATATGAAAGTGCTTTGAAAGTTAAAAGCACCGAACAAATGTAAGAGATGATTATTGCTGTAATTTGATAGGTAAAACCACTGGCTTCTGCAGGCCAGACCTCATAGGAGAGGAGCACTTGAGGATACTCCAGCCAGTCTGCTCTGGAGTTTTTCCACCTCACATTCTCTCCCATTTTCAACCCCACCACATAATGATGAATCTCTGGGGAGTGAATCATGCTGCCAGAGCCACAGAGACTGATTTATAAAGCAGACCTCAAGGTGGTCATTTATAATCAGCAATATTAGGCAAGGCAAGACTTTCGCCACCAACATAAATGTGACTTTTACCCACTACTCCTAGCTAGGGGGTCATCCTAGTCAAGAGACCAGTTATAGACCAGAAAGCTGCTCAATGAACACCTAATTAGAACGAAAGGAACTGGATGGTCTCCGGACTTTTGTTCTTCTTTTAATGAAGCCTAGGTACCTGAGAAGGTGATGGCACCCCACTCCAGTACTCTTGCCTGGAAAATCCCATGGGCAGAGGAGCCTGGTAGGCTGCAGTCCATGGGGTCACTAAGGGTTGGACACGACTGAGTGACTTCACGTTCACTTTTCACTTTCATGCATTGGAGAAGGAAATGGCAACCCACTCCAGTGTGCTTGCCTGGAGAGTCCCAGGGACGGGGGAGCCTAGTGGGCTGCTGTCTTTGGGGTCGCACAGAGTCGGACACGACTGAAGTGACTTAGCAGTAGCAGGTACCTGAGAAATTGGCCTTCTCCATACTAGGAATAGTTCTGTCTACAGAAGCAAAGATGCTATTGTCCAAAAATAGACACTCCCTTCCATGGTCATTCCTGGAGATACACTGGCAGATTTTCTTTTGTCCACCCATCTCATTTTGCCAGTCATCTAAAGCACCTTGAGATGGTCATGTTATAATTTCTGATAGTTTTGTTGTTTAGTCACTAATGTTAATAAAATTTTAGGGTGGTCATTCCTTGACACCTTAATATTCATATACAATGGATTACCATGGCAGGAAGGCTCCATTGTTCCCCATTTCAAAATGGTCTCATCCAACAGTGCCACAAAGAAACTTATGCTTCACTTCTTAAACTTTTTCATCTTTTTCCCCGTCTGCCAAATAGCCAAAGTGAAAAGTGAAAGTCAAAGTTGCTCAGTCATATCTGACTCTTTGCGACCCCATGGACTATACAGTCCATGGAATTCTCCAGGCCAGAATACTGAAGTGGGTAGCCTTTCCCTTCTCCAGGGGATCTTCCCAACCCAGGGATTGAACCCAGGTCTCCCGCATTGCAGGCGGATTCTTTACCAGCTGAGCCACAAGGGAAGCGCCAAATACCCAAAGTGTACTCTTAGTGCCTTTAGAGTATTACCAAAAGCCACACTGTTGCTTTAGTGCAAAAGTGTGGGTGCTACCTGAGGGCAAAAAGGAATACCTTAAGCTCTGTACCCAGCACCTACTGTGCCTATTAGAGGGCTTGACACTTAGTAGACCCTCAATAATAGTAAAAATAAATTAGAAAATTGTCCGAGGTCTCCCAAACGCTGAGTGGCAGGGCCAAAGCCCCTCACCTAGTTGTGTCCCCACTAACACAGTACCTCAGATGTCATCTTGAAAAACAGTTTGCTTTCCATCCAACTTTCAGAAGTATTTTGTGGGGAAGAATAGAGGGGAATGTCAGTGCTCATATTGCATTGTAGACTGGAACTTGTTGACTTCAGCATCAGAGTAACTTTCTTTGAATCCTTCCCGAAGCCCCAGCAACCTTTGATTAAAATGTTGCCTTTTATCATCACTTTCACTTACTTCTCTCCTATTTCTGGTCTCTCAATGTAAACTTTTGAAGTGTCCACTCCTTCATCTTTATGCACCTCACAAAGAATGTCCAGCATAGAGCCTGGTGCACATAGTAGATGCTCAACAAATTTCTGATAATTTAAACTGAGTTCATTAGCCCTAGCTTCTGTGATTTTCCATGATTTGGTACCTGAGCCCCTTGTCTCTAATTACTTGTAATAGTTTATACTTTGAGTTGGGTAAAACTAGATATGCTATTCTCAAGATTAAATGGAACTCTTTTCAAAATCTTTTCCTCCATTTTTCTTCATGACCTCATTTTTGGTGAATTCTGCTTCCATTGCCTCTTTCATTCATTCATTCACTTGTTCACTCTCACAAATGTTCAGTGAAGTAGACAGAGGACTCCACCTTTTAGAACTTGTAATCTGAGAGATCAGCAGTAAAGAAATAATAAAATAATTACTGATTGTGATAAGTGCTAGGAAAATAAATAGGCGATAGCAAGATTAGGACTGACCTCTCTGAGCAGATCAAATCTAGGTCTGAAGTACCAAAAACATGAAGAATCCAGCCAGACAAAACTACCTTCCAGGAAACAGCATGTGAAAATTTAGAAAAAAGCTGGTTGTGCTCAAGGAAAAGCAGAAAGTTTGTGCGACTAGAGTGTATTGAGTGAGGAGAGTGGAGGGTGGGATGAGGTCAGAGAAATAGTCAGGAGCCACATTATGTAGGCAACTTTTAGGCCAAGGTAAGGAGTGTGATCTAACTCCAGTCGCAGTGGGAGTCAAAGGATTTTTAAGCAGAGGAGTAACATAAGCAAACTGACATGTTTAATTTATGATGCTCACTGTTATGTGGAGACCAGATAGTCTAGGGATAAGAAAGGGTGCAGAAACCACTGTCCAGGCTAATACAGTGCTCCAGCTGAGGACTTCTGGGGTCTGGACAAAGACAGTGGAGTGGTTCAAGAGATATTGAAGTCAAATTGAAAGATTCTGGATTTGATGATAATTTGAATGTGAAATCTCTCTCTTTTTTTTTTTTTTCACTGTTTAAGAAAGTAAGGCACAGGAAGGCCAGATGATACAGAATAACTTTTCTGCTATAACTGAACCCTGATTTCCTATCTGCTGGTCTCATGTTCTTTCTCTGTACTACTCTGCTTTTCATAATCTTCAGCAATTCTCTTTACCTTTGTGTCTTCTCCAAAATGGAATTGTTCACCAAATCCAGCCTCCTCCTTTTCTGTGCCCCCTAAATCTCCTGCCTGTACTTGCCACGCCCATTCTGCGCTTGATTACTGTAACTGCCTTCTGGCTGGCCTCATGACCTCCTTCCAGCATGGCAGTGCAGGTCATTTTTCACAGCTTTGCTTCATCTGTCTCTAATAACTCTCCAGCAACTCTGTACTCATTCAAATGAAAATCCAGACTTTGGGCAGTGGATTCACAGCACTTTCCCAGCTAGGTCCACCCAACCCTTCCGTTTGCTCCCCCTCCCACTATAACCCAGCCCGTATCTTCAATTTTAGCCTTTTTGTGGCTATCCCTCCCACCTCTGAGCTATATGGCCAGCTGCTTTGTGTATGAATTCTGTCCCTTCTTCTGTTCTTTTTTCTTTTTGGCTGTGCCAAGCAGCATGTGGTATCTTAGTTCCCTGACCAGGGTTTGAACCTTGTGCTCCCTGCATTGGGAGCTTGGAGTCTTACCACTGGACTGCCAGGGAAGTCCTTTTTGTTCTTTCTTCTTAACTAGCAAGTTATAGATTTTTCCTGAATCATTTCAGTAGTACATTGTTTATTTCACCAAATAATAATTGAGTACCTCCTTTGGGCTGGATGCTACTAGCTACTAGGAATGAAAAAATCAGTAGAGGTGGCACCTGCCCTCAAGGAGCTTATAGTCTGTTGGGGAAGGCAGATCTGTAATCAGATAATTACAATGTGCTATATTAAGTGGCTCCGGGGCTATAGATACAGAATGCTGGAGGTAAACACAAAAAGTAACAACAAACCCTACTGAGGGAAACAAGAAAGGCTTCACTGAGGAAGCAGCTTTGAACTGAGTAGAAGTGAAAGTGAAGTCACTCAGTTGTGTCCGACTCTTTGCGACCCCATGGATTGTAGCCTACCAGGCTTCTCCATACATGAGATTTTCCAGGCAAGAGTACTGGAGTGGGTTGCCATTTCCTTCTCCAAGGGATCTTCCCAACCCAGGGATTGAACCCAGGTCTCCCACAGTGTAGGCAGACACTTTTACTGTCTGAGCCACCAGGGAAGTCATTGAGTAGAAGGATATATATGTATTTTTCCAGGTGAAAAAAGAGGGTAAGGGCATTTCTGGAAGAAAGAATCTGTTGTTATTTAGTTATCATAATAGCCAGTAGATATTGCTTTTTCAGGGATACTGTATACTTGTGATGGGCTTTCCAGGTAGCACTGGTGGTAAAGAACCTGACTGCCAATGCAGGAGACATAAGAGATGCAGGTTCGATCCCTGGGTCGGGAACATACCCTGGAGGAGGGCATGGCAACCCATTCCAGTATTCTTGCCTAGAGAATCCCATGGACAAAGGAGCCTGGCAGACTACAGTCCATAGGATTGCAAAGAGGTGGACACGACTGAGCACACACACACACATGCTTGTGATAGGGCTGAATATGCTGGGATTACAGTGAGAGGTTCAGTATGGAACACGTAGAAATGCATATTGGAAAATGAGGATAGAAGGAGAGATTGGGACAAGATTCTACAAGGAGTAGGAGCCAGGAGAGATCTTTAAAAGAGGGAGTAGCATGATCAGTTTTGGAGCTGTGGCAGCTACAGGAAAGTTGGTACACAGGTTTTAGAACCATGGAGGAGATTACAGATGTCCCATGACAGATGAAGGCTTCAACAAAGGTGAAGGCAGAGGAAACAGAGAACAGGACATATTTGAAGCAAGACTGAGAGCATTGGGAGTCTAGTTGGACATAGAGGAATGGGAATAAGCAAAATCAGGAGATGACTCAAAAATTTCTAACAGGATACCAGTAGGTGGAATAGAGGACAGAAGAAGAGGAAAGGGGTTAGGATGGAAGATCAGGAGTTTATTTAGAAAATTTGAGTTTGAGTCACCAATATATAAGTAGAAACCTCCAGGAAGTGAATGGTTATAAAAGTGTGGTGCTCAAAGGGGTTCATCTGTACCATTTTTCTAGATTCCACATATATGCATTTATATACAATATTTTTCTCTTTCTGACTTTTTCACTCTGTATGACAGACTATAGCCTTGCAGAGCTGTCAGCCATCAGTCACAGACATTCATCTTCAGAGACGCAGAACCACTTAGGGCTTCTGCCACAGTCTATGAAAGATAAAGCTTCTGCTCTCCATCTGCTGATACACCAAAGGGGAACTTTCTCATCAGCTAGGTATTATAATCCAACTGAATGCCCACAAAGCAAAAGTACTTTTTTCTTCTACTCTTTGGGAAAATAGTCTAGATTGTGAAAATCTAGGATCCAGAATGACCTAACATTCCCTCCCAAATCACAGGCTGCTGACAGTCTAAACTCCAATTTAGAGGTATACCAATAGCATGCTTCGGGACATTTTTATTAACATTTTTAAAATATCATAAACTGGGTATCAAATTTAAGCTGTGTAAACACTGGATGCTTTTCATAGTATCAGTATTATTTATCATTCCTTTGTGGTCATAAATAACAATTTGCATTTCCATATTTCTTTACATCAAAAAAAAAAAAAAAAGTATGGTGCTCAGAAGAAAGTCAGCTCCCTACCTGAGCATACAAAAATTCATCCGTTCTCTAGGAGCTATATCTCTTCCTATGTATCCTCAGTACAATGCTAATTGCATACTTATCTACCCTAAGAATCAGGGGTCCTCCTCAGTATCAAGCTTATGTGCTTGCAGTAGCCTACAAAACCCAACATGATCTGGCCTCTGTTTCCTCTCGGACTTCATTTCCTATTGCTCTGTCCTCCACCACAGTGGTCTACTTGCTGTTATTAGAAGGTACCAGGCACAAGGCAGACTCCCACTTTGCTATTTTGCACTGGATGCTGCTTCTGCTTACAAGTCTTTGCTCAGGTGCCACTTTTTCCATGAGACTTACTCTGACCATCATATATAATGCTATAGCTGCCCATACCCCCTCCCTTGCTACTCACACTTTTTTTCACCCATAGCACTAATCATCTGCATACTCATATAATCACACACTGTTTTACTTACTTATTTATCACTCTTTCCCTCCTCTAGACTGTAAGCTTCTTAAAGGCAGATATTCTTTTTCTTTTATTCTCTAATATATGCTAAGCACCTAAAACAGTGCTCAGAGCATGATAAACACTCAGTATTTATTTGTATTTGTTGAATAAATGAATGAGAGTATAGGTTCCTGCATTAGTCTCCCTGCTGAAATTTGTTTGCCATGGGCCTTGTACCCTCAGAGGCAAAAAGAAATATAGGAAGGGGAAATGAGTAGATATAAGAATGATAGCAATGCCATTGGGCTGCCACACATTTCTGGTATATTAAAACAAAACCTTTCTTAACTGGCCCCTTTCATAGTTTGTATGACTCATTGCTACTGTAGCAAATTACCACAAACTTGGTGGCTTAAAGAAACATAAATTTATTCTCATACAGTGCTGGAGGTCAAAAATCTAAAATCTGGGTTACAGAACTACATTCCTTCTCGAAGTTCTAGGGAAGAATCTGTTTTGTTGCCTTTTCCAGCTTTAGAGGTCTCATGCATGCCTTGGCTCATAGTTCATTCCTCCATCTTCAAAGTATACCACTCCAACCTCTGCTTCTGTTACCACATAACCTCTTTAACTGTGTATTTCCTGCTTTCCTAGGTCCCTTCTGAAAATCCTTGTAATTACATTGAGTTCACCCATATAATCCAGGATAATCTCCCCATCTCAAGATCCTTAATCATGTCTGCAAAGTTCCCTTTTGCCATATAAGGTAGTATATTCACTGATTCTAGATATTAGGACTTGGACATCTTCAGGAAGCATATAGACTAAGACACAGATTGACAAAAGTTTGTTCAAAGGTTTAACCTAGTTCTGAAGCCACACATATCCTGGAGACACGTATAGCTTCAAATGTTCTAGAGCAGCGCTATTCAATAAAACTTTCATCATGATGGAAATGTTCTATATATGCACTGATCAATACAGTACCCAATAACCCAATAGCATGTGGTTATCGATTGCTTGAAATATGGCTAGTGAGACCAAAGAACTGAATTTTTCATTTTATTTTAACTAATTTAAATTTAATAGCCACATGCGGCTAGTGGTTACAGCATTGGACAGCAAAGGCCTGCAGCTGGGGGGCGGGGGGTGGGGGGTGGGCAGGGAAAGGCAGACAGTTAAGAAAAATTTTTTGGTCTGAGTCTTAACATTAAGTAGATTTTTTTTTAAATACCTCCCTGAAATTTTATGACACCTGGATTAAAGACTGAATATATATTATGTAAATGGCCCCAAAAGCCATAAGCCATGATTTTTATTTTAAAGTGGACCTAGGTCTGTGATTCCTCAAGCAACAGGGAAAATCAAGTTGAACTCTTTCATGGGAAATGCACTGTCACTCCTAGGCCACACGGAAATCCTACGGAGAGTTCTGACAAGCATTTCTTCACAATTGTAAGTCACAGTTTACAAAAGAAAGCCAACTTCCAGGAGGAAGAAGTCAACAGGGGAAAAAAAGATAAAACAGAACTAGAACCACAAAGATTTTAGAGATTTAAATTATCATATACAGAACATAAAATAGATATATTAAATAAATTTAAGGAAATAAAAAAGTACAGAGCAAAGAGCAAGAGACTGTCAAAAATGACCTGCTAAGTTTGAAAAATAGTTAAATAGAATACTTTGAAATATAATAATTGTTTTTAGAAATCTCAATGAAGAGATTTCAACACATTAGTTGAAGAAAAATTAGGAAACTGGAAAATACATCTGAAAACATCACACAGAATATAGCATAGAGGTACAGAGATGGAAAATATGAGTGCTTAAGAGATATGAAGGATAAAACAGAATGGTCCAACATTAATCTCTTTAGAATTCTAGAAAGAAAGAATAGAAAAGGGGGAGGAGCCATTCACCTAAATCATAGCTGGAAGTTTTCCAGAATTTTGAAAAAACAAAAATCTGCAGGTTCAAGAAACCTGAGAAATTTCAGACAAAATAAATAAAAAGAAATTGATATCTACATGCATTATAGTCAAACTGCAGAACACCAGGGACAAAGATCTTGAAACAAGCTAGAAGGAAAAGATTGATTATATACAAAAGAACAATTAGACCAATAACTGACTTCTCAATAGCAACACTGGAAACCAAATTAGAATATAATGTTCAAAGTGTTTAGAGAAAATAATTTTCATCTTAGAATTATATATACTGTGAAACTGCCTTCAGAGAATAAAGACAGCATAAAAGCATTTTGATATAAAAAAAAATTTTAAGTATTTACCACCAACATTTGTCACTAAATAAGAAAAATGATCTAAAACTGAAGTTATGAGATATACAAAAGAACTTTAAGTAGAAAATAAAAGTTAAACATGTGGGTAGTATTAGTAATTTATAATTTGTGAGATTAAAAGAAGACAGAAAACACAGAATTTAAAGGCTTCACAATAGCAACTTGATGTTGAGGATTAGAGTCAGAACATTCTAAGGGTCCCTTTGAAAAGATGGTACATAAGTTAATTTACTCTAGATTTTATTGAATTAAGTAAGCATGGTAGAATTTCAAGGGTAGCCACTAAAAGAGTAGGAAAAGAATAAAAATCTTCAAAAATAATTGAAGTAGAAAAAAATGGAATGAGGCAAAATAAACCTCTATTGATTCAAAGAGGGAAAAAACACAGCAAAAATGGAACTTATAGCATAAAGATGATATAAATAAATCCAGATGTATAGTTTTTTTGTTAAAATACACTTTTAGAAATTTTTAAACACATTTTAAAATGTATTTCTTCTTTGGGTCAAAGAAGAAATCTTAATGGAAATTAGAAAATATTTAAAAGTGAGCTTGTACATTGTACCTATAGTGGTGGTTACAGGGCTGGTTACAGGGCTGTTTACAGGCTTAAGTTAATATGTTAAAAAAAGAAGAGGGAGTTCCCCCGTTGCCAAGTGGTTAGGATTCCAGGCTTTTACTGCTGTGGCCTGGGTTCAATCCCTGGTCAGGGAACTGAGATCCCACAAGAAAAAAAACAAAGAAACAAACACTGAAAGTTAATGAGCTAAGCATTCAACTTGACTAAGATAGTAAACAATAGAATAAATCCAAAAAAAAGCAGAAGGAAGGAAATAATAGACAAAAAGCAAAAATTATTAAAATATAAAACAAAGATAAGTAAAGAAGACTACCAAAGCCAAGAATGTTGTTCTTCTTTAGTCACTAAGTCATGTCAGACTCTTTTGTGACGCCATGGACTATAGCATGGCAGGCTCCTTTGTCTATGGGATTTTCCCAGGCAAGAATACTAGAGTGGGTTGCCATTTCTTTCTCCAGGGGAACTTCTGACCCAGGAATTGAAACCAGGTCTCTTGCATCTCCTGCATTGGCAGGCAGATTCTTTACCACTGAGCCACAAGGGAAGCCCAAAGCCAAGATAAGCAGGAGTCTATGAAATTTGAGCCATGACTCATGCTCTTATCACAACTTTACCACCCTCCCCAACTCTGCTTGCAGGATCTTTACGCCAAACTCACTACTCTGGGCTGATGCAGCCAAGAGGATGGATGTTCTTTTTTGCTGCAGTTTCTAGTCTGGGGTTATGATTTCACCCCAGAAGGGCAGGCTGCTGGAATTTTTCATCTCTCCCAGCTCCATGTCCATGCAGGCATGGCCAAGAAGAACTGGTCTCTTTTCCTCCAACCAGCTCCTACTCTAACCTGTGCAAGGCAGGCTGAGGATACCAAAGCCCTGATTGCCCCCAACCTGGCTCACACATAGGATAGTGGTTCCACACCAGGAAAAGCTATCTGAGAAGAGCAGGGGCTGCCACAACCCTCCATTGTTCATTGAAGGAGGGTGTCACTCATGGAAAAACAAGTTCCTATGCCCAGCTCCAGAGTAGTGACATAGGGGTTCTGCGCTGGGAAGATAAGTCAGCCATAAGGATAAAAAACTCCCAGTGCTGCTTAAAGAGATTGACTTGCAGTTCAGTTCAGTTCAGTTCAGTCACTCAGTCATGTCGAACTCTTTGTAACCCCATGAATCACAGCCTGCCAGCCTCCCTGTCCATCACCAACTCCCGGAGTTCACTCAAACTCATGTCCATCGAGTCGGTGATGCCATCCAGCCATCTCATGCTCTGTCTTCCCCTTCTCCTCCTGCCCCCAATCCCTCCCAGCATCAGAGTCTTTTCCAGTGAGTCAACTCTTCGCATGAGGTGGTCAAAGTACTGGAGTTTCAGCTTTAGCATCAGTCTTTCCAAATAACACCCGGGACTGATCTCCTTTAGAATGGACTGGTTGGATCTTCTTGCAGTCCAGGGGACTCTCAAGAGTCTTCTCCAACACCACAGTTCAAAAGCATCGATTTTTCGGTGCTCAGCTTTCTTCACAGTCCAACTCTCACATCCATACATGACCACTGGAAAAACCATAGCCTGGACTAGACAGACCTTTGTTGGCAAAGTAATGTCTCTGCTTTTTAATATGCTATCTAGGTTGGTCATAACTTTCCTTCCAAGGAGTAAGCGTCTTTTAATTTCATGGCTGCAGTCATCATCTGCAGTGATTTGGGAGCCCCAAAAAATAAAGTCTGACACTGTTTCCATTGGTTCCCCATCTATTTGCCATGAAGTGATGGGACCAGATGCCATGATCTTAGTTTTCTGAATGTTGAGCTTTAAGCCAACTTTTTTACTCTCCTCTTTCACTTTCATCAAGAGGCTTTTTAGTTCCTCTTCACTTTCTGCCATAAGGGTGGTGTCATCTGCATATCTGAGGTTATTGATATTTCCCCCCTGCAATCTTGATTCCAGTTTGTGCTTCTTCAAGCCCAGCGTTTCTCATGGTGTACTCTGTATATAAGTTAAATAAGCAAGGTGACAATATACAGCCTTGACATACTCCTTTTCCTATTTGGAACCAGTCAGGTGTTCCATGTCCAGTTCTAACTGTTGCTTCCTGACCTGTATATAGGTTTCTCAAGAGGCAGGTCAGGTGGTCTGGTATTCCCTTCTCTTTCAGAATTTTCCACAGTTTGTTGTGATCCACACAGTCAAAGGCTTTGGCATAGTCAATAAAGCAGAAATAGGTGTTTTTCTGGAACTCGCTTGCTTTTTCCATGATCCAGCAGATGTTGGCAATTTGATCTCTGGTTCCTCTGCCTTTCCTAAATCCAGCTTGAACATCAGGAAGTTCATGGTTCACGTATTGCTGAAGCCTGGCTTGGAGCATTTTGAGCATTGCTTTGCTAGTGTGTGAGATGAATGCAATTGTGTGGTAGTTTGAGCATTCTTTGGCATTGCCTTTCTTTGGGATTGGAATGAAAACTGACCTTTTCCAGTCCTGTGGCCACTGCTGAGTTTTCCAAATTTTCTGACATATTGAGTGCAGCACTTTCACAGCATCATCTTTCAGGATTTGGAATAGCTCAACTGGAATTCCATCACCTCCTCTAGCTTTGTTTGTAGTGATGCTTTCTAAGGCCCACTTGACTTCACATTCCAGGATATCTGGCTCTAGGTGAGTGATTACACCATCATGATTATCTGGGTCATGAAGATCTTTTTTGTACAGTTCTTCTGTGTATTCTTGCCACCTCTTCTTAATATCTTTGCTTCTGTTAGGTCCATACTATTTCTGTCCTTTATCGAGCCTGTCTTTGCATGAAATGTTCCCTTGGTATCTCTAATTTTCTTGAAGAGATCTCTAGTCTTTCCCATTATGTTGTTTTCCTCTATTTCTTTGCATTGATTGCTGAGGAAGGCTTTCTTATCTCTCCTTGCTATTCTTTGGAACTCTGCATTCAGATGCTTATATCTTTCCTTTTCTCCTTTGCTTTTCACTTCTCTTCTTTTCACAGCTCTTTTTAAGGCCTCCCCAGACAGCCATTTTGCTTTTTTGCATTTCTTTTCCATGGGGATGGTCTTGATCCCTGTCTCCTGTACAATGTCAGGAACCTCCGTCCATAGTTCATCAGGCACTCTTTCAGATCTAGGCCCTTAAATCTATTTCTTACTTCCACTGTATAGTCATAAGGGATTTGATTTAGATCATACCTGAATGGTCTAGTGGTTTTCTCCACTTTCTTCAATTTCATTCTGAATTGGCAATAAGGAGTTCATGATCTGAGCCACAGTCAGCTCCTGGTTTTGTTTTTGCTGACTGTATAGAGCTTCTCCATCTTTGGCTGCAAAGAATATAATCAATCTGATTTCAATGTTGACCATCTGGTGATGTCCATGTGTAGAATCTTCTCTTGTGTTGTTGGAAGAGGGTGTTTGCTATGACCAGTGCGTTCTCTTGGCAAAACTCTATCAGTCTTTGCCCTGCTTCATTCCGTATTCCAAGGCCAAACTTGCCTGTTACTCCAGGTGTTTCTTGACTTCCTACTTTTGCATTGCAGTCCCCTATAATGAAAAGGACATCTTTTTTGGATGTTAGTTCTAAAAGGTCTTGTAGGTCTTCATAGAACCATTCAACTTCAGCTTCTTCAGTGTTACTGGTTGGGGCATAGACTTGGATTACCATGATATTGAATGGTTTGCCTTGGAAACGAACAGAAATCATTCTGTCATTTTTGAGATTGCACCCAAGTACTGCATTTTGGACTCTTTTGTTGACCATGATGGCTACTCCATTTCTTCTAAGGGATTCCTGCCCAGAGTAGTAGATATAATCGTCATCTGAGTTAAATTCACCCATGCCAGTCCATTTTAGTTCGCTGATTCCTAGTATGTTGACGTTCACTCTTGCCATCTCCTGTTTGACCACTTCCAATTTGCCTTGATTCATGGACCTAACATTCCAGGTTCCTATGCAATATTGCTCTTTACCGCATCGGACCTTGGTTCTATCACCAGTCACATCCACAACTGGGTGTTGTTTTTGCTTTGGCTCCCTCCCTTCATTCTTTCTGGAGTTCTTTCTCCACTGATCTCCAGTAGCATATTGGGCACCTACCGACCTGGGGTAGGTTAAATAAGAAGGGTGACAATATATAGCCTTAATGTACTCCTTTCCCAATTTTTAACCAGTCCACTGTTCCATGTCCAGTTCTAAATGTTGCTTCTTGACCTGCATACAGGTTTCTCAGGAGGCATATAGATTTTCAATAAAGAAATGGAATTTTTAAAAAGGAACCAAATGTATATTCTGGAGTTGAAAAGTATAGTAGCAAATGAAAAATTTGCTAGAGGGGGCTCTATAGTAGATTTGAGTTGTTCAGAAGAAAGAATCAATCAACTTGATTGATTGTCAGTAGTTATTACCAACCTGAAAAACAGAGAGAAAATGCAGCTGAAGAGAGTTTCAGAGAAATATGGGATATAAATAAGTACAACAACATATACACAATAAGAGCACTGGAAAGACAGAGTATGAAAGGACAGAAAAAGATATTTACAAATTGCTTAAAACTTCTCAAATTTGTTTCTTTTTGTTGTTTTTTAGGGGGTGGGATTTTTTTGGTGAGGAAAGGGGTACATCCTGTGCAGTTTTTAGAAACTTAGTTCCCCAGTCAGGGATTCAAACCCAAGCCCTGGCAATGAAAGCACTGAGTCCTAACCAGTGGACCACCAAGGGACTCCCAAAATTTCTCAAATTTGATTTTAAAAAAAGAAAACTTTATACACCTAAGAAAATTATTTCTAAGGAAACCCAAAGAGATCGTACCAAGGGTCATCATAGTAAAATTCTGAAAGACAAATAGGTGAAAATCTTGAAAGCAGGAAGAGAAAAAAAGACACATCACATACAAGGGAACCCCCATAAGATTAATAGCTGACATGGAGTTAAGAAGGATGACCTAGTCAAACTACTGACAATTTATAAAAACAGCAAGAATCATATATCTAATGAAAATGAACAGGAATTAAAAACATTCCCAGATAAATGTTTTAAAAAACAGAATTCACTGCTAGGATACCTTAAAAGAAATATTAAGTGAAGTTCTTCAGGCTGGAAGTAAGTGATGTCAGACATTAATTTGAATCCACATGAAAAACAAGAAATGCTGGTGTAGGTAATTATGTGGGTAATTATAAAAAAAAGTATAATTGCATATTTCTTCCCCTTTCCCCTCTTGAGTGATTTAAAAACCAATTACATAAAACAATATGAATATAATTGTATTGTTGGGAGTATAATATATAGAAATATAAAATACTTGACAATAGCAGCACAAAGGAATGGAATGGGAAGAGAGCTCTATTGAAATAAGGAAATGACACTAGATGGGAACTCCAACTCATAGAAAGAAATGGAAAGAACAGTAAGAATGTTAGTGAACACTATAAATATATATTTATTCTCCTTTTTCTCTCAGCATTATTTTATTTATTTCTTTACTTTTGTATTTTGGCCACACTACGTGGCCATGTGGGATGCTTTCTTGACCAGGGATCAGACCTGGGCATCCATAGTGAAAGTGCCGAATCCTAACCACTAAACCATCAGGGAACTCCTCTCAGCCTTTTTAAAAGACATAGAATTATATAAAGTAATAATTACAGCCATGTATTGTTAGATTTATTATATATATAAATATATATGTATGACAATAACATCAAAAAAGAGGGAGGCAGTAAAGCTATATTTCACTATCACTAAGTCAATATAAATCTGAAGTAGATTCTAATAAGATACGCATTATAAACCCTAGAAAATCAGTTATAATAACTCAAAAATAATAATTTAAAAATCATGAAAGGAATTAAAATATTACATGAGAAAATATCTACCTAATACAAAGAAAGATAAAAAAGATTTGTGACATATATAAAAAACAAAATCAAAGCAGAAAACAAGATGACAGTGTAAATCTAGGCAAATTAATAACAATAAATGTGAATGAATTAAACAATCCAATCAAGATAGACAATTAAACAATAATAGTTTGAGAATTCATTGCCCACTTTCAATAATGGATAGAGCAACTAGGCAGACGATCAACAGAATAGAAGACTTGACCTGAACTAGACCTGACATACATCTATGTAACAATCCACTGGAAAACAAGAGGATTCTACTCAAGTGTACATGGAACAGTCTCCAGAACAGACCATAGGCTAGGCCAGAGAGCATAGAAGGAGTGAAGTCATACAAAGTGTATTTGCTGACCACAATGGGATGCAAGTAGACATTAATAACAGAAGAAAATTTGGGAAATTCACAAATATGTGGAAATTAAACAGCACATACCTAAAATGACCAATGGGTAATAAGAAAAGGGAAAATAGAAAATACTTTGAGATTAAGGAAAATGAAGAAACAACATACCAAGCATACAAAATGAGATGTAGCTAAAGCACTCGTCAGAAGGAAATTTGTTGCTATAAGTACCTATGTTAAAAAGAAAGGTATCAACTCAATACCCAGCTTTGTATCTTAGGATATCTGAGAAATTAAGAGCTAGCTATATCCAAAGCAAGCATAAGGAAGGAAATAACAAAGGTGAGAGAGAGAATAAATGAATTAAGGAATCTAAGAAAAGGACAAATAACCAAGTACTTCCTTGCAGTTGATTCAAGAGAGGTACTGCTCTGAAACCTTGAATCTTAGGTTTCAGAATATTAGAATATTAGAATAAATGAAATAGTAAATTGGAAAAATAGAAAATCAATGAAAACAAAACTTGTTCTTTGAAAATGTCAACAAAATTGACAAAATTTTAGCTAAGTAACTAAGAAAAAAGAGACTAGACTCACTCAACTGAAATCAAATGAAAGTGGAAGCATCACTACCAATTTTACAGAAATAAGAATTATGCTTCAACTCAACAGCAAAAAAAAAAAAAATTTTTTTTTAAATGGGCAGAGGATCTGAACACTTTTTCAAAGAAGACATAAAGATGTCCAACAGGTATGTGAAAAGGTACTCAGCATTACTAATCACCAGGGAAATGCAAATCAAATCCACAATGAGATATCATCTCACGCCTGTTAGAATGGCTACTATCAAAAAGACATATGGGAGGGGACATATGTATACTTATGACTGACTCATGTTGATATATGGCAGAAACCAACACAATATTGTAAAGCAATTATCCTCCAATTAAAAATAAATAAATTTTTAAAAAGACAACTGTTTGAGAGCATATGGAGAAAAGGGAACCCTTCCACACTGTTGGTTGGAAAGTAAATTGGTGCAGCCACTATGGAAACCAGTATGGAGATTCCTCAAGAAATTAAAAATAGAACTACTACATGATCCAACAATTCCACTTCTAAGTGTTTACCCAAAGAAAATGAAAACTAATTCAGAAAGATATATGCACCCCTATGTCCACTGTGGCTCAGTGGTAAAGAATCTACCTGCCAATGTAGGAAGGAGATGTGAGTTTAATCCCTAGGTAAGAAAGACCCCGAGGAGGACATGGCAACCCACTCCAGTATTCTTGCCTAGAGAATCCCATGGACAGAGGAGCCTGGGGGGCTGCAGTCCCTGGGGTAGCAAAATGTCAGATGCAACTGAGCAACTGAGCACAGCACAGTACAGCACGTGCCCACTGCAGCATTACTTAACATAGCCAAGATACGGAAACGACCTAAGTGGTCATCAGTGGATGAAGATGAGGTATATACAGTCATCTATCAGCATCCTTAGGGCATTGGTTCCAGGACACCCTGTGGGTACAAAAATTAACAAATGGTTAAGTCCTTTATAGAAAATAGCATGTTTGCATATAACCTATGCACATCCTCCTGTATACTTTAAATCATTTCTAGTTTACTTGTGATACCTAGTACAGAGTAAATGCCGTGTAAATGTTTTCAGCATACAGCAAACTCAAGTCTTGCTTTTTGGAACTTTATGGAATTTCTTTTCCTGATATTTTTTGTCCATAGTTGATTGGCTTTGTGGATGTGGAAACCAGTGATACAGAGGGCTGACTGTATATACTATGAAATACTATTCCACCATAAAAAGTAGAAAGTCTTACCATTTTCTGACACACTGGATGAACCTGGTGGGCATTATGTTAAATGAATAAGTCAGAGAAAGACAGATACCATATGATCTCATATGTGGAATCTAAAAAAAAAAGCAAACAAAAAATTACCAAGCTCAAAGATACAGAGAACGGATCAGTGCTTGCCAGAGGAGGGGACTGGGGGCTTGGCATAGACGAACAGGTGAGGAAAGTGAAGAGGTACAAATTTTCAGTTTTAAGCCACGAGGATGTAAAGCATAACATGGTGACTAAAATTAATAAAACCGTATTGCATATTTGAAAGTTGCTAAGAAAGTAGGTCTTAAAAGTCCTCACTGCAGGAAAAAAAATGCAACTATGTTTAAAAAAGGATTATAACAGGAATACTATGAATATTTGTATGCCAGCAAGTTACATAACACAGATGAAATAGGAAAATCCCTAGAAAGGCACAAACTGCCAAAACTTAAGTTTCAAGAAGAAAAAGAAAATCTGCATAGCCCTATATTGATTAAACAGATTGAATTAGTAATCAAAAACTTCCCACCAAAGGGAGATCCAGGACCAGATGGCTTCATTGGTAAATTTTACCAAATATTTGAAGAAGAATTGAAAGCAATTCTGCCAAACTCTTCCAATAAATGAAAAATAAGGGAACACTTCTTAACAATTGTAAGAGGTCATAGTTACTTCAGATTTCAAAACTATTTACAAAACTAAACTAAACAAAACAGTGTGGTACTGACATAAGTGTAGAGATATATGTGTGTGTGTTAGTCACTCAGTTGTGTCTGACTTTGCAACCCCATGGACTGTAGCTGAGGTGGTTCAGTGGACAAAAAATCTATCTGCAATGCAGGAGATGCAGTTCAATCCCTAGGTCACATAGATCCCTTGAAGGTAGGCATGGCAACCGACTCCAGAATCCCATGGACAGAGGAGCCAGGTGGGCTACAGTCCATAGGGTTGCAAAGAGTTGGACATGACTGAAGTGTAGAGATATAGATCAATGGAATAGAATTGAGAGTCCAAAAATAAACCCTCATATTTATGATCAATTGATTTTTTACAGGGGTGCCAAGACAATTCAGTAGTGGAAATAGTCTTTTCAGAAATGGTTCTGGGACAGCTGGTTGTCTACATGCAAAAGAATGAAACTGGGCCTCTCCCTCACTTCCCAGGTGACACTAGTGGTAAAGAATCTGCCTGCCAGTGCAGGACACATGAGAGATACAGGTTCGATCCCTGAGTCAGGAAGATCTCCTGGAGTAGGAAATGGTATCCCACTCCAGTATTCTTGCCTGGAGAATTCCATGGACAGAGGAGCCTGGCAGACTACAGTCCACGAGATTGCAGAGTCGGACACAACTGAGCAACAAAGCACAGCACAGCACAGCATAGAGACAAAAAGGAGATTAGTGGTCGCTGAAGGCACCATGAGGTGAGGGGATGGAGAATGACTGCTGCTGCTGCCGCTAAGTCACTTCAGTCGTGTCCGACTTTGCGACCCCAGAGATGGCAGCCCACCAGGAAAGAAAACCACAAGGAATTAACACATTGTAAATCAACTGTACTTGAGTAAAACACACACACATGCATACAAGGAATGACCCAAAAAATCACAAAATTCCATTTTAATCCACCAGATTGAAAAAAAATAATGCGAATTAAATAATCCTAAGTGTCACTGAGGATGTGGGACACTAACACTTCTGGTGGAGTGTGTATTAGATGACCAATTTGCAGAAAATTTGGCATTATCTAACAAACTTGAACATGTTATGTACTTTACAACTAACTGATTTCACTTGTAGAAACAGACCTTAGAGAAACTTGGGCAAGTATACTGTAAAGAGTTTATAGCAATGTTCAGAATAGTCAAAAAAATCCTAAAAACAATAGGTATTCTTCAACAGCAGCGTGTTTCTCTTGTGGTAGACTTAACAGTGAAATACTAGGCAACAATGAAAAGGAATAACACACCACTACAGATAATCATGGGAGAGGTTTTCGGGCACAGTTGTGAGTAAAAACAAATTGCAAAAAATTCAGTGTGATACCAATATCTGCAGTTCAAAACCAAGCAAAACTAAGAAGCACGTTGCTTGGGGATACCTGTGTATGTAGGAAGACAGTGAAGAAATGCAAGGGAGTGACTTAAGTTCATGATTGTGGGTACCTCTGGGAGAAAGAGTGGTGGGCTACAGAAGAGCCTGCAGGAAGCCACACTGGTGCTGGTAATGTTCTGTTAAGGCAGATGGTGGGCTCACAGGTTTTGATTCTATTATAATGTTTCATGACATATATTAAGTATATTTTAGGCAGAAATTACATATAAATATAATTTACATATTAAGCATTTTGTATTAAACATATATATATCAATTGCTTCATATCTTTAAATGAAGAATGGAGAAGGAGAATATTCTTCCCTTTCTTCTGAAACTCTCAGGCTAGGAGCTGCAGAAGAGAAAAAAAAAAACTCTTTTAAGCAGTTGCATCTGTTCACAGCAGCAGTGTTGCCTTCTGAAGCACGGTGTTCCCTGGTCTCCTCATCCTGCGGGTCTTGGAGCCAAAGGCAGGCTGTAAATGGCAGGATGGCCCTTCCCCAGCTAGGTCAGGAGTACAGGAATAAGTGCTCCCTCTCTCATGATCAAGGATGTACTCAGTCACTAGGCCTGCCAACATTGTCATGGGATAGCAATTGAAACAGTCAGGAGAAAAACACAGATTTTGCCAAGGCAGCAACATTGTGGGGAAGGGGGCGGGGTGTAGGGGGCATGGTCTCTGGTGGTAGGAGTGGGAGAATAGATGGGAAACATTGAGCCGGTAAAAAGAGAGGCCAGGCTGCTTTGATGGCTTGTGTGACCCTGGTCAATTCACTTCCCTTCTCTAAGCTCCAATTCCTCCCTAGTCTTCTTTGAGGTTTAACTGAAACATACTTTATATCGTTGCTTCCCGCCCAAACACTCAAGAATTCCCATTTAAAGGCCACTGAGGGGAAACCGTTTGCACATTTACACTCCTAGTCTCCAGACTGGTGAATAATTAAGCTGCTCTATTGATCAGAGCTGCTGACAGTAGTGCTGAGTTGGCTCCCTGGTAGTGTGGAAAAACAAACCCACGTGCAGCTACAAATAAGTAAGAAACTCCCATTTACACAATTAGCCTTTAGGATATAAATAGAAGTAGAAGCAAAACTGTCCCCAAGCCTGTGCAAGCCTGTTCTCCCTCCTCCAGACTGCCTTTGACAAGAGGTTTGTGTCTCTTCATTCAGTCTTCCTTAGACAGTTCTTCCCCATATACATGTTTTGAGGTGGGGGGAAGAAACTCTCCTATTTGTCTTGGTCAAGTTTTCCCCACATAACCTCCCTTGTCTCTACATTTTTCCTCTCTTTATACCAACCACCGTCTCTACTAGAAGAGACTTGTATGAGCAAAATGAGCTTTGTCATTTGGGGGATGGACTAAGGGTTAAATTAAAGAGACAGCTGTCTATACAACTGGCTAGAATGAGGGGAGGGCTCCTCCCCATTTGTGCCAGCTGCTTCTTACTTTTATTCCTTCCTGCTGTTTGTTTCCCTTCCACCCCTCTGGCCAGGGGTGCTGAGCTGCAAGCCTCTCTGAACTCCTGGGAAGTTTCAAGTAGTAAGCTGGGGCTAAGGTCACTTAACTTCCTCCTGTCACAACTTCCCCTGGACAAAAGATGTTTAGGTCTCAAATTTGGAACTGGAAAGGAAATCGAAAATACACAAGCTACTTTTCCATCCCTTGTAGATAATCACCCTCTCCTTTGAAATCTTCTAGGCTTGTTTAAAACCATCTTCTGCTCTTAGCGCTTTTTTCTTTCCCTTGAACTGTAGTTTGTTTTGTTTTGTTTTTCTTAGCAGCACTTTTGAGGAACTGTTTTCTAAAGGAAAGAGAGACTATGTGTTACTCTGGGTGAGTCACTGTTCTTTAGTCAATGCTGTTGAAAATCTCAAAGAGTAACAAAGATCGCCGAGGGTGTCTGTAGTCCAGTACCCAAATGCTCACATATTTTGCCCCCCTTTCCATTTTAGGGTGAAAATAATCACAGACAAGAAGGGGAAGGGATTCATGTGAATAAATAAGATACTGTTTTACAGCCAAGGCAGCATTCAGATTCTCAGCTGGCAGAGGAATTCTTGAAGCTGATCTGTAGTGAAAGCATGAGCAAACTGCTAAATGGAATGCAAAGAGAACCCTGGGCTTAATCTCCGTTCCAGTCAGTCTACAGAGGAGACTCAGAGCAGTACTATTCCTGGAAGGCAAAGTGCTTACCCACATGCAGCCCCACCCCCAGCATGAGAAATCCAGGGCCTCCAGGACTGTGCCAGCACCCTGGCTCTTATTTCTGCAGTCCAGTTGCTTTGGTGAAATAAGAATGTCCACTGCCTGTCCATGAAAGGACCACTCTGCAAGCAATTTATAAACTGTAAAGTACCAGGGGATGTCAGGTGGCCCTGTCACTCACCCATTTCTGTTGTATACTGCACTCCTTCAGTTGTCTTTTCTCATTATTGGATGAAAACCACAGAATTTTGTGATGAGAGGTCAGGCCCTGCATATAATCAATCATGCACAAGTCCCAAGGCATAGAAGCATAAATCAGCCTTAATTCTGGATTTCCCAGTCTACACATGGAGAGCATTTGCTAGCCAACAGTCTTACAAAGACATCATAGAATGGTCAAGGAATGACCCTAAGAAAGCTTTTGGTGGGGAGTTGAAACTCTCAATTTCAACTGCTGTTATCACTCCTGCATTGAAACAAAAGCCTTGGTGTTCACAATAGCCTTTGATTCTGATGTCAAATATCTGATGACTTCTCACAACTTTGCTGTGAGGTGGGGAGAAGGCAGTCATCCTGTGGTCACTGTCTCCAGTGGGAGGCTCTGCCCACAGTGACAGGATGGAAAGATCAAAGAGCTAAGGCCCATCTTCTTCACGAGTTGGGGCCTTCTTGAGTCATATTAAAGGATGTCCATCTCTGGCTAGCTCCTCACCAGGCTCTACATTTAGTAAACAAAGGAACTTTAAATTTGTTATAAAATTAAATTAAAAAAACAAGAACTTCATCATTCCATTCACTCATCTGCCCATTGTTTATTTTGAGTGTGTACTTAACAGCACTTTCCAGAACAGAGTAATCCCTATGTAGAGACAAAGATGGCTCTAATACCAGGGTGGAGGGAGGGAGGGAACGTTGCATTCCTTTCCTCCCCATCCTCCTTTTCCCAGAGCCCATCCAGCTGACAGGTGCCAGAAGGGAAGAAATGTTAGCAAATGTTAGTTTCTAGCCCCAAAGAAGCTGTCACAAAAGGGAGACAGAACAAGGCAGCTCATAAAATCCTTCAACTGAGGGATGTAGCGAGACCTATCTAATTACACAAGATTAGAAACGGTTTAACTTGTTGAGAATGTGCTACATGTGAAATGAAATAAAATGACACCTCTGGCACCCTGTAATGATACTGTGTTGGGAGGAAAGCACAAAGGGTTTGTTCACGCTATATCAGTAACACCAGTTTTTCTCATCCAACATTTTCAACACATCTGGTTTTAATATGGTGGTCTAAGTGAAGTAAATTAGCTTTTCACCCACTGTTCTGGCACTCCTTGTCTTTCTTCACTGTACACTTCCATTTGTGTTGGCATTGTCCATCTCTCACCCATCCCTCCCCAAGCTAACTGAGGTGGAAGAGGATTATGCTGAGAAATTTGGCTTATCTCTGGGTTCTTGATTATTTTACTGTTCAAATAATGCTAACAATGATTTGAAAGCAAGATTGGTCTTTGTTCCAGCTAAATACAACAGAGTTTAGCTTTGGCCTTCTACCTAATACTTTCAAGTACCAATGCTATATAAGAACACCCTAAGTTCTAAAAAAGAACTCTCACCAATTGATGAGTCACAAAACAGCCTGGTTTTCAAAAATTAGGGAAAGGTGATCTCAATTACATTTTTTTTGGCTGCAGCAAATCTTAGTTCCCCAACCAGGGACAGAACTCATGGCCCCTGCAGTGGAAGCGTGGAGCCCTAACCACTGTACTGCTGAGGAAGTCCCCTCAGTTACTCTTAACTAGAATGCTCAGAAAATCTAGAGTTGGCCTAACTGGTTTCTAGCTAACACAGAACTAATTGACCATTTTGTGCCTTTGTTGGAAAAAAAATATTTTACGATTATATACTGAGGGTCTACAAGATAGGTGTATTTGCCATGAAAGTAGAATTTGCAGACTGCAGAATGAGTTTCCTTCTACACATCCCTCGTCAGAACAGAATAAGGGTTTTACTCTCCAACAACCAGAGAAAACTAGTAAGATTTTGTTAATGGCTATGATTAAAAGCTGAAATTTAGAATTTCAGTGCTTTGATACAAAAAACGTTAATAATGTTGACTCAGTTTTTGTGAGGTTTTTATCTTTAGATTCGTGCTTCACAGGACTTTACAAATAGAAAAATTTGTAACTCTAAGCTGACAAGGATTGTCTACTGTGTTTCAGTTCAGTTCAGTCACTCAGTCGTGTCCGACTCATTGTGACCCCATGAACTGCAGCATACCAGGCCTCCCTGTCCATCACCAACTCCCAGAGCCTACCCAGACTCATGTCTATTGAGTCAGAGATGCTATCCAACCATCTCATCCTCTGTCGTCCCCTTCTCCTCTGGCCCTCAATCTTTCCCAGCATCAGGCTCTTTTCAAATGAGTCAACTCTTGGCATCAGGTGGCCAAAGTATTGGAGTTTCAGTTTCAACATCAGTCCTTCCAATGAACACCCAGGACCGATCTCCTGTAAGATGGACTGGCTGGATCTCCTTGCAGTCCAAGGGACTCTCAAGAGGCTTCTCCAACACCACAGTTCAAAAGCATCAATTCTTCGGTGCTCAGCCTTCTTCACAGTCCAACTCTTACATCCATACATGACCACTGGAAAAACCATAGCCTTGACTAGACGAACTTTTGTTGGCAAAGTAATGTCTCTGCTTTTGAATATGCTATCTAGGTTGGTCATAACTTTCCTTCCAAGGAGTAAGCGTCTTTTAATTTCATGGCTGCAATCACCATCTGCAGTGATTTTGGAGCCCCAAAAAATAAAGTCAGCCACTGTTTCCTCATCTATTTGCCATGAAGTGATGAGACTAGATGCCATGATCTTAGTTTTCTGAATGTTGAGTTTTAAGCCAACTTTTTCACTTTCCTCTTTCACTTTAATCAAGAGGCTCCTTAGTTGTTCTTCACTTTCTGCCATAAGGGTGGTGTCATCTGCATATCTGAGGTTATTGATATTTCTTTCGGCAATTTTGATTCCAGCTTGTGCTTCATCCAGCCCAGCCTTTCTCATGATGTACTCTGCATATAAGTTAAATAAGCAGGGTGACAACTACTGTGATTATAAGGTACAATTTAAGTTGTGTAGAATCTTCACTCTTTAGGACCTTTTTCTGTGTTTTGAATTCTCAGTGGACCACAGGTTGTAGTTAGAAGGAGAGGAGCATGAATGATCTATAGGTCTTCTAAAAGGTGCAATGTCTTTCAGGTGGCTTCTGATGTATTTTTCCTCTCTCTGAAAGCAATCCAGCAGGGAACTTCTGTAGCAAATGCCTTAACCCCAAGAAGTAACTAATAATGGACTGTTTCATGCCCTCTGGCAAGCCAGTGGGGGTGGTGGTTTGGGGCACATGTACCATTCAGTGCCTGGAACATCACAAGGATGTCTGTCTGTGTAGTGCTGGTACCTGCTCTGTGGTGCCATAAAGGAGCTGGCAAGAATTGCCATCTATAGCCTTGACCGAAGAGGAGCACCATTTTTACTACATTCAGCATCAGCAAACCTTCATTAAGCACATACTATGTGCAAAGCCTTGTTAGGTTTCTGTAACACTCCGTAATGTGTTACCAGATTTATTTTTCAAAGTGGTCAGGGAATTTCATCAATCGTTAACTGACTACTTCTATATGCAGGTGTTGTACTGGGGATACCAAGATGAATCAAAGGTGTTCCCTGACTTATGGAGTTCCGAATACAGTGTGAGAAAGAAAAAATTAAAATGGAGTGTGAGAGTAGGAGTGTAAGAGTAGAGGTTCCATGCAAAGAGCTTTACAAGTGTACAGAAAGGATGATTAATTCTCTCACAGGGCATCAGAAGGGCTCACAAAGGAGATGATATTTGAGCTATATCCTGAAGGATGGGTAGGATTTCACCAAGCAGACAGGAAAGGGGGAAAGAGATTCCAAGCAGAGGGAACAGCATGTACACAAGCTCATTAAAGCATGTTGGGCAGTTCTTTTTATCATCGATTGAAAAGGCAAGTATAAGTTAAACAAATGTTGAGTTTGGATTTTTTTTTCTCATGATTACATCACCACCATTTTTAAATACAGGACATGATATTTTAAGGCGATGACAATTGCCTTATGGTAAGAAAACACCTGATAGGTTAGAAAGTTCCCCCTGTTAAGCTGTGATGCTCATCTAGTATCTCGCACGTAGCAGGCCCTCAATAAATGCTTGCTGAATGATGAGTCCTGTATCTCTTTCCATTTATAAATTACTACTTGATCAGGGATCAGCTTACAGAGCAAACTTCCTGCCTGTGACTTAGAAATGAATGTTCATAGTTATGCTCTCTATCACCCCAGCTTCCTCTGCTCTTGAGATGTCTCTGCCACTGAACCCTAATTGTGTTGATGAGTGGCAAGGAAAACTGCCCTTGTTTTGAATCCTCAGATTTCTACTTGGAGGGCCTCTATATAATTGAAATCCCCTCAAAATACCATTTGAATGGGAGAGTGCTTGTGTTGATAACAATAGGGGACTGCTGTCCTCCAAAGGGTAGTGATACTAGCTAATATGGATAGATTCTCCTCACATTTTAAATTTTATAGTAGAACCTAAATGTGATTGATCAAACACTATATATGGCAATAATAAAGATATGACTTATCTGCACTGAGCAGCCTTGACAGCATAACATGGTACTGTCTATTCTTTTTTGGTTAAGAAAGAGAAGATAAATTATTATTATTTTTATAAATTATGCAATAACCTTTAGGGTAGTAATAAATTTTTGCCTTGAAAATCACCAGGGAATAGATGACAGAGAATGTAGTGAGATATAAACCATTTGAAAATTATATGCAAGTACACTTGTAATCCTTTTATTGGGTGTCTGGATCCAGTCTTCAGGAAAATCCCCACTAGGAAATCTTGTCTCATTGTGAATCTAAAATGTATCAGAAAAATACTTCTTCAGTTCCAAGCCTTAGCAGCCATGTGACTGGCTCTTTCAGACTTAATCTCTATAGCTACGCCTTTCTAGAAGTCACAATACCAGGCCATAGAATGTACTCTCTTTCAGCCCTCCACTGCACTGAGTAAATGCTTTCCACAAATAGTTACTGAGTGCTTCCTACAGCCAGGCTGAGTGCTGGGTTCTAAGAATACAGAAGTAAATAAGATAGCTACATCCTTGCCCCCATGGCGCCCTAAGCCTAGACAAATGGCTTGTATTCTCTTTTGAGTCGTAGTCCTTTTGAAAATCTGATTCCAACTGGACTGACTATATTACTTAAATATTAGGGTGACAGTTTTCTGTTTCCTCAGAGGAAAGCAAGAACTTTTGTCACTGGTGAATGGAGTCTTGTGAAATCCAGTGTCGAAGGTTATTTTTTCTAGATGTTAACCTTTATCCTCTTTCGGAGCTTGTAGCATGGTAGAAAGAATGGGGGCTTTTAAGCCAGTTTGAGATTCTGATCCTCTAACTAGCAGTGGGACCTTGGGTAACTTACCCAGTCTCTCAGAAGCTCAGTTTCCTCATATGTACATGCAGTTTGGTTGTGAAGACTGAATGAGTCCGTGGGTATGAAGCACCTCACACAAGATCAATGTTCCAATCTGCGTTAGTGAGAAAACTAGATTCTTAACTCAAGTTTTTCTGACTCAAAAATCTAGTCTCTCCACTTTCTTACAAAGGATCTGAAAATACTGGTTTATATATAAGTTTCACCAAAACTCCATAAGGGAGAGAAGAAACACCACAGCTAAAGAAACAAATGGATAGAAAGGAAGAAATATGCTAATTAGTTTAAAGACACTTAGGATATCTGTGACAAAGTTGACACCAACCCCAGAATCTCTCCAGCTATGAACACTCTGCATGTCTCCCTGTTCAGTTGTATTCTTATATAAGCATTTTTGGACTACTACCATGTTGCCCAGCTTGGTTGTAGCTGCTTCTGGTGATTTAAAAAACATGATCTATGACTTGTAGGAACTTATAGCCCAGAGGGAAGGCAGAAGCAATACCTGAAAAAAACATTAGAGAAAAATTGCATAAGGTGGTATATAAATAAGAACCAGTACTATAGCCAAAATTAAGTGTATCAGTCAGCTTGGGCTGCTGTAACAAAATATCATAGACTGGGTAGATTAAACAACAGAAATTTGTCTTCTCACAGTCTGGAGGCTAGAAGTCCAAGATCAAGGTGCCAGCATGGTCAATTTCTGATGAGGGTTCCCTTCTTGTTTCATAGATGGCTTCCTTCTCTCTGTGTCCTCACATGTGAGGGAGAGAGAGCAAGCTCTCCAGTGTCTCTTATAAGGGCACTAATCCCATCATGAAGCCTCTGTCTTCACGACTTCACATAAACCCAATTGTCTGCCAAAGACCCCCATCTCCAAGTACAGTCACACAAGGGGTTTAGAACTTTAACATGTGAATTTGCAAGGGACACAGTTCAGTCTAAGCACTAAGGGCTGTAACCATGAGGGCATGACTTCTCTTTGTTTAATTAAAATTTTTACTAACACTACTAGAATTTTAAAGTGTTAATACACAGTGTAGGCATTAAAGTTAAAAAAAAAAGAAAAACAAGATGTATTCTAGTCACTATAGTGTCACTGCTATGGTTTATACCTCTATTAACTCCTGCCTGGACCATTGCAATAGTCTCATTCACTCATTCATTCATTCAGCAAGTAGCATGCTCACTCAGTGCTACACACTTGGGGATTCAGTACTTTAGAAACTTAGCATGAATTCTGCCCATAGGTGCTTACATTTCAGCCAGAGGGACAACATTTAAAATGCACTTACCAAATTAATTATTTAAATCCAACTGAGATAAGTGCTACCAAGTAGAAATATAGGAAGTTGAGAGCATATGACATGAAAAAGTGCTCTAATTTGGGGAAGCATCAGATTAACTGCAATAAGACTAAAGCTGAGCTCTGAAGACCAAGTGGAGGCAACTAGGCAAGATCCTGGAAGAAAGGCTTTCTTGGCAGAAAAAGCACCCTGTGTGCAGGCTGTTGGAGAGAATAGAGCAGTGCTTCTTTGAATAAATGAATGAGAGACAGTAAGGCCAGAGCTGGGAAGTCCAAGGATAGAAGGTGAGGTTGGAGAGTAGTCATGGGACTGGTTATTATAGGACCTTGTAGCCAGTAGCAAAGACTTAAGACTTCTGAGCACCAAGTAATGGGCAGCTATTGAAGTGCTTTAAGCAAGGGGAAACCAAGATGTGAACATGTGTATATTAGTCTGCTCTGGCTGCTACAGCAAAATTCCACAGTCTGGGTACCTTAAACAATGGAAACTTATTTTCTCACAGTTCTCGAGGCTAGTTGTCTCAGATCAAAGTCCAGCAGGGTCAGTTCCAGAAAGAGCTTTCTTCTTCACTTGCAGATAGCCACTTTCTTGTTGTGTCCTTACATGGCCTTTCCTCAGTATATACTCAAAGAGGGGAAAGGAAAAGGGAGAAGAAGAAAGAGAAAAAGAGAGGGGGACTGCAGGAGGGAGAGAAAGGGAATTAAATGAGCTCTGATGTCACTTCTTAGGAGGCCACTAATCCTATGGGATCAGGGCCCTACCCCTATGACCTTCATTTCAGTTCAGTTCAGTCGCTCAGTCGTGTCCGACTCTTTGCGACCCCATGAATCGCAGTACGCCAGGCCTCCCTGTCCATCACAAACTCCCGGAGTTCACTCTAACTCACGCCCATCGAGTCAGTGATGCCATCCAGCCATCTCATCCTCTGTCGTCCCCTTCTCCTCCTGCCCCCAATCCCTCCCAGCATCAGAGTCTTTTCCAGTGAGTCAACTCTTCACATGAGGTGGCCAAAGTACTGGAGTTTCAGCATTACAATCATTCCTTCCAAAGAACTCCCAGGGCTGATCTCCTTCAGAATGGACTGGTTGGATCTCCTTGCAGTCCAAGGGACTCTCAAGAGTCTTCTCCAACACCACAGTTCAAAAGCATCAATTCTTCGGTGCTCAGCCTTCTTCACAGTCCAACTCTCACATCCATACATGACCACTGGAAAACCCATAGCCTTGACTAGACGGACCTTTGTTGGCAAAGTAATGTCTCTGCTTTTGAATATGCTATCTAGGTTGGTCATAACTTTCCTTCCAAGGAGTATGACCTTAATTATAAGGTCATAATGACCTTATAATTCCTATGACCTTAATTACTTCCTTTTTTCTACATATAGTCACATTGAGAGTTAGGGAAACAACATATGTTGAATTTAGTCCATAGCAGTGGTATGTGTGTGTGTATGTGTGTTTAATCACTCTGACATTTGTTTAGACAATAGATTAGAGAGGCACACCAGTCGAGCTAGAGAAACCAGTTAAGAGGCTGTTGTGGTAGTTTAGATTCCAAATGCATTTTGGAAGCAGAACCAACAAAGATTGTTACTGGATTATGTGTAGGGGTGAAAGAGAAAGAAGCGTCATGGAGGACCTCAGGATTCTTTCTTGGACAACTTAGTGAATAGTCGATAAAAGGAACACTGAAGGAGGAGGTGTGGCGTGGGGACTGGGGCATCAGCACAGCTCAGCTGGTCTCCCTCCCTTCAGTTTTTCCATCTAGAATCCATCTTTCATATCCATTATTTTTGAGCAATGAAACTTTAATCATGTTATCCCCCTGATTCAAATATATATGTGCGTGCACACACACACCCTCCCAGAGCTTACAGATTCAAAATTCTTAGCAGAGCACACAGAATCCTTCTAGATTGGACCTTAGTCTTTATTTCCCACTGCCCTGAACCATGGTTCCAGCCAAGTGTTTGACTAAGATATTCCTGTACCATGAATATCCCCCCTCCCACATGACTGCCTGATGAAATCCTACTCTTCCTTCAAGCTCCAACTCCCATGTCTTTTGTAAAGTCTTCCCTGGCCACCCCTTCCCTCCATAGTCAATCACTTCTTTCTCTGGGATCCTATAGCACCTGATTCATACTAACAGTCCCTGACTTATGATGGTTCAACTTACAATTTTTTGACTTTATGATGGTGTGAATTTGATACACAATCAATAGAAACATACTTCAAATTTTGAATTTTTATCTTTTCCCAGGCTAGCAGCATGTGGTACAATAGTCTCTGGTGATGCTAGGCAATGGCTGCAAGCCATAGCTCTTAGTCAGCCACATGATCACAAGAGTAAATAACTGATGCACTTGTAAACCATTCTATACACATACACCATTCTGTTTTTCAGTACAGTGTTCAATAAATTACATGAGATATTTGACACTTTGTTACAAAATATGCTTTGTGTTAGGTTATTTTGCCCAATGTAGGCTAATATAAGTGTTCTGAGCATGGTTAAGATAGGTGAAGCTAAGCTATTATGTTCAGTAGGTTAGGTGTATTAAATGCATTTTTGACTTAAAGTGTTTTCAACTTGCAATGGATTTATCAGGATGTAACTGCATCATAAGTTGAGGAAGATCCGTAGTTCTCTGAGACCTTATCATATTGCATTGTTGTTCAGTCGCTAAGCCATGTCTGACTCTCTGCAACCCCATGAATTGCAGCATGCCAGGCTTCCCTGTCCTTCACTATCTCAAGGAGTTTGCTCGAACTATCATATTGCATTAGAATTCATTTACTCACCTGTTTTCCCCCAAGTAAATTAAGTACAAGAGCAGAAACTGTGTCTGGTGCTTCTCTCTATCCCAAATTCCTATAACAGTGCCTGGAAAGAAGTAGGTACTTAGAGATAACGATGATGATAATAACAGCAAACACCCATAGAGTGATTAGTATGTGCCTGGAGCTGTTCTAAGTGCTTTAGATGCATTCACACATTTGTATCCTCAACAATTTTTTATTAGTCCCATTTCATAGATGGCTTGCCCAAATTGGCAGAACGAATTAAGTGGCAGATCCAGGACTCAGACCCAGGCAGGCTGGCTCTGGAGTCTGAGCTCTCCCCCACTGCACTGCACAGCATCCCAATGTTTTGGGTTGTTCACTGCTGGTCTCCAGACTTTCTTTCCAGCAGGTCAGTCTTTATCTCTTCCCATTCTACTGCTTCCCAATTGGTTATTTACTTGGAGCCTGGGAGCTGCTTCGATGATAACACCAGGGAGCACAGGAATTTCTCTACTAAAACCAGAGGCTACAGCAGGAATAGAGCTACAGAAACTTTCCCTGCTCCATCCACCCTTCCCCTTTTTCTTATTACCCACTCTTCAAGCACCAGATGCTTGCTTTCTTCTGCCTTAGGAATAAGCCAAAGGGTTTTCTTCTTTCTTCCCAGTCTCGTTTTTTCTAACCTACTTAGCTGCTGGCTCCTCCCTGCCCAACCTTTTGTAGTCTAGGAACTAGGCTTAGCTAACTCCTGCAAACTCCAGTTCACACATAGGCTCAAATTGAATGTGTGCCCTGTAATGCCCCCAGCTGGCCTATTTCATTTTGCTCTGCCCAATATTTTGTTTGATTTAGTTTGGGTTTTGAGGCCAAGTAGAATTTTCAGTTTTGATTCTCTCAAGAGAAAGAGGTCCCTGTCTTTCTATTATGAGCTGGTGCTAGAGTAGAGCGTTCACCAACACCCCCAGATGAGATAGCACATATAAACAGAAGGTGGCAGGTAGAGTAACAACAGCAGAGTTGTGTTTATTCCCCCACATTACATTCTTTCAGCATTTAGGAACTGGATTCTGTGCACTTTTTTTTTTTTTTTCAGATTTTGAGAATTCTTAGAAGGGTAAAGCTATAATAGGGTATAAGTATGGTTCCTGAAGCCAGATACTCCCACCATTTACTAACTGTGTGACCTAAGGAAGTTATTTAACCTCTCTGTTCCTCAATCTCATCATCTGTAAAATGGAGCTAATATGTACCTACTTAATAGGGTGTTTGTAAGGATCATCAAAAAAGCAAGAAAGTTCCAGGATAACATCTATTTCTGCTTTATTGACTATGCCAAAGCCTTTGACTGTGTGGATTACAAGAAACAGAGGAAAATTCTGAAAGAGATAGGAATACCAGACCACCTGACCTGCATCTTGAGAAACCTGTATGCAGGTCAAGAAGCAACAGTTAGAACTGGACATGGAACAACAGACTGGTTCCAAATAGGAAAAAGAGTACATCAAGGCTGGATATTGTCACCCTGCTTATTTAACTTATATGCAGAGTACATCATGAGAAACGCTGGGCTGGAAGAAGCACAAGCTGGAATCAAGATTGCCGGGAGAAATATCAATAACCTCAGATATGCAGATGACACCACCCTTATGGCAGAAAGTGAAGAACTAAAAAGCCTCTTGATGAAAATGAAAGAGAAGAGTGAAAAAATTGGCTTAAAGCTCAACATTCAGAAAACTAAGATCATGGCATCCGGTCCCATCACTTCATGGCAATTAGATGGGGAAACAGTGGCTGACTTTATTTTTCTGGGCTCCAAAATCACTGCAGATGGTGATTGCAGCCATTTAATTAAAAGATGCTTACTCCTTGGAAGGAAAGTTATGACCAACCTAGACAGCATATTAAAAAGCAGAGACATTACTTTGCCAACAAAGGTCCGTCTAGTCAAGGCTAGGTTTTTCCAGTGGTCATGTATGGATGTGAGAGTTGGACTGTAAAGAAAGCTACATGCCGAAGTATTGATGCTTTTGAACTGTGGTGTTGGAGAAGACTCTTGAGAGTCCCTTGGACTGCAAGGAGATCCAACCAGTCCATTCTAAAGGAGATCAGTCCTGGGTGTTCATTGGAGGGACTGATGTTGAAGCTGAAACTCCAATACTTTGGCCACCTGATGTGAAGAGCTGATCATTTGAAAAGACCCTGATGCTGGGAAAGATTGAGGGCCGGAGGAGAAGGGGATGACAGAGGATGAGATGGTTGGATGGCATCACCAACTCGATAGACATGGGTTTGGGTGAACTCCAAGAGTTGGTGATGGACAGGGAGGCCTGGTGTGCTGTGGTTCATGAGGTCACAAGGAGTTGGACACGACTGAGCGACTGAACTGAACTGAAGGATATAATGAACTAACCCATGTGAAACACTTAGAACTATACCTAGTATATGGTAAGGGTTCAGTAAACATTAGCTAATATTATTTTTAAATATATATGATAACAGAAAAATGTAGCAAATTCACACATTCCCATCATTCAGAATTGAAACTGGTTGAGATTTTTCACTTTCATCAAGAGGTTTTTTAGTTCCTCTTCACTTTCTGCCGTAAGGGTGGTGTCATCTGCGTATCTGAGGTTATTGATATTTCCCCCCCGCAATCTTGATTCCAGTTTGTGCTTCTTCAAGCCCAGCGTTTCTCATGATGTACTCTGCATATAAGTTAAATAAGCAGGGTGACAATATCCAGCCTTGGGATTTTTTACACAAAGGGTACCATAACATGTATATCACTTTGCAATCTACTTTTTTCATTCAATGTTGTTTTGAGATCTATTCACATAGATCTAGTTGAGTCCATTTAACTGCTCTATAGTATCTCATTGTATGGTTATTCTGTTTTATTTATTCACTCACATCTGAATAGACATTTGGATCAGTCCTGATTTTTTGCCACTGAATTCAGTCCGTTGCAGTAAACATTCTTATACTTGTCTCCTTGGGCACATGAGCAAGTTTCTGTAGAGCACAGAGTTGTAAATGGAATTGCTGGATCATAGGATCTATCAGTTTTCAATTTTTCTAAACACTGCAGACTGGCAAAGGCAATAGAGTACAATGAGTAAGAGCAAGACCTGGGGTCCGAGTAGGCTCTATTACTTCCTAAACTGTGTGACTGTGAAAAATTCTTTGTGCCTCAGTTTCCCTATCTGTACAATAAGGAGAATAGTACATACCTCATAGAGTTGTCGTGTGTGTTAAATTTAAGGTGCTTTAGTGACTAAAAAAAGGTAACCTAGTATTCTTTTTTACTATTTTTATCACATATTTTCTCGAATGTGAGAGTAGATCTTTTGTAAATTATAGATACACGAATAGAAAAAAAATACTAGAAGGACATTCATTAAAATGATAACTGATGTTAGAAATATGTGATCTTTTTTTCTTTGTGCTTTTTTGTATCTTCCAAGTTTTCTACAAATGAAAAGTTGTACCTTTGAGATTAGAAAACAAAATCACAGTAAATGCAATTTTTAATGAAAATAAAGGAATTGACATTTTTAAAAAATAGAAGAATTTCTCTTCTGGTGAACAGGGGCACTGCAAGAATAGTGAAAGAGGCCTCAAGGAGTAGCTTTGTAAATGTTTAGAAACAATCTAAATGCTAATCAATAGAGGCTTGGTCATTATGAAATGATCTCCAAGCTAATATGGTTAAATAAAAAAAAGACAAGTTCAGGCTAATGTATAAAGTATGCTACCATGTGTGTTTGTGTGTGTGTGTGTTAGTTCTTAGTCGTGTCCGACTCTTTGCAACTCCATAGACTACCACTGTACTGTGTTAAAATTATATTTTTATGCTCACATATGCAGTCTATCTTTTGAAAGCATCACAAGAACACTGGTAAGGTAACTGGGTGTCTAAGACATGGCAGAGACTTGTTCTTTTAGGAAATACCTTTTCCTACCTTTGGAACTTTTTACCATATGCATCTATCACATACTTAGATTTTTTTTAATAAAAAAATTTAAGTAGCTTATGCTTGAATTTAATGGGATTTTCACAATTATTGTCAATATCTCCTCAGCTGCCTTTAATCTAGCTTCCAAAGTTAAGGGGAAGAGGCTAGATCAGAGCCCTGACTTGCCCTGACATCTAGTTTTAGAGCCTGTACTCATACTAGCTATGCTGCTGCCCTACTCCCAATACAAACATTGTCCTGTTATCCAGGCACCAAAAAGTGGAAAGTGGTTCTTGGAGAGCATAACAGATTGAGTAGAGGCGTCGGTACATGTGTGTTTGTGCAACTGTAAACAATTATGCAAAAAATGTAAGGTGGAGAATGGTAGGAGAGGTAGCTAGAGGCCAGACTCTGACGCTAGTGTTTTATGAATCATGCTAAGACACTTAGACCTTCCTCTCATGGATGTGGTGACACTAAAGAGTTTACAGTAAGGGAGTAGTAACAAGATCCAATATTTTAGAGTTTACATGGGTTGCTGTACAAAGGATTACTTTGAGAGATAGGAAGAGAAGCTGAAATGCTAAAAGATGATGAAGGCCTGAGTTAAAAGTATAATCTAGGGGAGAATGGATATAGTAGATATAGTACATATATGGCTGAGTCCCTTTGCTGTCCATCTGAAACTATCACAACATTGTTAATTGGCTATACTCTAATACAAAATAAAAAATTTTGATAAGGACCTGTGATTTATCCCTACATGTGTATCCCACAGCACATGTTAAAGTATCTTGAACATAATGGATAACATTCAATAAAAATGTGAATTTTTTTTTTAAGTGTGAGGTAGGATTTGAACTCTGGCCTGCCTGACTCCAAAGATCAACTATTATTTCTCCATATGACACACTGCTTGAAGAAATGAACAACTGAGTTTTGTTCATTTTTGGCTTTCCCCACACTAACACCAGAAGTATTACCAAAAGATACTTCTTCACTTATCTTGAAACAAAAAGAAAAAGGCCCCCTCTTCAGAAATGCTATAGATTCACAAAAACAATTCCTTTTAGAGGAGGAAACCTTGAAATACATGCTGTCACCTTTCTGGTTTGGCTATTTTCATTAATTACTCTTGCTTACAACCTCTTGGGAAAATAGGAAGTTTGCATCTCTCCTTGTTCTTTAAATATTTTTATCTTTACTATTAGTATAAACTGCCCAGATATTGATACTTTTAGAGAAGGATATCATCCATGAATTTCCAATTTCAAAAAAAAAAGTAGAATAATTTTGAAATTAACATATTTTAATATGTTAACATTGTAATTTACATATTTTAATCTTTGATGATTCAATAGACAATTCATGAATCCAGAGTGTCTCAGGGTCAGAGCTAAAAACATCATTATCAGTAATTCCCTTGTGGTCTAGCAGTTAGGACTCTCACTGCTAAGGACCCAGTTTCAATCCCTAGTCAGGGAACTAAAACCCCACAAGCCTTGAAGCACAGCCAGAAACAATAACAACAACAAAAGCATTATTATCATGAGCTCCTAATAGAAGGGGCAGGGTTTACTCATGCTGTATCTATCCTCAGTGCCTAGTACATAGCAGAACTTCATTGAATGAATGGATGGGTGGGTGGAGGATAGATGGTAAAGAACTGTAGCAGTAGAGTGGATCGATTCTTCTGAGACTATAACTTTCCTAGTGCCATCTTGCGTGTTTTGCTTTTGCTTCTTTCTCCTATAAGTAGAATATGGAATAGCAAGGCTAAGAAGATTGGTCTATAGGAGCTTGGGGGATGGTAAAGGGAAGAAATCATTTAATGACCCTTAATTTTAAAAAAATGCCTTTATCAGTATACAATTCTCATTCCACACAATTCTGGTATTTAGTATATTCACAAAATTGTACAATCATTGCCACTGTCTAATTCCAGAACATTTTTGTCCCTTCTAAAAGAAATCCCATACCAACTAGCAGTCAATCTCCATTGCTCTTCTCACAACCTAGTGACAATCTATTTTCTATCTGTATAGATTTGCCTATTCTGGACAATTCATATAAATGAAATTCTATAATATGTGGTCTTTTATCACTGGCTTCCTTCACTTAGCATACTGTTTTCAAGGGTCATCACACTGCAGCATGTATCAGATCAGTACTTCCTTTCTTTTTATTACCATATAGGAGCTTTCTGAGCCAGTAATTTGTGGTTTAGGTTATCATAGCATTTGGTACATTTTGAACAAGTGAAGGAATTCATCTGAAACTGAAGAGAAGCCAGCATGAACACAAGCCAGAATGAATGAGATTACGGCCATCCTCATCCTTGGCAGTGAGTGGCACAATTATGCTGAGCCAAAGATCTGTCTTAATAGGATGGCAGGCCCAAGTTATGTGTTGTGACCTCCTGTTGGCACTGGTCTAGTCTGGGAAGGGCTCATGGGTGCTGGTGTAATGAGATGAGGCAAGTGCCTCATAGCTTATGTTTCTGGCTTGGGCAGAGCTTGGGTGCAATTCCTCATCTTCAAACATCTGAAAAAAGTATGTAGGGGATCTCCTGGTTCCATTTGTTCTGTTTGCCAGTGGGCAGAGTATACTGCACTGTGCAGACAGGTTAGACAGTTTATTGTAGGCTGATGAAAGCAGATTAAAAAACCATCAGCTTGGTGGGAAACTAGCTCAGAATCCAATCCAAATGTCAGATGAAATATTTACACAGCTAGGAGATAAACCAAAGGAAACAGTGTGCCCTTTGTGTGTGCCTCTGAGTGTGCAGGCACACAGAGCTGCTGACCATTTGTCAACTTCCAAGATTTATTCTGCTGCTCCTGGCAAGGGACAGCCTAATGATTTAATAGCTTGTCAACACCTACACAGAGAAACAAGGACTGGCACTTCCTTATTTCTTATTTTCTTTGCTCTAAATAGGAATTCCTATTCTAAGTCACTGGAACCTGGAAATCAGATTGTTAGGTTTCTCTTGAGTTGAGTGCACAGTTCCTGAATCTGAGCATGATGAATGTTATAACTTTCCTATTATACAAACACAGGGTTGCTACCCTTTCAGAAGAACCTATTGAGTTCATGTCCTAAAGCCTGAGTGCTACAGACCGTTGCCATGAGCCAATTTCAAATGGAGTGAAACTGTTTTGTTTCTGTCCCATGAACCTCTTGAGTTGAATGCCTGCTTGAGCAATCCAGTGCCTAGTTGCCACATTTACATTTGAGATGGGGAAGTTATTTAGAGGATTTAGTGTGGAAGAAGACTGGACTTCTTGTGCAGAGTATTATTCTCTAGGCATCCTTTGGCAATTGTAAGTTCCCTGTAAGCAGGAACCATGTCCTCTTCAGCTCAACAAATCCCACAGTGCCAAGTATAGCATCTGACACACAGTCATGCTACGTGACTGATTTTCAGACAATTCAATCATGATCTAGTGAATAGAATGATGATTGAACCAGACACTTACATTTTCTATTAGAATACAACCTTGAGTTCACTGGGTTTTTAATCCCAAAGAAATATAGTATAGTGAATTGGTATAAAATTTTACTTCTCAAATTTTAATATACTGGTGAATTACCTAGGGCTTTTTAAAATGCAAATTTTGATTCAGTAAATCCAGAGTACAGCCTGAGATTGTGCCTTTCTTGCAAGCTCCAAGGTGATACAATGCTGCCTGTCTAGAAATCACACTTTGAGTAGAAAGGATCTAGAGCTAACCACTAGAATATAGTAATCACTAGCACATGGTAACCACTAGCACCTGAAATGTGGCTAGTACAAATTGAAATGAGCTATAAGTGTAAAATGCACATCAGATTTCAAAGACTTAGTAAGAAATAATGTAAAATATCTCATTAATAATTTTATATTGATTGTATATTAAAATGATTGTATTTTAATATATAGAGTTAAATGTTTTTAAAATTACTTTCACCTGTTTCTTTTTACTTGTTTAATGTGACTACTCAAAAAAATTTTAATTATGTATACTACATATGTGGCTCACATTCAGTTCAGTTCAATCACTCAGTCCTGTTCGACTCTTTGCGACCCCATGAACCGCAGAATGCCAGGTCTGCCTGTCCATCACCAACTCCCGGAGTCCATCCAAACCCATGTCCATTGTGTCGGTGATGCCATCCAACCATCTCATCCTCTGTCGTCCCCTTCTCCTCCTCCCCCCAATCCCTCCCAGCATCAGAGTCTTTTCCAACGAGTCAGCTCTTTGCATCAGGTGACCAAAGTATTGGAGTTTCAGCTTCAACATCAGTCCTTCCAATGAACACCCAGGACTGATCTAACTTAGGATGGACTGGTTGGGTCTCCTTTCAGTCCAAGGAGTCTTCTCCAACACCACAGTTCAAAAGCATCAATTCTTCAGTGCTCAGCTTTCTTTATAGTCGAACTCTCACATCCATTCAGGACTACTGGAAAAACCATAGCTTTGACTAGATGGACCTTTGTTGACAAAGTAATGTCTCTGCTTTTTAATAAGCTGTCTATGTTGGTCACAGCTTTTCTTCCAAGGAACAAGCATCTTTTAGTTTCATGGTTGAGTCACCATCTGCAGTGATTTTGGAGCCCAAGAAAATAAAGTCTGTCATTGTTTCCATTTTTCCACATCTAGTTGCCATGAAGTGATGCGACCAGATGCTCTGCTCTTAGTTTTTTGAATGTTGCATTTTAAGCCAGCTTTTTCACTGTCCTCTTTCAGTTTTATCAAGAGGCTCTTTAGTTCCTCTTCACTTTCTTCCATAAGGGTGGTGAAATCTGTATATCTGAGGTTATTGATATTTCTCCCGGAAATCTTGATTCCAGCCTGTGCTTCATCCAGCCTGGCATTTCACATGATATACCCTGCATATAAGTTAAATAAGCAGGGTGACAATATACAGCCTTGACATACTCCTTTCTCGATTTTTAACCGGTCCGTTGTTCCATGTCCAGTTCTAACTGTTGCTTCTTGATCTGCTTACAGATTTCTCAGGAGGCAGATCAGGTGGTCTGGTATTCCTATCTCTTGAAGAATTTTCCACAGTTTGTTGTGATCCACAAAGTCACAGGCTTTAGCATAGTCAATGAAGCAGAAGTAGATGTTTTTCTGGAACTCTCTTGCTTTTTCAATGATCCAACTGATGTTGGCAGTTTGATATCTGGTTCCTCTGCCTTTTCTAAAACCAGCTTTAACATCTGGATGTTCTTGGTTCACATACTGTTGATGCCTAGCTTGGAGAATTTTGAGCATCACTTTGCTAGCATGTGAAATGAGTACAATTACACAGTAATTTGAACATTCTTTAGCATTACCTTTCTTTGGAATTGGAATGAAAACTGACCTTTTCCAGTCCTGTGGCCACCGCTGAGTTTTCCAAATTTGCTGGCATATTGAGTGCAGCACTTTAACAGTATCACCTTTTAGGATTTTAACTAGCTCAGCTGGAATTCCTTCACCTCCACTAGCTTTGTTCGTAGTGATGCTTCCTAATGCCCACTTGACTTCACATGCCAGGATGTCTGGCTCTATGTGCGTGATCACACCATCATGGTTATCTGGGTCATTAAGATCTTTTTTGTATAGTTCTTCTGTGTATTCTTTCCACCTCTTAATATCTTCTGCTGCTTTTAGGTCCATACCGTTTCTGTCCTTCATTGTGCCCATCTTTGCATGAAATGTTCCCTTGGTATCTCTAATTTTCTTGAAGAGATCTATCTAGTCTTTCCTATTCTATTGTTTTTCTCTATTTCTTTGCATTGTTCATTTAGGAAGGTTTTGTTTTGTTTTGTTTTGTTTTTAATCTCTCCTTGCTATTCTTTCTAACTCTGATTTCAGATGGATATATCTCTCCTTTTCTCCTTTGCTTTTTGCTTATCTTTTTTTCTCAGTTATTTGTATGACCTCCTCAGATAGCCATTTTGCCTTTGCATTTTTTATTCTTGGGAGTGGTTTGGATTACCACTTTCTGTACAGTGTTATAAACCTCTATCCATAGTTCTTCAGGCACTCTATCAGATCTAATCCCTTGAATCTATTTGTCACTTCCATTGTATCATTGTAAGGGATTTGATTTAGGTCATACATGAATGGCCTAGTGGTTTTCCCTACTTCCATTTAAGTCTGAATTTTGCAATAAGGAATTCATGATCTGAGCCACTGTCAGTTCCCAGTCATGTTTTTGCGGACTGCACAGAGCTTCTCCATCTTTGGCTGAAAAGAACATAATCAGTCTGATTTCGGTATAGACCATCTGGTGATGTCCATGTGTAAAGTCAGTCATCTCCTGTGTTGTTGGAAGAGGGTGTTTGCTATGACCAACCAGTGTGTTCTCTTGGCAAAACTCTGTTAGCCTTTGTCCTGCTTCATTTTGTACTCCAAGGCCAAACTTGCCTGTTACTCCAGGTGTCTCTTGACTTCCTACTTTTGCATTCCAGTCCCCTATGATGAAAAGGACAGCTTTTTTTTTTAGTGTTAGTTCTAGAAGGTCTTGTAGGGCTTCATAGAACCATTCAACTTCAGCTTCTTCAGCATAACTGGTTGGGGCATAGACTTGCATTACTGTAATATTGAATGGTTCAGAAACATACAGAGATCATTCTGTCATTTTTGAGATTGCACCCATGTACTGCATTTCAGACTCTCTTGTTGACTATGAGAGCTACTCCATTTCTTCTAAAGGAGTCTTGCCCACAGTAGTAGATATAATGGTCATCTGAATTAAATTTGCCCATTCAGGTCCTTTTTAGTTTACTGATTCCAAAAATGCCAATGTTCACACATGACATCTCCTGTTTGACCACTTCCAATTTACCTTGATTCATGGACCTAGCAACCATTATCTGATCGCTAAGCTAACCAAGTAGAGACTTCAGTGGCCACACTTGACAAAGAATACAGACTATATAGAAGTGTTGCAGAATAGTCACTAAACAAACACTACCAGCATTAACATCAAACCCTAGGGAGGGAGGAATCTGATATCCAGAGTTGACTCATTATATAATTTTATTTTGTTAAATTTTATTTTATATTGGACTGGAGTTTATTAACAATATTGTGTTAGTTTCAGGTGTACAGTAAGTTATTTAGTTGTACATATACATGTATTGATTGTTTTTCAAATTCTTTTCCCACCATTATATAATTTTAAATGTCTACTTTTCAGGAAAAATTACAAAAACAGGCAAAGAAATGAGAAAGTATGGTCAATATACTGGAAAACATTAATCTATATAAACCGTCCCTGAGGACATCTAGATGTTAGACATCTAGATGTTGACAAGGACTTAAAATCAGCTATTTTAAATATGCACAAAGAATTAAAGGAAAATATGAGAAAAGTTTCTCACCAAATAAAGAATGTCAATAAGATAACAAAATGTATACAGTAAAATAAAATAGAATACATAAACTCTGGAGTCTGAAAGTAAAATAATTGAAATGAAAAATTCACTAGAAGTGCTCAACTGTGAATTTGAACAAGCAGAAAAAAAGAAACTTAAAAATAGATCAATTGATATATAGTCTAAGCAGTAGAAAGTAAAAATAATGAAAAACGAACAGAGCTTCAGAGACATGTGTGACAATATCAAATGTACCAACATACATATAATGTGAGTCCCAAAAGGAGGAGAGAGAGAAAAAGGAGGAAAAAGAGTATTTGAACAAATAATAGGGGCTTCCCTGATAGTCCAGTGGTTAGGAATCCATCTTGCAATGCAAGGGACACTGGTTTGATCCCTGGTCCAGGAAGATGCCACATGTTGCGGAGCAACTAAACCTATGCACCATAACTACTGAGCCAGCTCTGGAACCTGCAAGGCACAGTTACTGAAGCCCATGCACCCAGAGCCTGTGCTCCACAGCAAGAGAAGCCACCACAGTGAGAAGCCCATACACCACAATGAAGAGTAGCCTCTGCTAGCCACAGCTAGAGAAAGCCCACATGAAGCAACAAAGACCCACTACAGTCAATAGATAAATAAATCTTTTTAAAAATTAGTCATAACAATGCAGTCTAAAAAAACAAAAAAGAATGGCTCAAAATGTACCAAATTTGATGAGACATTGATCTATACATCCAAGAAGCTCAAAAAACTCAAAACAGGATAAAACAAAAAGATCCACACTGAGATATATCATAAACTGCCAAAAAACAAAGAATTTGAAAGCAGCAAGAGAAAACTCATCATGTACAAGGAATCCTCAATAATATTAATAACTGACTTTTGATCAGAAACTATAGAAACCAGATATTCATAGTGCTGAAAGCAAAGTCAACCAAAAATTCAAAAACTGGCAAAACTATTCATCAAAAATGAAGGGGAAACTGCAGTCACAAATAAACACTGAGAGAATTTAATATTATAAGAAATATTAAAGGGGATCTTTAAGGCTGAAATGAAAGGATGCTGCTGCTGCTAAGTCACTTCAGTCATGTCTGACTCTGTGCGACCCCATAGACGGCAGCCCACCAGGCTCCCCCATCCCTGGGATTCTCCAGGCAAGAACACTGGAGTGGGTTGCCATTTCCTTCTCCAATGCAGGAAAGTGAAAAGTGAAAGTGAAGTCACTCAGTCGTGCCCGACTCTTAGTGACCCCATGGACTGTAGCCTACCAGGCTCCTCCGTCCATGGGATTTTCCAGGCAAGAGTACTGGAGTGGGTTGCCATACTAGACAGTAATTTGAATCTATATAAAGAAATAAAGACCACCAGTACGAGTCACTACATAGGTACATATAAAAGTAGAACGTATTTTTCTCTGTAACTTATTTTCTCCTACGCACTTTAAAAGACACCTGCATAAAGTAATAATTATAAGTCTTTGGTAAGTACACCATATATAAAGATGTAATTGGTATGACAATAAAAATGTCAAGGAGGGGTTCAGGAATAGAGCTATATAACAGCAAATTATTTGCATAATGTTGGAGTCAAATTGGTATTAATCCAAACTAGACTGTTAAAAGTTAGAATATTAATTGTAATTTACAGGTCAACCACTAAGAAAAAAAATACTTACACACATATATATTTATATGTAATACATTTAAATACATTCAAAGTAACAAGGGAATTTAAATGGTACACTGTGTGCATGCATGCTCAGCCACTTTAGTTGTGTCTGACTCTTTGTGACCCTATGGACTGTAGCCCCCACTACAGTCCATAGAGTCCCACTCCTCAGACCATGGCATTCTCCAGGCAAGAGTACTGGAGTGGGTTGCCATGCCAAATGATACACTAGATGATATCTAGTTAATTTTTAAAGGTGATAATGGAGGAATAGAGGAACAAAAAATTAAAAGATAGAGAAAACAAAAAGCAATGTAGCATATATAAACCATGCTTCAACAGTAATGTATGTTAAATGTAATATATATGTCAATAAAGCAGAAATAGATGTTTTTCTGGAACTCTCTTGCATTTTCGATGATCCAGCGGATGCTGGCAATTTGATCTCTGGTTCCTCTGCCTTTCCTAAAACCAGCTTGAACGTCTGGAAGCTCCCGGTTCATGTATTGCTGAAGCCTGGCTTGGAGAATTTTAAGCATTACTTTACTAGCGTGTGAGATGAATGCAATTGTGTGATAGTTTGAGAATTCTTTGGCATTGCCTTTCTTTGGGGTTGGAATGAAAATGGACCTTTTCCAGTCCTGTGGCCACTGCTGAGTTTTCCAAATTTGCTGGCATATTGAGTGCAGCACTTTCACAGCATCATCTTTCGGGATTTGGAATAGCTCAACTGGAATTCCATTACCTCCACTAGCTTTGTTCGTAGTGATGCTTCCTAAGGCCCACTTGACTTCACATTCCAGGATGTCTGGCTCTAGGTCAGTGATCACACCATCGTGATTATCTTGGTCGTAAAGATCTTTTTTGTACAGTTCTTCTGTGTATTCTTGCCACCTCTTCTTGATATCTTCTGCTTCTCTTAGGTCCCTACCATTTCTGTCCTTTATCGAGCCCATCTTTGCATGAAATGTTCCCTTGGTATCTCTAATTTTCTTGAAGAGATCTCTAGTCTTTCCTATTCTATTGTTTTCCTCTATTTCTTTGCATTGATTGCTAAGGAAGCCTTTCTTATCTCTCCTTGCTCTTCTTTGGAACTCTGCATTCAAATGGGTATTCCTTTGCTTTTTGCTTCCCTTCTTTTCACAGTTATTTTAAGGCCTCCTCAGACAGCCATTTTGCTTTTTTGCATTTCTTTTTCTTGGGGATGGTCTTGATTCCTGTCTCCTGTACAGTGTCACATACCTCCATCCACAGTAAATCAGACACTCTGTCTATCAGATCTAGTCCCTTAAATCTATTTATCACTTCCACTGTATAGTCATAAGGGATTTGATTTAGGTCATACCTGAATGGTCTAGTGGTTTTCTCCACTTTCTTCAATTTCATTCTGAATTGGCAATAAGGAGTTCATGATCCGAGCCACAGTCAGCCCCCGGTCTTGTTTTTGCTGACTGTATAGAGCTTCTCCATCTTTGGCTGCAAAGAATATAATCAATCTGATTTCAGTATCGACCATCTGGTGATGTTCATGTGTCCACAGTCTTCTGTTGTGTTGTTGGAAGAGGGTGTTTGCTATGACCAGTGCGTTCTCTTGGCAGAACTCTATTAGCCTTTGCGCTGCTTCATTTTGTACTCCAAGGCCAAACTTGCCTGTTACTCCAGGTGTTTCTTGACTTCCTACTTTTGTATTCCAGTCCCCTATGATGAAAAGGACATCTTTTTTGGGTGTTAGTTCTAGAAGGTCTTGTAGGTCTTCATAGAACTGTTCAACTTCAGCTTCTTCAGCATTACTGGTTGGGGCATAGACTTGGATTACCATAATATTGAATGGTTTGCCTTGGAAATGAACAGAGATCATTCTGTCATTTTTGAGATTGCATCCAAGTACTGCATTTCAGACTTTTTTTTTGACTATGATGGCTACTCCATTTCTTCTAAGGGACTCCTGCCCATAGTAGTAGATATAATGGTCATCTGAGTTAAATTCACCCATTCCAGTCCATTTTACTTCGCTGATTCCTAGAATGTCGACGTTCACTCTTGCCATCTCCTCTTTGACCACTTCCAATTTGCCTTGATTCATGGACCTAACATTCCAGGTTCCTATGCAATATTGCTCTTTACAGCATTGGACCTTGCTTCTATCATCAGTCACATCCACAACTGGGTATTGTTTTTGCTTTGGCTCCATCCCTTCATTCTTTCTGGAGTTCTTTCTCCACTGATCTCCAGTAGCATATTGGGCACCTACCGACATGGGGAGTTCCTCTTTCAGTATCCTATCATTTTGCCTTTTCATACTGTTCGTGGGGTTCTCAAGGCAAAATTACTGAAGTGGTTTGCCATTCCTTTCTCCAGTGGACCACATTCTGTCAGACCTCTCCACCACGACCGGGCCGTCTTGGGTGGCCCCACACGGCATGGCTTAGTTTCACTGAGTTAGACAAGGCTGTGTTCCATGTGATCAGATTGGCTAGTTGTCTGTGATTGTAGTTTCAGTCTGTCTGCCCTCTGATCCCGTCTCTCAGTACCTACTGTCTTACTTGGGTTTCTCTTGCCTTGGATGTGGGGTCTCCCTTCATGGCTGCGCCAGCAAAGTGCAGCCGCTGCTCCTTACCTCAGACACAGGGTAGCTCCTCTGGGCCACCGCCCCTGCCCGTGGGCACTGGGTAGCTTCTCTTGGCCTTGCTCGTGCACCGTCACAGCCCATTCAGTTCAGTTCATTCGCTCAGTCGTGTCTGACTCTTTGTGACCCCATGAATCGCAGCATGCCAGGCCTCCCTGTCCATCACCAACTCCCAGAGTTTACCCAAACTCATGTCCATCGAGTCCGTGATTCCATCCAGCCATCTCATCCTGTCTTCCCCTTCTCCTCCTGCCCCCAGTCCCTCCCAGCATCAGGGTCTTTTCCAATGAGTCAACTCTTGCATGAGGTGGCCAAAGTATTGGAGTTTCGGCTTCAACATCAGTCCTTCCAATGAACACCCAGGACTGATCTCCTTTAGGATGGACTGGTTGGATCTATGGGAATGTGAAATGGTGCAGCTACTTTGGAGAATGGTCTGGCAGTTCTTCAAAAAGTTAATAGAGGTACAAAATGACCCAGAAATTCCTTCTGCTCCTAGATATATAACCACATGAAGTGAAGTCACTCAGTCATGTCCGACTCTTTGCGACCCCATAGACTGTAGCCCACCAGGCTCCTCCGTCCATGGGATTCTCTAGGCAAGAATACTGGAGTGGGTTTCCATTTCCTTCTCCAGGTATATAACCACATATGTTCATATAAAAACTTATACAGAAAATTTCATAGCAGCATTATTCATAGCAACCAAAAAAGTAGAAACAACCCAAATATTCATCAACTGTTGACTGGATAAACAAAATCTAGTATATCTATGCAATGAAATATTATTCAGTCATAGAAAGGAATGAAGTACTGATACATGCTACAACATGGATGAATCTTAAAAACATTATGCTAAGTGAAAGAAACGAGGCACAAAAGACTACATAGTATATGATTCTACTTATGTTAAATGTCCAGAAGAGGCAAATCCATAAGAAAAGAAAGGAAATTAGTGTTTGCTAGGGGGCTAGAGGGTGGGGAAATTAATGCTTAGTATGTATGGTTTTGGGTTTTATTTTTTTTTTCTGGAGTGATGATAATGTTCTGGAATTAGTAGTGATGGTTGCACAACCTTGTAAATATACTACTCATGTATGCTAAAAGGGTGAATCCTCAAGGGAAAAAAACAGCAGGATAGATTTGGTCCATTGGCCATAGTTTGTCAATCTCTGGTTTGACAGTTGTTTTTAGAGTTGCATAGACCAGAGACAGAATCCTAATTTTCAATTTATTCGCTCTGTGACCCATGACAAATTACTTAACAGCTATAATCCTCACTTTTCTTTATATGATGGTGATATGTAGAGTAACTCCCTTGTACTGTATGAGGATAAAGTTAGATCAAATATAAATTCCACAAAGGCACTCTTTTCCCAGAGCCTAGAACTAACATGTATTCAATGTACATGAATAAATAAGTAAAACATTTAGCAGTTACTGTCTCACAGTAATAAATATTAATAATAGCAAACCCTTGTATACCATTTATTCTATGCCAGGTACTAGTCTAAATGCTTTGCAGAACTTTATCTCATTTCAATACCTAGTGTTATCATCCCCATTTTCCAGATGAGAAAACTGAGGCACAGATAGTGTAGATAACCTGCCCAAAATCACTCAGCTATGAAGTGATAGAGTCAAAAATTAAAACCCAAGTGGTCCAGTCCAGAGTCCATGCAAAAAATGTTGAGTGTGAATATGATTATAATCATCATCAGTTTAACATATATCCAAGTATACCAATTTCATTTCTCTCTTTGATATCTGAACACACACTAGCACCTCTACTTCCTAGCACTTCATTTAGGGTGAAGATGCTTCCCAAGTCTTCAATGTTCTGCTAGGGGGCATGTTCATCTTTTTATCTGCCCTTCATTCATTTAGTAAGCATGTATAGGGTCCCTACTGGGCTTCCCAAGTAGCTCAGTGGGTAAAGAATCCACCTGCAATGCAGGAGACACAGGAGACAAGAGTTCAATCCTTGGGTCAGAAAAAGCCCCTGGAGGAGGTTGTGGCAACCCACTCCAGTATTCTTGCCTGGAGAATTCCATGGACTGAGGAGCATGGTGTGATATCATCCATAGGGTCACAAAGAGTTGAACATGACTGAAGCGACTGAGCATACACATTTGCAGGGTCCCTACTATGTTCTAGGCCCTATGCCATATAAACATAAAAAGATAGACTCTCTGTCCTCAAAGAGCTCAAAGTCTAGTCAGGAAGAGAATCATAATCAAGATGATAAGGGTGTAGTAGGGCTATGTGGAAGTGGAGAAGACCAAGGGCAGAGTGTGGAGGTGAGGGGAAGGAAGGACCTATGAGAGTTTCCTGGAGGAAGTTTTACCTAGAGAGGAAAGTGGGGTAATCAGGAATAGGACGGGACCATCAAGTCAAGAATGAGGTTAAAGTGTATACAGAGGCCAAGACACCCAGGAGCTCTTGGTGAAACCCAGCAGGCAGAGTCCAACATGACCAAAAGCCAGGCTGCAGGGGGGACCTAGAAAAGCTCATAAGGGCCTAGGTGCCATGCAGGTTTGGTCTTGAGCAAGTACCTAGCATTGTCAGCAAATACCTGACATTATTTTCTATGCCGGCACTTATCACCATCTGACCTATCATACCTTTGCTGTTTATTTACTGTCTGTCTCTTCCCACTGGAATGTGAGCTCCCTGAGGGCAGGGACTTGGCTTTGTTCACTTTTGTTTTCTGCTGCATCTCCTTTACCTACCACAGACACATGTTTGTATTGCCTGGCTATTGTAGGCATGAAATAAATATTTTCAAATAAATTAATGAGTGAAATAAAATAAAGAAACTCATGACCTAGGGGCTCTAGGGAAGACAAAGAGCATTACAATACAGACTTGACATCTAAGAGCTTACAGACCAGAGGGGACCTAACAGGTGGACATGGGTCCCTATTACAGTCTGCCTCCTCTCTTCCTACACTTCCTCCCTTCTCTCCCAGAACTTTCAGATTGTCCCCTGACCATTCATATTCCCTTCCCCTCACACATTTCTCCACCCCAGCCAGGACTTCATGCTCCCTGACAGTAGCCCATGCTCCAATCTGCCTACCCTCCTGGCTCTGCCCGTCCCATATCTCAGTCCTGAGAGCCGCCTGCCTCTGCTAAGTGTTGTTAGCATGATCAAACTAATTTTCACTGATGTATGAATCACTGTCAGAGCAGTCTAGGTTATATGACCTTTTAAACTTTTTTGTTATGGAAACTTTCAAACATATACATAGCAGACAGAAGAGTACAGTAAAAACCCATGTACCCATCACCCAGCTTTAACAATTACCAACATTCTGCCATATTTCTTCTAGTCCTCATTTTTTCTTGAAGTATTTGAAAGCAAATTCCAGAGACCATACCATTCCACAGGTGAAAGTGAAAGTGAAATTCGCTCGATCGTTTCCGATTCTTTGCGACCCCATGGACTATACAGTCCATGGAATTCTCTAGGCCAGAATACTGGAATGGTTAGCCTTTCCTTTCTCCAGGGGATCTTCCCAATCTAGGGATTGAACCCAGGTCTCCCACATTGCAGGCGGATTCTTTACCAACTGAGCCACAAGGGAAGCCCAAGAATACTGGAGTGGGTAGCCTATCCCTTCTCCAGGGGATCTTCCCGACCCAGAGATCAAACTGGGGTGTCCTGCATTGCAGGTGGATTCTTTACCAACTGAGCTATGAGAGATTCCACAGTTGCTGGCCTGTAAATATTTCAGTACGTTTCTCCAACAGATAAGGACCTTTTCTTAAATAACTACAATACCATTATCAAAACTGACGAATTAATGACTCCTTAATACCAGACACTATTAAGTTTTACCCAATTGTCTCAAAAATATCTTTCTGCATGAACTTGTTCAAACCAGGATCCAAACACAATTCACACATTAGGCATGTACTTTTTAGGCTTAAGGCCACGAGGTAAAGTTTCAAGCCTCACGGAAAAATGGAGACTAATCAGCTCAAAGCACATCTAAACATTCCAAATTCTCTAACCCTAGAACCTCAGTGTGACCTCTCTCTGGCTAGAGAAAGGAGCTAGCCATCCAAACCTCTCATCAAAGCTTTTCTTTTTTTGATAAGGGATAGAAAGAGTGTTGCCTCAGGGTGGGACAGGGAGGGGAGAACCAGAGAAATGTGTTGCAACTAGCTTTCTGGTCTGCCTCCTATCCAGAGCACCCCCATCCCAATCCTGGCGGACCTCTGAAATATTTGGTTCATCCGTGTAAAAGTAATCGTAATTGCAGTCATTCCTGAGAGCTGCTTACCATTATGCCTAATTATAGTACAGCACAATAATCATATGTGTATCATTAAAGATGTGTCAGATTGACTTTGTCATGAGTTTTATTTGATTTCAATATGAAACTGCTTCAGTACACACAGCTTCAGAGCTTGTTGCTCCTGCTCCCAACCAGGGAGCAGGGGACCAGCTGTTGGAAAGCCAGCAGCTGAGCATCCCTTCCTGTCCTGTCCAGTCCCTCCCATCCGGTCCCATTCAGTCCTGTCCACTTCTGTGTGCTCTGACTGCTGCAGCTTAGGCCGGAGGTGCCCACCTGCCTGCCCTTCCTTTCTTCCTCTCCACGGGCTGCACATCTGGGCTCAAGGCAGAATGATTCACTTATAAACAGAAACAACCAAAACAACAGAACCCCGCAGGCTCTGCCAGCATCAACTGCTGCTTCCCCGATCCACAGGGATCTCAATCAAGCTTCTTTTGACTCACTCCATGCAACATCTTCATTATTCTCCCCATTGGCAGGGGTAGGGTGGGGAATGTGAGATGAGCTGATGTGTCCAAAGTCATCGAGTTCATCATTAGCAGAACCAGAAGGAGAATCAGAGGCTGTGGCTGCTGAGCCAGAGCTTCTGTAGGAACCAAGTCTGGGTCAGGCTCCATCCATTAGGCCTTCCTCTCTAGTAATAGATACGTTTTCAAATATACAAGATGATGCTGTCTGTGCTACTGGGCAACTTCCTGAGAAGCAGGTACATGAGAGTTGAGGGGTAGGAGTGGAGGGCAGCACTTTTCCAGCTCACATTTACAAGTTGTGGGAACCAAGCTGATAGCCAGGACCAGGCCTTGCCTCATTGGTGCATTGTCAGGCTGCCTCTTCCAGCAGGTTTCTTGCTGCTTGCCAGCACTGAGACAGTCGCTAATCAGGTAAACCAGTGTGGAAGAATCATGTCCACCATATCAAATCATTGCCTAATGAGCCTTCCCTTTGGGTCCCGTGCAGACCTGATGAATGAGGCTGGCGCTCGTATGCCCAAATGCTCATTCATTCAGCTGGCCTTGAGTGAGGCCCATCTTTGTGCTTGCTCTGTGCTAAGTAAAGCTACCATCTGGTTCTTGCTCCTGAGAGCTACACTCCTGGATGAATGGGGAAGAAAGTTATGTAAACAAATATGTCAGAGTAGGACTTAGGGCTATAAAAGACCTTGTGAAGGTACAGATGAGGGAGCAAGGATCTCGCTTTGGGGGAGTCAGCAAAAACTTCAAAGAGGTTACATTGGAGCTAGGTCTTGAAAGATGAGTAAGAATGGTCTCAGCTGAGAAGGGAGGGCTGGGTGAAAATTCTTTGCACAAGGAATGGTAAGCAGAAAGGCCAGGAGGTGTGACAGAGCGTGAAGGAACCCAGGACCCTTTTGCAGATGTAGGCTACATAACTTTCCATTAAAGTATCTCAAGGGCTTAATAATTTAGACTTAGACTTCCAGGTAAACTATCACTCCAGTGTACTGATTTTCCATGGCATTTGCTCCCCCTCCTCATCACTTTTGGGCCAGCCTTTTGGCCCTTCTGCAGTCTCTCTGCACTTAACTCAAAAGCTGGTGCTGAAATATGCCATTTCATTTGTTTATTCTAAATTTTGCACCAATCACATTGACCCACTGAATGGTTTAGGTATGTGTTCTAGGTTTCTTGGAGCAGAAAAAGGAGGCATTTTTTTTTCCCCTAGAGTCAATCCCAAGGAAGCAGAGCCCACTTGCCATGGGTAGCAATGGCACAAAATCCCTGGAGACGCATGAATTCCGTGTGCTAGGCCTCTGCTGCCCTGTGTCTGTTCTCAACCAAATGGCCTGTTTGCTTAGCTGCTGACTGTTGTCTTCATTTGAGGGACATTAAAACACTTGGTTTGAGCAAGGCAAGGTAATGAATTGTTCTTGTGTGGACTCTTAAACTATTAGCGTACTTGCCTTGGTACAGCATTACTAATCTGCTGACAAGCATTAACCATTTCTAAAGCATTGAGGGGCCCACGAGTTAGAATTTTTGTAATGAAAATGCCCCTCCCCCATTTATCTAGCCTCTAGAGCTTTTCACAACATTTCTTTCATTGATCTTCATAAGTAGTCCTTCAAAGTTGGGAGGGTGGAGGTCTGTGTCCCTATTTTACCAACTTGGAGATTGAACCTTGAGGAGTTAAATGATTCCAAGTGGTTCTAATATTATTGGAAAGCAAGCCTCTAGTCATGATCATGGTGTCGGGAGCTTTCCTACTACTCCAAGATCCTGCTGCTGAGCCATCCCCCCATCACCAACATGGTAGGGGTTACAGGGGGAATGTGGGAAGAGGCATTACTCCCACATTTACAGGACAGCGGGCCGTGGTCACTCACACTGTCTACATGCTCGCTGCACCGTTCACTGCACACTCGCCTTAAGATGGACCTCCAGATGTTTGCCATGTTAGCACCAAGAGAGTACAATAGATAAAGAATAATAAAGAGTAACTTCAGGAAGCAAATACCCCTCCAAGATGTAAGTCATTTACTCCCTTCTTACCAGCAGGATCAGGTTCAACCTGCATAAATCTATTTTAGCGTACTTTAATTGCTTATAAACTAAATGTTTCCTGGATATGCTACCGACCATGAATAATTAGAATCATTTCAGTGACTGGGTTTTGGAAAGTGAACGGGAGAGCAGACAAAAAGGGGCTGCTCAGAAGGGAGAGTCATTTGTTAAAGCCTGAGTGGGAACATTGTCTCCACCGTCTCCAGTTTTGTTTTTTCATGATGTGACTAGAGCTGCCTGTTTTTCAGCTACTCTGGCTGCCCTTCATTTTTTTATGCATCTCTCAAGTAACACTAGCTGCTGACAATAACGAGGCCCAAGTGGCCCCATGCCAGAGTCATTCATTCACTCAGCCAAGATGGATGGAGCACCTACTATGTGCCAGGCCCAAACCAAATCTCAAGGCTAAGGAAAAAAATAACACCCAGTTCCCAACTTTGAGGAGACCATGGCCTGGTGGGGGAGATGGACACATAGACAGACAATTATGCTATAATGTGACAAATGCTAGAATAGACACCTGACAGCGAGCTGTGGGAACGCAGAGGAGGAACTTACTCCATCAGAGGGAGTTGAGGCCAGCGTAGCTGAGAAGCAACATTTAGCAGGGGCACAAGGGAAGCAGAAGGGTCGACTAGATAAAGAGGAGCAGGGAGAGATGTTCCAGTGCAGTGTGGCTACAGTGTAGGGGGCAGAGCCTGGCCCGTAATGTGAGATAAGACTGGAGGGGTCAGCTAGGCCAGACTGTGAAGACCTTTGTGTGTCCTGCTTGAGAGTTTGAACTGGGTACTGCAGTCAGTGGGGAGCCAACCATGATTTTTAAGTAGGGGGGACAACATGATCAGATCTGAATTTTGGATGGAAAACTCAGGGAAGGAGGGGAAACAGGGAAATCAGTTAGAGGCTGACTCAGAGAGCAGAGCTTTGCTTTGTCTTCCCTCTGGACGCCAGGAGCTCTTGCCTGCATGCCTACTACAGCACTTACCACAGAGCATTAGAACTACTTGTTTGCACATCTGCCTCCCCATCCACTCCTTGAGGGCAGGGTCTGAGTCTCAGTTATCACTTTACCCCCAGAGCCTGGTGCACAGGAGTCCTTGGGAGACATTGGTATCAAGTGAATGAGGGAACCAAATGAATCAATAGGATCTAAGCTGAGCGACTAAGCACAGCAAAGCACACAGCAAGCAAGTTCAACTCTGATTTGTTCCCACGTAACCTCCGTGGTGGCTATATTAGAGAGAAATCCTACTGTTACAGAATATCAAGTCCATCCTTGACCTTTCCTCTGCCTCTGCCAATCCCATCAACCTAACAGTGTCCGTCACAAAGGAAGGATACACTATTTAGAGAAGACAAGAAAGTTGCTTACAAAGCTGTGCTGGTGCTGGTTATGACCCTATACTCTGTTCTTTCTCATAAATTAATTTTTGATGACTTGTTTAGAATATGTCTTCTTTGTCTTCATTCTGCTCTTTCTGCCTTTCTTATCTTCTCTCCCTTCCTATTTAAATCTTATTCATTCTTCAAGGTCAGTTCAGTTGCTTCCCATCACCACCCAGCCCCCACACTCAGAATTAAGAATTCCCACTTGAGTTCCTGTAGCTCCAGAGAAATGACTCACCTATAATGTTCATCTCGTCATAGTTCTTCCTGCACCTCTCCACCTTTTGTACTAAACTATAGGCTCCTCAAGGCCAGGGATGATCTGCTTCATCATTACTTCCCTAGCACCTCCCACCCAGCATCTTGCCCCAGCAGATACCTAGTAAGTGTTTTCAAATAACACCTCAAGCATATTGTGTGCTATTTGGCTGTCCCCTTAGAGTTAATGCCAGTCCTGAGAGTACCCTACACCTCTATCTTCTTGCAGCCAGCGAGATATGATTTTATTCATCTGACAAATGGCAAAGAAGAAAAATCATTGTTCATCAAACATTGGGAATATCTCCCAGACATAGAGATTCCCTAATCTCTATCCCCTTATCCAATATCATTTTGGGTATTTTGAAAGCACAGAATCCAGTGCTTCTAACAAAACATAAGCATACTGACCCATTTAGGGTCATAACTTCACATCTTTGCTGAGGAGCTTATTGTATAATAGGTCTCACCTATGATGCTAAGTGAAGAAAAAGAGAAAATGAACATTCTCTTTGGAAGGACATACTGAATTAGCTCAACTTGGAACACAGTAAGCATCCAGAACCAAGAATTCAAGTTTTTCAGGTAGAAATGTCCAACAGACAATTATAAACTCATCAATGGCCAAGGATAAACAATGAACCTAGAAATGCAGGATCTCTGCACAAAAGTGATTAAAACCATAGCAGAGAGTGTAAATTCTTGCAGAGAGGGAGAGCTGAGAGTACACCTACATTTTAAGAGACAGGT